>NW_024704750.1:945833-1443028 GCF_018977255.1 Callorhinchus milii
AATTGCGACGTTAATAAAAAAAAATGTGCCTTGTCAGAGCGATGCAGTTTATATAAAAGCAGGTACCTGCTCCCCCTCCCCAGCCCGGAACTCCCTTCACTTCAATCCTGACGTTAGCTTAAGAGAGAAAAAAATCGAGATAATAAATAGATGCATCGAATTTGCTGAGATGGGGGGAAATAGTTCAGTTCTCGCCTCCTGGAGTTTGTTGCTCTGTGCCTCGTATTGTGTGAAATCCATAATAAATACAGTTCAGTTTCTACCACAGCCAGTTATAGAGCTGTTTCGTTTTTTTTTTTATTTTTTGCAGGCAGTGGGGGGTTGTGAGTGGGAGTAGGAAAAAGGAGGCAAATTCAAAATATTTTTCTATGTAATAATAATAATAATCCTGGCGTTTGACGCAGCGCCTTATCACGTCTTCGAGACGTCTCAAAGCGCTTCACAGAATATACTGTAAAGCAGTCTGACTGTGTATTTTGTGGGCGAAACGTGGCGGCCGATGGCGCACAGCAGCGTCCCCACAAACAGCCGTGGGTTGGGCGGCCAGATTATTATTTTAACAAAATGTTTTTTTTGAAGGGATTATTACTCCTGGATACATATACATACAGAGAGTTTTTTTTAAAAAAAAGCCGAAGGAGGAGAGGAGAGGGGCAAGAATCTGTTTATCTGGAAGTAAGAAAGAACCCACTTGCTAGCTGATTGGTGGATCGCTCTCTGATGGGTCATAATCCCTTCAAAAAGATTTTCTTTAAAAATTATTTAATCACTTGAATCCATGGTTGTTTGTGGGACAATGCCGTGTGCAATTGGCTGCCGCGTTTCACCCACAAAATATACAGTCAATTCACTTTACATTATACTCTGTGAAGAGCTTTGAGACGTCTCTAAGATGTGATAAGGCTCGGTATCAAATACAAGGATTATTATTATTATTGTCATTGGAATATATTGAGATCAGTTTCCAGCACCTCCTAAGATTAACCCTGAGTGTTAGCATTGGATATTGTCAATGAGACGTCTCTAAGATGTGATAATGCGCTATATCAAATGAAAGGATTATTATTATAATTGGTGAATTAGTTGCAGGAAGAATCCCCATTAGACAGTGTGAAGCCCTCCCCTTTTACTGTAAAATCCCACCAAGTGCTTTGAGGCATCCTCCCGGCATGAAATGTACTGTATCAAATGCAAGAATTATTATTATTATCATTAATTATTTTAGTGAACTTTACAGAGGTAATGTAATGTTTAACACAAAGGATTATAGAAATGTGGAATTCAATCTTCTCCCCCCCCTCCTCCCCCAATAAACTGTACACACCGGGTCAGTTGAAATAATAATAATCCTTGCATTTGACACAACACTTCATCGTGTCTTCGAGACGTCTCAAAGCTCTTCACAGGATACACTGTAAAGTGAATTGACTGTATATTTTGTGGGCAAAACACAGCAGCCAATTGCGCACAGCAGCGTCCCACAAACAGTCGTGGATTGAGTGACCAGATTATTAATATTTTTGATTTATTTTATTTTTTAATTTTTTGATGGGATTATTACCTCTGAAAAATATTTAACAGCAGCAACAATGTGCTTTTATATTTCCATTGAAGACCTTCCTCTTTGACCGTGTGACTACAGTCACCTCTCTCGCGCTCTCTCTGGCTCAGCCTCAGGCTACCCCGCAGTTGAGCGCTCGGTGTCAAGGGCGCGATATATAAATGTCTTTGTTATATATTCACGTAGTGGGGTAGCGTCTCGGAGCGCTGAAATGTTTTTCTGGGGGAAAAGCAGAGAAATGGGATTAAGTTGCAGCCGTGACCAGCTGTGGTCTAATAGAATAGTGCAGTGGGGCAGGCAGTCTCGCCGGCTGCATGTCAGCTCCTGTTCCTATGTTCTTATGTAAGACTGTACATAGGAATGTAGGAAGTCAAGTCAGAATAACACAGGACAGGAGGGCACTTGGTTCACTGTGTGTGTGTGTGTGTTTGTGGTGTGTGTTTGTTGTGGTGTGTGTGTGTGTTTGTGCACACAGGGATGGATTGAAGTGATTTGTACAGTTCCGCAGGCTAAAACTGGATGGATTTCGGGCACCGGAAGCAATAATTTATCAGATGGCACTAATTGAAAAGAGAAGGGAGTTTCTCTCTCTCTCTCTCTCTCTCAGTCTCTCTCCCAGTGTCCTGGCCAATAATCCCTTAAATAACATTGGTCGCTCACTCCACGGCTGTTTGTGGGACACTGCTGTGCGCAAATTGGCTGCTGCGTTCGCCCATAAAATCCACAATTGCTACACTTTCCAGTGTGTACCTTGTGACCCGCTATGAGACGTCTGTCCTTCCAATGTCAAAGGTTAAACCAAATGTAAGAATTATTATTATTTATCGTTGAGAGGTCCGTTTTTCAGCCACCTGTTTCGAACTCTTGAGTCGCGCTCTGAGATATAATAATAATCCTTGCATTTGTTATAGCGCCTTATTACGTCTTCAAGATATATTGTAAAGTGAATTCACTGTATATTTTGTGGACGAAACGTGGCAGCCAATTGCGCACAGCAGTGTCCCACAAACAGTCGTAGATTGAGTGACCAGATTTTTTTCGGAGGGATGGATTATTACTGTCGGAAAGCGATCCGCCAATAGACTAACAAGTGGGTTCCTACTTACTGCTAGGTAAACAGAGACGTGTGGAGTAAGGAAACTTGCCGAAAGTTTTAATGTTGTAGAATTATTTTATTTTATATGTGTGTGTTGTGTATATGTGTGTATATATATGTGTGTGTACATGTGTGTGTGTCTGTATGTGTATATATATATTATGTATATACAGGCAGACTATCTGAGGCCAAGGCTGGGGTTGTAATTGAATGGGGTTGAGACGAGCTTTTACCTACTGAGTAAATAACACAAATGCTGCTTTGCTTTCTGATGGTCAGGTTTGGATGTGGGTGAAATTTCTTTTACTTTTGTTCGCTCTCTTTCTTTCTCTCTTACCTCTCCCTTTCTCTCTCCTTCTCCCTCCCTCTCTCCCTTTCTCTCTTCTCTCTCTCTCTCTACCACTTTCTCCCTTTTTTTTTACCTCTTGTCCTCCCCCCTCTTCTTTGTACGTCTCGTGTGTGTGTGTGTGTGTGTGTGTTTGAAGGTATGCGGTGGTGGGATTTACGAGGCCTATAAAGATGCAGTAACATTGATGTGAAGCTTCCTGTATAAATCAGTGCGTAGCCCCCTGGGCCCCACCCCCCCCTCCCCACCTCCCTTTACAGGAGGGCCAGGGCAGTGTTTGGGGTGGGGGGGGTTGGTTGGGGGTGGCAGTGCACAGTGAGCGAGACCCAGCCTGTGGACAACCTTTTACCAACACATCACTGATTAACTCAGCCCCCGTCCCAGCACGTGTGATGCCATCTATCACCAGGCCCTGCTGGTGTCTGAGCCTGGGACATGTCAGACTGCCCACCCACCCCAGGTACAAGCCCAGGGCAGATGCCGCGAAAGGCTGTGCCCTTGTGAGCGTCTGGCTTCATGTTGCAACGAGCCGGGAAAGCAAGTCTGTCAGACCCCGTTCAGCAAAACCATCAACGTTTACATAGCATTTACAGCCCGCGAGCGGGTCACTGGGGCCCAGTTTGTCCACACGCGAGAACTTCAGTAACTGGGGCAGGTGGGTGTGGTGAGAGGGTGGGGGGGTGAGTGGGGCTGGGGGCAGGCAAAGAGAGAGAGAGTGTGTGTATACAATCGGTCATTCACTTCACGGCTGTGCGGGACATCGTTGTGCACAAATTGGCTGCCACGTTTCGCCCGCAAAATCACTGTGTAGTGCTTTGGGAGCATATAAGGCACTGTGACGAATGCAACGATTATTATACAGTATTCTATAACCTTCTGGGCCTCTCTCTCTCTCTCGTTCGACCCCTTTCCCTCCCTCCCCTGTGTCCCTGAGCGAGATTGCTTGTCTGGGCTCTTGTCTTTGCTGGACACAGTCATGGGCTAAGTTTGTGGCTCTTATTGAGCAAAAAAGTTCTTTTTTTAATCTTTAAAAAAGCTACGCGATAGAACGAGCGTTTAATCAACAAATTAATGTTCCTTCTTCTCGCCCTTGCAAATGCTAATCTCTGAATTGTTCATCAAAAGGGGTCAGTTTAACAGCTCATTAATCAGCATCTATTGGTGTCTAGCCAGTGCGAAAATACACTGCCAGCATTCACCCACAGCTCAGCGCAAACCCACAGGACTGATGGTACATGTGCCTGGGTACCTGTATGTGTGAGCCTGTGTGTGTATGTGTGCATCTTTATACATACCTGTCTGTGTGTGTATGTGTATATATTGCCTTGCCTCTCTGTGCAAACATGTCCATATAATAATAATAATCCTTGCATTTGATATAGCGCCTTATCACATCATTGAGACGTCTCAAAGCGCTTCACACAATATACGGTTAACTGAATTGACTGTGTAGTTTGTGGGCAATTGTGCACAGCAGCGTCCCACACACAGTCATGGATTAAGTGACCAAATGATTATTATTTTTTATATCATTTATTATTGGAGTTGGAGTTGGTGAAGCCGGGGATGAGGATGGAGGAAGGAGCCATTGTTGGAAGCCCACAGTAGTCTCTCTCCGGGGCCCCATTTATTATAATCTAATAAGATGGTATCTACTTCTGAAAATCTGTAAATATACTTCGGGATAAGACAGCTGTATTCATAATTCATAGATACTAAAGAGGCAGAGAGAGCGAGAGAGAGAGAGCATTTCATTCCACGCAGATCCTGGAGTGAGATGAAAGACACTCTCTCACCCTTACGCTCACGTTAATCTCTCAATCTGGTTCAGTTTTCAATAAACTGCTAACAAACAGTGACTCCCACTACACGACTGCTGATCTCTCTCTCTCTCACTCCCTCTCGCTCCCTCCTTCCTCACCTCACTCTCTCTCTCTCCCTCTCTCTCTCTCTCTCTCCCTCCCTCCCTCACAAAATTACTGCTGTTTTCCTTTACCTTAATCACAATCTTTTAGAAAAATGTCTTTTGGTGTCATTCTGTTTCTCTCTTTCTATCTCCCTCTTCTCTCACTCGCTGGCTTTTCTTTCTCGTCTCTTTTTATCTTCTCTCTTTTTCTCTCCTCTCTTTCTCACCCTCCCTCCCTCTCTCGTTCTTTCTCTCCCTCCCCTCCCTCCCACTCCTTCTCCTCTTTTCATCTCCTCTCCCTCTTTCTCTCTCTCTGCGCCTTTTCTTTCTCCTCTCTCATCCCTCTCTCTATTTCGCCCCCTTTCCCTCCCTCCCCATCTCTCTCTCTCTCTCTCTCTCTCTCTCTCTCCCCCCTTCGGCGAGGACACAACGGGAGTAACTCACTTCTGTTTTGCGAGTCAGACCCACAGCATCTGTAACATTTTACACCGGATCCTTATGCCGTTCGCCCACAAAGCACTTTGAAACTCTGTGATGTTCCAAGGCACTGGAGCAGGCCCTGAGATTATTTATCACCTTATTTTATCCTCGCAATTCTTCGGGCTTTTAAACTCATTTGACTGCAGCACAGGTTTTTCTTTAGTGTCACAGGTTTTATTTATATATATATATATCTATATACGTACCGGGGGACCAGAAGGTTGTGATATTTACCATATCATCTAAAAAAAATATTCTTTTTTAAAGACTTATTAGAACATTGGAATGGTATCATGACTTTTTGGTCTCCCTGTATATACAGACAGCCTGAATCAGAAGTCCTTACTCTGACTCATGGAGTTTTTAATTATTAATTATGTTCTTTATTTTCAGTCAATTGCGCCTTAAAAAGTATATTCTGTGAAACGCTTTTTAAGACGTCTCGAAGACATGACGAGGTGCTATATTAAATGCAAGGATCATTATTATGATTATTATTATTATTTTAAAGACAACATTCCTGGAGAGTGTGTAGCTATTACAGGAGATGTCTGTCATTCATCGTGTGTGTGAACATTTTTGTCACTGAGTTGATGTGTGTAAATGTCTCCGTGGCTATGCTGCTCAAACATCTCACACAGAGCTATGAGTAAGGACTTTTGATTCACGCTGTATATACAGTAAATATATATATATATAGTGTCTGTGTGTTTGATGATTTAATACAACAGCATGTATTTATACAGCTCCCTTCACGCGGGATAGGGTTCTGGAGCGATTGACAGTGGTGGGGTCTGACCCCGAGCCAGGGGGAGAGGCAGGGAGGGGTGAGGGGGGACTGTAAGCACCATCGAAAAGGAAGATCTTTAGGTGGGATTTGAAAGTGGGGGGGGGTGGGGGGGAGGGATGGGGCAAGGCGGAGGGATTGAGGGATTGAATCCCGTCGTAATAATTATCGTTGCATTTGATAATGGCGCCTTTCACGTTAGGAGGGAAGTGACGTCTCAAAGCGCTTCACGGGATTTAACTGTAAACTGTAGTGAGTGTGTAACGCGGGGACGAGATCGCTCTCGCAGTGTGGGATTCCACAGCCTCACACACGGTAAGTGAGCCAGAGGAAGTTGAAAGAAAAAAAAACACAATTGCTTCATAATGTTTTGTGGTGAAATCTCGGCAAAGACACACTGACGGCTTCACAACAGAGAGCGTTAAAAGGCATTGTGGAGGAATTGCTTATCTGATAGTTTTGTAATACAATCTCGATAGGTTAACATCGAGGCTTCTGCATTCCTGTATATAATCGCTGTATAAAATGGCTGGACAGTTGTGAGGTTCTGGTGGGCTGGAGTTATATCAGTTGAATCTTATTTGTATTAGTGTCAGGCGACGAGTGGTTCTGTTCCTTTGTGTTTTCCCTTTGGAAGCTATTGTCAAGGGGTGGAAAATTGGTTTGCCTATCTGTGCTACAGCTGACCTCAGGCATCAGCGCTGTTTGTCTATCAGTCAGTGGCTGGAGGGGTGCTTGGTGTTTTAGTGTGGAGGGGGGAGTGTGGAGTTCAATGGACAGTCTGCATACAATGCGAGGAGGTGGGAGAAAGTGGGAAGGTGTGGGGGGACAGGAGGAAGAAACAAAATTAACAAGTCGCTCTGTGTGTGTTTGTGTGTGCACTGTGTGTACTTGTGCACTGCATGTGTGTAGATATAACTGTGTGCTATGTTTGTGTATGCTGAATATGTGTACTTTGATGTGATGTGTGTGCGTTTCATCCACAAAATATACAGTCAATTCCCTTTACAGTGTATTCTGTGAAGCGCTTTGAGACGTCTCGAAGCCATGATAAGGCGCTGCGTCAAAGGCCAGGATTATTATTATTGTTATTGAACGTTTCAGTCAGATCATGCTCTCGACCTCCTGAACTACAAAACTATATCACTGTATTCAGCCTCTCATTAGCAACTCAATGATATTTTCCTCTTAAAGTTGCTTAATCTTCCTCTCTCCCTCTCTCCCTTCCATTCTCCTTTTCCTTATCTTCACTATATATTTTAGTCTATATTCAGGGTTTTTTTTCCCTCTCCTTTTCTCTTTCTCTTCTCTCTTTCCTCTTTCTCTGTGTTTTTCTCTCTCTCTAATTTTTATTTTCTTTCTCCCCTGCTCTGTGTTTTTCCCCCACTTTCTTTCCCTCTCATTCTCTTCCTGTGTTTCTCTCTCTCTCTCGCTCTGCCTCTCTCTGTCTGTTTCTCTATCTCTCTCCGAGTCGTGCTCTATTTTCTCTCTCTCTCTCTCTCTGCCAAACCCTGGCCAAACCTCTCCCGGGTCTCTGCCAACATCGCTCTGTAAACTCTCTGTGGAGTCCTGTAACTCAGTGGTTAGAGCACTCGCCTCACAAGTGAGAGACCTGAGTTCAATCCCCAGGGGGTCAGGGCCAAACCTCGGGCAAGTTTCCTTACTCCACACAGAGCCTAATAATAATCCCTCCAAAACCACAAACAATAATAAATTGGTCATTTTCAATCTACGACTGTTTGTGGGACATTGCTGTGCGCAATTGGCTGCCGCGTTCGCCCACAAATATACAGTCAATTCACTTTACAGTGTGTTCTGTGAAGCGCTTTGGGACGTCCTCCCGACGTGAAAAGCGCTATATCAAATGCAAGGATTATTATTATTATAAACAGCCGGCAGACTGTATGTGAGAAAAAATAGGTTCAACTCTCCCCAAAGTGTTCACACCTTTCCTCAGGGGATATAGCAGTGCCAGGCACTATGTGTGTGTGTGTGTGTGTACATACACACGAGGGATGTTGAGATGTGCGCAACTGTGTATATGTGTGTGTCTGTCTATATTGGTGTGGGTCTGTTTTTTCTATATAGATGGAGAAGCAGGTGTTTCTTGTCTTGCTTCCACATGTTGGGTCCTAAGTTATAAAATAAAAGGCTTTAACATCTAGTGTCTCTTCTGGGTTCACACTGCAGTGTTGCCGTGTGCTCTGCACAGCCCGAGCAGTGCTTTAGAGCAGGTGGGGATCAGCCTGGGATGTTTTGAAGGCGTGATAAGGCGCTATGTCAAATGCAAGGATTATTATTAATAGTAATATTGTTATATGATAATAATAATGCTTGCATTTAATATAGTGCCTTACCGTGTCATTGAGACGTCTCAAAGCGCTTCACAGATTATAGCGTAAAGTGGAGTGACTGTATATTGTGGGTGAAACGCGCAGCCAATTACTTCAAGCTTTTCCGTGGAACAATAAAGGGGCTAATTTGTTGCTGGTGGGTGGGCCGGGCTGTGGTGCCTTGTGTTGTTGCCGTGTGGGTTTGGGACCCTGGCTCCTATTGTGCCTGATCCAAAGGGCAAACTGTAGGCTTTGGATCTCTCGGAACCAATCCCCTTATACAGTGTGTGTATGACATTTTATTAGATGGTATTATGCTGAGTTACAGGGTTGTTGTGTGTCGAGTTACAGGGTTGTTGTGTGTTATAAGATGGCATCAGTCTTGACTATAACTCAGGTAGGTTTGACACCCTGAGTCTGTTGAGATGAAGTGTGGGTTGGGGTTGGGGTTAGGGTTGGGGTTAGGGTTGGTATTTGGGTTGGTGTTTCATAAGATGTTTTGAGAAAGGGGAGAGCACAAAGTGCTTCTCTTTCACCCTAAAGCAATTTGAAAAATCTTAGCACTTGGCCAAGTCATCCCCACACTTTGATCTCTCTTTTATTCTAACTTCCTCCCTCTTTTCACCCCCGAACTACAATCAGCTTCAGATGTAAACGTAGCTGAGACTTCCACCTCCCTCCCTCCCTCCCTCCCTCCCAGCAGAAGTAGTAATGGGCTTTAAGAAGCCTGAACCTCAAAGAATTAAGAGTCGATCTCACTCCACACACACACACACACACTCTCCCCTCCCTCTGCACTGCTCTGCTTCGAATACGCAGAGACTCTGTGCACTATTTTTGTATCGGCTCCTATTGAATAATTTGGTCACTTAATCCACGACTGTTTGTGGGACACTGTTGTGCACAATTGGCTGTCGCGTTTCACTCAGAAAAATACAGTCACTACACTGTATATCCCATGAAACGCTTTGAGACGTCTTGAAGACGTGATAAGGCGCCATATCAATTGCAAGGATTATTATTAGCACCAGCTGATCTCCGTGTGTGTGTGTAAAAAAACATGACATCCATTTCGTTATTTCCTGATTTTAAAAAAATGTTTTTTTTTGCTGTTGCAAAATATCCTAATTTTTATTAATTTAAAAAAAAACTTCTTCCTGTGCAAATAATGAAACTGAACTCCCCCCAAAACAAAAACGAAATCACAAAATAAACGAAATGAATGGTGATCGCGAGTGGCCGTTTCGGGGCTTTTTTTTCTGCAGAATGAAAAACAAGAGAGAAAAAATAAGAAAAGAGGCAAATTCTAACAACCGGAAACGAAACAAAAAAGGCGCTGAATGTCGGCAAACGTTCCTCTTTAGCTATTTTTAAACATTTGTAATACAAGTTACAATTTTTTATATTAGAATCATTTTGCCTGTTTGTATTTCTCTCTCTCTCTCTCTCTCTCTCTCCCTGCTTTTTTAAAAAATACAAAAAGACATATTAAACAAGAAAAACCCTCCCATTCTTTTCTCTCGGTTTACTGCCTCTCTCTCTCTCTCTCTCGCTCTCTCTCTCTCTTTCTCATTTCTTTTATCTCTATTTTTTCGCCCACAAAATATACAGTCAATTCACTTTATGGTGTATCCTGTGAATCGCTTTGAGATGTCTCGAAGACGTGATAAGGCGCCGTATCAAACACAAGGATTATTATTATTATCTCTGTATCTCTCTGTCACACTCCATTTTTTCTGTTTCTTCCTGTTCTCTCTCTCTATCTCTGTCTTCTCTGTCTCTCTCTATCTCTCATTATCCCTCTCTCCCCCACCCAACCCCAATAAAAAATATCAAGTTCAGCTTGCACAGTGCAACCCCCCTGTACACGTATCCCTCCTCAATCCGTAGTTTCAATTTCCCGATATTCTTGTGTCTCTTGCTGGCTCGGGCTTTGTTAATAATTCGGCGAGGGCTCATTTGAATATTAAAAAATTTCTTTTAATCATCAGAGGCAGGAGCAGCTCTCATGAATATTCATATTGCGACTGGATTCTAGTTCATTACACACACACACACCCTGCAGTAAAACCCAAACACTCATCAATCCCCTTCACTATGCCCCGCTGGCAGTGTGATTGGCTGCCTCCCTGGTCTTGATCGATTCTTGATGAGAAACGCTACCATTTCCATCTCCCCCCCACCCACCCCCCCCCCCACCATCCTCGCCCCCCGCCCCGAAACCCCCCACCTCCCCCAGAAACTTAGCAGCGCGAGAACACAGCTCGCAAACTTACACAAAACCTTTCCGTTTATTACCTTGTTTTCTTTTTCTCCTTTTCCCCACTTGCGCCCGCGCTCTCTCTCTCTCTTTCTCGTGCCCCCCTTTCTCCTCGCTCTCTCTCTTTCCTCCTTCCCTCTCTCCCTCCGAAATTCCATCCCGGCCCGCCACCCCCTCCCCCCTCCTCCCCTCCCCTCACGACAAAAAAAACTCCCAGAAATTGATTTTGGTCCTGAATATTTGTCAAGAGAGTTGACGCAAGTTTAATTTGCATAATGACTTTGTACTTCTGCATTAATAAAATTTGCATATGAAGCTCTGTTAATTACTTTTGATCATGCTTTTTGCATTCATGCATGGTAATTTTCATGACTTTTGAGAATTAATGTCTTGGTGTGCGCGTGTGGAGGGGAGGGGAGGGGGGAAGGAGCGAGAGAGAGAGAGAGAGAGAGATGATCCCACTCTACTGTTGTAGAACTTTGAGTATCAATTCCTATTTCCTACACCTTTCTGCCAGTCGACTCTGAGAAGCTTAAACAAAACTATTATTGCTAAATATTAACAATAAAAATATAGAGAGATTTTTGGACGACCTGGAGATTTCATTCAGATTTTTAATGAATTCCCCCCTTCTCTCTCTCTCTCTCTCTCTCTCTCGCGCGCGCTCCCTCTCTCTTTTGTTTAATTAACAAGCCTGGGACAATTGCTCGTGACATGGACTGTGCAGAGCAGTTTATACACTGGCTCACAGCCTCCTGTCTCCAGTGTGCGTTAGGCTTCACTGCTGCTCATGGGATAGAACAGAATAATCGGCTCTCATTTGCTCTGCTTTCAGCTGTGTGTGATTTAGAATTCCTCCCTCCCTCCCCCCCTCACAAAAAAATGAGCTTTTATATTTTTGTTGAATTTTCTTTCTATTAGGAGGGAGGGGAGGGGAGAGCGCGAGCGAGGAGGTAAAGGGAATGTGTGTGTATGTGGGGGTTTGGGGCGGGTGGTTTTCGGTTGTGTGCTAGTTGTTTAGATCCATTACCCCGAATCCAGTTTAATTGTGCTGACAAAAATTAATAATAATCGTTGTGTTTGACCCAGTGCCTCATCACGTCGTTGAGACGTCTCAAAGTGCTTCACAGGCTACGGTGTAACGTGAAGTGACTGTGCTTTTATCACCACACTTAATGATAAAACGCTATGCAGCAGTTTGAGGCGTCCACCCTCCCGACGAGGAAGGAGATTTGCTAAAAGAATGATAAAAGTCCTTGGATTTGTCACTCGTGTTCACCAGCTCCCTGCTCCCGGGGTGGGGTGGAGAGAGAGAGAGAATCTTAAAAGAAAAGCTGACAATTCATTCTCGGTCCTTGGCCTCAGTCTCTCAGTGGAGATCTCTGAGTTGGGGATTGGAATGAGCTGCCTGTACTGTGTTGTGTTTTCCTACACTGTAAGACAGGGCGAGAATCTCCAAACTCCACTTTGTATTTTGCTGTTGTTAATGAGAGAGAGAGAGAGAGAAAGAGAGAGAGCAAGATCTTTCCACAGTTGTTTGAGCTCCGAGAGAGATTATTACAATAATCCTCGCATTTTGACACACGTGCTTCACTACCTCCTCGAAGTGGCTCCTTCACAGCAGATTGTTTCTGTCGAGACCGTACTCGCTCGCTCTCCCCGTGTATTTGTGTGTGTGTGTGTGTGTGAGAGAGTCTGGTCATGTTATAATAATAATAAATTATAATCCTTGCATTTTACACAGCGCCTTACCCACGTCGAAACATCTCAAAGGGTTTCACAAGATTTTTTACTGTATTTGTGCAAAATTGGGCTGAGGCGTTCCTGAATATTCCCCGGGTATATTTTCGTGTTCCTCCGATTTAACGCTGTTTATCATTAAGGGGGATGTGCGTGTGCAGCAACACAAGGCATAAGGCAGAGAGACGTTTAAAATCCCATGGAAATAAAAGGATCTGGGGTGGGAGAGAGGAGAGGATCAGTGGGGGGGGGGGAAGTTATTGTGAGCTGAGATGTTTTGTATGGACTCCCCCCACCCCCTCCCTGTGTGTGGGGTGAATTGCGCTGACAGAACCTCCCGACTGTAATGGAATTAAAAAACAGAAAGAAAGCCGGAGAAACAATCATTTCCATCACACGCTAAATATAGCTCACATTCACACCCCCTCCCCCCCTCCCTCCCCCCCTCCCTCACTCCCTGCTGGGCTTAAACACACGTGTGTGGTTTGTAGGATGGCAGAGGAACAGGAGGAGGACTGTTGTTTGGGAAGGGAAGGGGTGCATTGGTGGTGGTGGGGGGGAATTTGTAGAGTGGGCGGCCCGTGGTCGGGGTGCGGGGGGGTGGGGGGGAATCGAAGCGTCAATATTGATTGGGAGTTCCAGCGTTATTTGTTAGTTAATTAATTTCACAGGGGGGTGGGGAGAGGGAGAGGATAATATTAATGTTGATTTATCTTTATTATTTGTGTGATAGAGAGAGAGTAAACTCTTCACAACTTGACCCTGGCCTAACTTGTCACTACCACATAAGTCATCGTTCTTGTCAATATCTCGGCCACATTGATTGATGTATTTATACGTATGTCTAACTCGCTGCTCCCGATAACCCATCACTGAGCCCTTTGCCCCCTGGAGTGACGAGTTATCAGATATTTACTGTAATGTGATTATTACTCCTCTCTGTAGGGCGTTGCTGGGGCAGATTATCAGTGAAACGTTTCGAGATGTGTGTGCCAGGTGAAAGGGAGCCGTGGAAATGTAAGTTGCCGCTGTTTACTGCCGGCTTTGCTGCCGATTTATTGTTCCAACACTGAACTCCGCGGCAACCTTTCACATAGGCCAACAAACAGCTCGGTCTGGCTCACAGAGACAGAGTGGCCATGGGCGGGCGGGCGGGTGGGCGGTGAGAGAGCGAGAGAGAGAGACACAGAGGGGGAGAAACAGGTCTGACGGCATGTTTCAGAGAGAGTTTATTTTGGAGTCGAGGTTTTGAAAGCGAGAGAGAAGGAGCGAGGAGAAGGGGCTTTTGGAGAGCGAGAGTGACACACCGTGCGTTTCACATCTTCATACCTTCACATCAGTTATAATAATAATAATCCTTGCATTTGATATAGCGCCTCATCACATCTGTGAGACGTCTCAAAATGCTACACAGGATACACTGTAAAGTGAATTGACTGTATATTTTGCGGGTGAAACGTGGCAGCCAATTGCGCATAGCAGCGTCCCACAAACAGTCGTGGATTGAACGACCAAATGTTTATATATATTATATATATATGTGTTCCCCAACAATCCCCCCAAATAAAATCAGACGCTCACTCCATGTCTGTTTGTGGGTATGTTGCTGCAAGCGAAAAGGGGTTGCTGCGTTTGTCCACAAAACACACAGTCACTACACTACAGTAAACTCTTGTGAAGCTATATAAATGCAGGTTGTTGTTGTTGAAGCACTTTGTGACGTCCTCCCGACGTGAAAGGCGCAGTATCAAACGTAAGGACCATCATTATTATTGTTTTTGAAGTAAACTTGACGACAGACTGTGGATGGTAAAAAAAAATGTTTTCTTTTCTAAATTTTCGGTTTGAAGTTTTGCTTGGCAATGTCTTTTGGGGGTTTTGTGGGGGGAGGGGGTGGGGGTGGGGGGGTGCGAGGGGAGGGGGAAAGAACAAAAATTTACAGGAGGGAGTTTCTCCCGGATTGACCTTGGCATTGCTCTCCCCCTCTCAGGCGTGCCCTCACGCCCCTGTCCCCACGTTGCTAGTCTGGTGGCCAGGGGCTTCTGTGGGCTCTTGGCTGGTTTGAAGCCTGTGATGTGCAGCAGCTATGCTCGACAGGACGGCCGTGCGAGGCGGGTTTGCACTTGCTCAGGTGCTGAGAATAATCCACACTTTGATGACGCCAGCGGTTTTTTTTGCAACAGAACAGGGTTGGCTGTTTATCTCTTCTGCTTCTGCTTCTCAAACCTCTTCCGGGCTGGGGGTGTGTGTGTGTGTGCCGGAGGTGGGGGGGTGGGGGGCAGGTTAACTAACTCTTGAGTATTTAGCGGAGAATGTAAAGGCGGGGGTGTGAGAGGGAGACATGGGCAGGGTTTATTAGGTTTATTAGGTCGCTGATGTCTCTAACTATGTTTAGTTTCTGCTTCTCCTGTTTAATCGACACACGACCGGTCTGTGTGGAATCAAACCGGGGGGAGGGGAGAAAGAATGACAGTAACTTGATCTTTTCTGCATTTGCTTCTAGTATTTATTTGGCGATTGCACTTTATTTGCGAACTTGCTTTTTGTTTCCATTAGTAAACTTTTTGCCCACAAAATACACAATCAGTTCACTTTACAGTGTATCTTGTGAGACGCTTTGAGACGTCTTGAAGACGTGATGAGGCGCTGTGTCAAATGCAAGGAATATTATTGTTATTTTAAGAGATTTTTTTCTCTCTCTCCCCCACGGCCCGCCCCCCCATCCCCCCCCCCCCCCCCACCCCCCCCGAGACCATAGCAGAACTGTTTTAAATGCAGATTCACACACATTAAGCTCCCAGAGCTGCCGTGTTAGTGTGGGGAGAGTCAAGCCTGTTCTGAGGGTCTATATTTAGTGTTAAATCAAAGCTCTCTGGTTTAAATCCAGGCAAGATGTTCCCATTTTAACTATGAAAGGAAGCGAGTTGGAAGCCTGTAGTATTTTTTTATCGTTGTCTTTAAATGGAGTTTGGTTGCCTCGCACAGCTGGTGCTCATTAAGATATGCACTATCAATAAAATAGCATGTGTAATTAATTTTTAATGCAGTATTGTAAGTAGCACTTTAAAGCCTTCCAGAACAGGGGGAGTTTTTTGATGACCAGTGAAGAGAGATGACAGTGATTATATCAGCTGGTTAAAATAGGAGGTCCGTCGGGCAGGGGGGAGACAAAGGGGATGGGCGGACAGGGTCAGGGGTTAGGCCCCATGGAGTCCTGTCACGTAATGGTTAGAACGCATGCCCTGCAAGCGAGAGAACCTGGGTTTGATTCCCGGGCAGGGTGGAACCTTAGTTTCCTTACTCCACACTCCTCTGTTCCCCTAGCAGTAACTAGGAACCAAGTTGTTAGTCGATTGGCGGATCGCTTTTCCCGGGCTAATAATCCCTCAAAAAAAAAATGTAAATAAAAAAATAATAATAATCTGGTCATTCAATCCACGACTGTTTGTGGGGACGCTGCTGTGCGCAATCGGCTGCCACGTTTCGCCCACAAAATATAAGGTCACTCCACTTTATAGTGTATCCTGTGAAGCGCTTTGAAACGTCTCGAAGACGTGATCAGGAGCAATATCAAATACAAGCATTATTATTGTTATTGTGTGCAGACATTGGCAAAGAACGCAGTGGGGTGGGGCACAGTGATGACAACTGTTGACCTGCCAAAAAATACCTAATTTTAGATCCTCTCCCCCCTCCTCCGGGCCCTCCCCCTGCTCTACCTCCGCTTTGCCCGAGCCTCGGCTCTCATCAACCTGCACCTAACCTCTCTCTGTGGTTTAGATGAGTAGGGTGTGTCCCTCAGGGGAGGGAGGGAGAGCGAGAGAGATAGAGAGAGGCCACACGTCATTAGCCTCCTGCACTCAAAAGCTCTAGCAGGGCAGGTGGTCCAGCTGGACAAGCAGTGGGACAGCTTGCCAGCAGCGCTCTCACTGGCAAGCTGTGTGGTTTTACCTGTCCCCAACGCACACTAAACGATACCCGGTATTCCTTGC
Source organism: Callorhinchus milii (assembly GCF_018977255.1). NCBI lineage: Eukaryota > Metazoa > Chordata > Chondrichthyes > Chimaeriformes > Callorhinchidae > Callorhinchus > Callorhinchus milii. The sequence goes on from NW_024704750.1 coordinate 962,335, forward strand.
GTTTACACAGCGTCTTTCACATGGTCAAAACTTTTATTATAAAGTGAGTGCGACTGTGAATATTTGTTGGCGAAACGCAGGAGCTAATTTCCGCACAACAGCGTCCCACAAATAGTCGTGGATTGAGTGACGATAGGGGTTCCTGCTAACTGCGGGGCAAACAGAGGAAACTTGCCTACATTTTCAACCAAATACAAGTTGTTGTTGTTGTTCCACTGGTGCTTGATTCGATCCAGTTCTCTCACTCAAAAAAAAGTTTTAAGTGAACTCTACGCATGTTTGTTTGCGGAGACAAGAAAATGCTTTCAGCTCCTCCTGAACTGCAGCGAATTGAAGGGGAGGAGGAGGAAAGGCTTGTCACCTAGTTGTCTGCCATTCAGTTGCCTCCGATACTTTCCAGAAGGATTTTAAGCTTCACTGTGTTTATTTTGAAATCCTGTGGTGTTTGAGTTATTCTGTAAAGTAACAGAGAGAGAGAGAGAGAGAGAAAGAGAGAGAGACCAGGAGAATCCATTCACAACCAGGTTGTTGGCAGGTGTGAGAAAAGAGATCCCAGGCTGGGTCTGACCCGAATCCCGATCTCAGGTGGGGGGCAGTCGTAACGAGTGGTCTTTGCCCCCCGCTCTCACCTCCTCCCACCTCCCCGGACAAGCAAGGAGTGCAGGAAAGGGTCGAAGGGGCCTCTTTCACCTGAACCCCTCATCGCAGGGAGACATGATCCAATGTGAAGGGAGTTCTATAACATGCGTTGCTGTTGTGTTCTCGTGACCCATCCTGGTCCTCATCTTCAAAGCCCTCCATGATCTTGCTCCCCCCACCTCTGCGACCTCCTAACCCCCTACCATTCTGTTCGCTCCCTCCACTCAGCGGGTTCCTGCCTGCTTCACGTCCCCCGCCTCGCTCGCCCCACTATTGGTGTGCAGGCCTTCTGCCACTCTGCACTCACCCTTTGATCTCCATCCCGCAGACCCTCCGCCTCGCCCCCTCCCTCGCCTCCTTCAAGACCCTCCTCTTCGACTGTCCTTTCGATCTCCCTCAGCTCGGGTCCGAAACTCTGTCTGTCCCGAGCCTGGGACGTCCTCCCGACGTGAAAGACATTTTACAAATGTGTTTTTGTTGTTGTCGTCCCGTCTTGGACGGTATTTCAGCAAAAGCTTCCGTCAGATACTGCGGCCTGTTTGTTTGTTTGTTTGTTTGTTTGTTTGTTTGTTTGTTTGTTTGGGGGAGATTAGAGCAGGCGGCTAATTGAGTTTTTTGATGACCGGTGAAGAGAGATGACAGTGATTATATCAGCTAACCTGACCTTTCATTAATGTTAAGTGTCAGAGAGTTGGTGTCACTGTCTGAAAAGCAGGTCATGTTGAGCAACCCGATGGGTTTAGTCTCTCTCTCTCTCTTGCTGTGCTCTCTCTTTCTCTCTCTCTCTCTCTCGCTGTGCGCTCTATCTTTCTGTAGCTGACTTTCCCTCTCTCTCCCTCTCTGAGCTCTTTCTCTGGCTCTCACTCTCTGACCTCCTCTCTCTCTCTCTCTCTGAGAGTGCAAAGACATGCTGTGTAATTCAGTCATAACAATCAGAAGGCAGTCAGGAATGTAGAGGAACAATGCCCCACAGCACACGGGCAGCTCCATCCCGGCCTTAACTCTCCGAGTGCCGGCATCTGTGTGTCCGCAGAGACCAGCCACGTCCCAGGATTATTATTATTATTAATAACATTAATAAATAATATCCTTACATGTTATCACATTATTACGTGTTACTACAGCGCTCACACAGTCCAAATGCTTCAAAGTGGTTCACAGGTCAACGTTGTCAAGTGTAGTGACTACTTCCAGGCAAAAGTGGCAGCTCGTGTGCGCATCGCAATGTCCCACAAACAGCCATGACTGAAGTGGGGGAAACCACTCACTTCTCTTCTCGGGATCTTTAATGTTGACCCGAACAGGTGGAGTTCAGCACATGGTGTGGTTTTGCCAACAACTCCTGCACAGCACTGCAGTGTCGGCTTAGAATATAGAAGCTCAAAGTCCCGACGTGGGGCTTGAACCCACAACCTTCTGACACAGAGACGAGACTGCTTCAAAAAAATTTTGGCTGGCACCTTGCGTGCATCTATGTGTTTGTTTGAGTGTGTGTGTGTGCATGCGTCTATGTATTTGTGTGTCTGTGTGCGTGCGTCTTCTGTGTTTGTGTGTGAGTTTGTATGAATGTGTGTGTGTGTGCCCGTGGATTTGTGTGTACACGAGAATGTGTGCGGTGTGTACATGAGAATGTGTGTGTTTGTATATGAGAATGTGTGTGTGTGTATGTGAGAATGTGCGTGTTTGTGTGTGTGTGTGTGTTTAGTGTGCGTTTATGTATTTGTGTGTACATGAGAGTGTGTGTGTATGTGTGTTCGCATGTGAGTGTGACAATCAGTGTCGGGCAGGCACTCTGGGTTATAAGCAGTTGATAATTACTCTCAGCGAGTTCTTCCATCGTCGCTTTGATTTTGCTGCGCGTGTTCTATGTTTCGCTGGAGCGTGTTTGACAAGCGTTGAGGTTTAATCTGGATTTACAGGGCCCTTTGTTTGGCAGTCGGGATCTGCAGCAGTTTGTCCCTGATTACAGGAATGTGGCTCCGACATTCCTCATGACTCTCTCCTGGGGGGAAGGGAAGCTCCCAGGAGCTGGTGGTGAAACCACACCATGTGCTGAATGAACTCCACCATGTGCTTTCTACACTCCGAGGTGCGAGCCCTGTGAATAATAATCATAATAACAATACTTACAAGTGATACAGAACCGTATCATGTTGTTGAGACGTTTGAAAACGCTTCACACAAGATACTGTAAAGTGAATTGACGGTCTATCTTATGGGCGAAACGCGGCAACCAATTGCACACAGTGATGTCCCACAAACAATCATGGATTGAGTGACCACATTTTTTTTCAGGGATGATTACCCTCAGAAAAATGATTCGCCAATTGAGTAACAAACAGGTTCCTACTTACTGCTGGTAAACAGAGGCGTGTGTGGAGTAAGGAAACTTACCTAACGTTCCGCCCTGACCCACCTGGAAACCGAGCTCGGTTGCAAGGCGAGTGCTTTAACCACTGAGCTACAGGACTCTACCGGTGAAGGGCGCTATGTAAATTAAGGATTATTGCTGTTGTTGTTTCACCAAAAGGGGTCTAGCCAAAGCCTCTGTGTGCCAGTCTGGCTCAGTCGGTAACCCGCAACCTTCTGCCTGGAGAGAGGTTACGTACTGAGCCGGGGGGACAGCTTGACTGAGATCCCAAATGACTCTGGGTTTGGCCGTTAACATTAATTCAAACTGTGCAGAGTTTTCTTTTGGGGGCAAATTCTTGCATTTAGGCCTGAAGTTGAGAGTCAGAGAGGGAGAGAAGGAGATGGAAGGAGTGAGAGAGAAGGAAGGAGTGCGGGAAGAAGAGAAGGAAAGAGAGAGAGAAAGGGAGAGAGAGAAAATTTGGCTTGTGCTTCGTTTAAAAACTACGGATGGGAAGAAAAAAAAAGCAAGAATTTAATTTAGGAATCAGCCAGAGATTCAGGACAATGGGGGGGGGGGGGGAAGAAATCCCACCCTGGTCTTCATCAACACTTTCTATGTAGCAACTTCAGAGAATCCACGAGTTGACAGATTGTTAAATTCAGTCCTAACTTTGAAGCCGCTTTTTCTTTAGATCTTAAAGGAATCTTACAGAGGGCGGGGGGGGGGGGGGGGAGAAACGGCTTCAAAACTGAGATGGCAATTAAAAATTTGCCAAAAATTCTGGATGCTCCGAAATGCTACGTAAATAGAGTCAATCTCGACCCAGGTGGAATTTCAACCTGAATAGTCTGAAGGCTCAGAGCAGGATTTTTCCTTTTGATAACGGTATTTGGTGAAGGAGATTTATTCCAGGACTTGGCCCCCTGTTGTGTGATGACAGAAGCGAGTGACACATACACACAGCTTCACAAGGTATAATGATACTAAGCCCTGCATTTGCTACATCGAGTGCCTCACCGCTACTCACAGCTCTTCACAGGGGATTTACTGTGAGGTGTAGTGACTGTGTGTTTTGTTGGCCAAGAGAGAGAAATGAGCAAAAAGGATAGAGAGAGAGAGAGAAAGAGAGGGGAAGAGAAAATGGAAGAGAGAGGGAGCGAGGGTGTCGTTTGTGTACATGTTGGGGGGGGGGGGGTTGTGGAAAGTTGACATTACTGTCCGTGTCAGTGTGTTGCTGATGGAAACAGATGGATGTCTCTCGTCTGTGTACAGTACCTGTGTGTCTGTCTGGAGAGCGGGGGGAGCATCGCACCTCAGAGAGAGAGATCACTGAGAGTCTTGTGTGACTGGGGCTGTGTATGACACACAGTCAGAGAGATGGTACAAGTCAGTGAGTGCTCAGTGTTTATCTGGATTTCATCCGGTTTTAAAACTCCAGTGGAAATCGCTGTAGCCGTTGGAAATCAGCTCGTGCACCCCGTGTGTTGCTGGGGCTTCCCTTTAAACACAAACCAATTACTTGCTTCTAGTGAATGGGAATTACCTCCTTCCTCCTCCCCCCTCCACAAAACAACCATGTTGCTTATTGTTTTTCTGCTTACAATCCCCCCACACCCCCCCCCACACCCCCCCCAATATAACTTTACAATAGCCTTTTGCACTTTACACGAAATCCTGTGAAATGCTTTGGGCCACAATGTTTATTATTATTATCATAATCATAATCGGTTGTTTATCTTTGTGTGTGTGCGTGTGTGTGTGGGGGGACGATTGCCACGTTTCGCCCACAAAATTCACAGTCGCTGCACTTTACAGTGAAATTCTGTGAAGCACTTTGAGACATTTCGATGCCACGATAAAGCGCCTCAAAGTGACTTTATTGCAAGTCACGACAGTTGATAGTAATTTGAGATATTTTAATGTGATGAGGTGCTCTATCAACTGCAGGGATTCATATTATTGTTTATTATTAATAATAATAAGGGGCTGTTCATACTCTAGGATCAGCTAAATGCACACCTGGAACTCAGTTCCCACAGAAGATTCCTGTATTATTTGCTCCATGTCTTTATTTACCTTTATTTAGCACAGATTTGCCTGAACTTGGAGCTCAAAACTATTTCTATCTCTTTGTCTCAGGAAGTGGGTGGGAAGAGTTTATGATAACTTCATAGACAAGTAACATACAGATTGTACACTGTGTGTGTGCGTATGTTGTGTGTGTGTGTGCTGTGTCTGTGTGTCTTTGTGTATGTGTGTGTGTATATACAAATAGCAGATTTAAGGCAAGAAGCTCAGGGCATTGTTGGAATGAACTCACTGACACCAGTGTTGGGGTGGGGTGGGGGGTGAGGGAGGTGGGGAGGTATTGGAGGGTGTGGAAGCCTTTGGGCTCAGTTGACTTGAGCTCTGTAGTTTAGACAGTCAGTCAGTCTGTCTGTCTGTGTGTCGGAGGGCTGGCTCCTGTGGTCTACAGCCTTGTAACATTCCTGCAGCCATTTGCTGCTCCCTGCCTGGTACACACACTACGTTATATAAGAACATTCAGTCTGGGCCAACGTGTGTGTGTGAGAGTGTGTGTGTCTGCGTGCGAGTGTGTGAGAGTGAGTGTACAAGTGTGAGAGTGAGTGTGTGCGCAAGGGTGTGTGCGAGTGTGTGAGAGTGAGTGTGTGTGTTGGGGGAGGGCGGGGAGATTGCAGACTGAGTGGAAAGTCAAAAGGTATTGATTGCTGTAACTCGACCAGCATTCCCCTACAAAAACACACAGTCACTACAATTTGCAGTAAACTCTGTGAAGCACTTTGAGACGTTCTTCCTGACATGAAATGGGCTGCGCTGAATGCGAGGATTATTATTGATTAGTCAGTTGATCGCAGCTTTGTATAAAAACCCTTTTGCGTATATAGAAAAGGAGAGAAAGTAATTGTGAGTTTGTGAAAGTTGTGACTGGATAGGTCCAAGGCTTTAGAGAGAGAGAGAGAGAGCACGTGATAGAGAGAGGAAAAAGGGCAAGACAGAGGTGAATGAGACAGCCTGTGACAGACGGATAGAGTGTGATAGAGAGACAGAGAGAGAGTGTGCACAATACAGAGAAAGTACTTGACAGAGAGAGAGAGAGAGAGAATGTGAAAAAGGGGTAAGGAGAGAGAGAGAGAGGTAAGGCCAAGTATGTTCCTTGTACCACATCAAAACTAGACAACTCCCAGTGGCCTGGATTCACCGACAAGGAGCAGTTGTCTGCTAAAAATCGCTGTCAGAATCTGAAAGTGCAAATGCATTTGTGTTTGACAGCTCCTCGTATTCTTTGCTGCTGTGTGTGTGCGCATATCTGTGAGTGTGTGTATCTGCGCATGTGTATGTGTGTGCATCTGCATGTGTGTGTGTGCGTATGTGTGGGGGTAGGGGCTGAAAGGGTGGAAGTTTGTTGGGAGTGGTATAAAGGGTGGGAGAGTGTATCTTGCTGAATCTGATACCTGTTTGAGGAAGGAGGATCCTCATCAGAATTAAAGCCACATGAAACTTCAGGTCTTTATGACTTAAAGATTGGCCCCAAGGTTCTATACAGTGGAGAGAGAGAGAGAGAGAGAAGAGAGAGAGAGTATTGGCAATAATAATAATCCTTACATTTGACACAACCTTCCGCATGGGGAGGATGTCTCAAAGCGCTTCATGGAGTCGCTGTAAAGTGCAGTGTATTTTGGGGCGAACGCAACAACAACGACGACTTGCATTTACACAGCGCCCCTCACACGGGGGTAGTTTCCCGGAGCGATTGAGAGTAGCGGAGTCTGATGCCAAGCCAGGGGGGAGAGAGGGAGGGAGTGGGAGAGGTGACTGTAAGCACGATCAAAAAGGAAGGTCTTTAGATGGGATTTGAAGGGGGGCTTGGGTGGGGGGGTGTGGTACCGGGTTGGGGGAGTCCTGTGCGTGGGGGGGCTGGTGCTATGTTTGTGTGTGTGTGAAGCTCTGGAATTGTGTTTGTTTCTGGTTTAATGGCTACTCAGTACGGATTCCACCCCTGGCCCAGGTTCTCGCTCGGCCTCTTTAGTGAAAACCGCGCTGGTAAAATATTTAGGGAGTGAGTAATGGCCGCGAGTGTGTACTGTCGTATCACATCGCACAGAGCCGGGCTGATTGAGGGGGAGACAGGAGGTCGATCTGTCAATCCTGTGCTGCGGCCTCTATCTGGGGTGACAACTACACACAAAGTCCATTATTGCTGCTTGGTACAGAGAGGAGGGGTTGATGGTGGTTTTTTGGAAGAGGTGTGTGGTAGTGGGGGGGGGGGGGGAACAGAGGGAGCACACAGAGGTGCACAGAAGACAAAGGGGGGGGTGGGGGGGCGATTCCCAATTACAAAATGTTATCTATCTAGTCAGTGTTGTACTGTCAAATCTCCTGGCTCTCAGACTGGGGCCAACATGGCTTGTACTTCACAGCTCAGGGACCCCTCGCTTGTGTGCGTGTGTGGTTAATGTGTCTGTGTCTGACACACGAGGGAGGGCACAGCAGACTGGGTGATGATTGAGGTTGGATGGGGCCAAAAGGCCTTCAGCGTCCAATACCATCACCTTCACCGCTGACACCTATCCCCTCCCCCGGTTAAAGGTATAAGTGATTAGCCCGCTGGTTCTGCTTGTACTGAGGACCTGTGGGTTCTGCCCCTGATATAGGGGAGCTGAGGGAGAGCCTCAAACCTGTGACATTTATGCTGGTTAGACTCCAGTGTTTAGTGAACTGTTGAGGCATTAAACAGTCAGGCATTTAGAAGGAACACTGAAAGGATTAGCATTTGTAAAGGTGAGAGCGGGTCATTAATCTACTGTTTAAAGGTGCGATTGTGCGGTGCGTAGAAAGCGTACGTCCTAAATGAAATCCCCCTCCTTTCCTTCCTCCCCCACAACAACAACAACAATAATAACAAATCCTGCGTAAGCACTGCTCTGTAGAGTTCTGTAGTGTAGTGGTTAGCGAGAGGACCCTGGTTCGATTCCTGGTCGGGGCGAAATCTAGAGCAAGTTTTGGGGCGAAACCTTGGGCCAGTTTCCCTGCCTCACACGCCTCAGTTTACCAAGCAGTAAGTAAGAAGCCAAAATACACAGTCATTTCACTTTACAGTATATCCTGTGAAGCGCTTTGAGACGTCTCAACCAAGTAATATGATAAGGCGTTGTATCAAATACAAGGATTACTATTATTATATTAAATGCTGTTCGCACCCAGTTGTTGCCACGAGGTGCTGTGAGATGACATTCCCTCCCTTTGTCCTGTGGGCGCTGCTGCCGTTGCCGTGTTACACTTCACTGCTGGAGGTGAAGATTAATGCAGGAATAACAGAGAGTCTGTAAATGAAAATGAGAAACAGATGCTTGTTGATTAGGAATGTGCTTTTGATAAGGGGACGGCCCTGGTACATTGAGCACACCGATAGAAAGCAGCTGTTTCCCCCAATCCCTCTGCCTGATCACTATATAAATCACTCAGTAAATATTGCAGATGAACCCGATACCAAGTACCATTTGTCTGCATTCTGACACAATCAAATACTCCCTGGCCTGGCTGTGCCTCCCTCTGCCTGAGGTTCGGAGGGTGGGGGGGTGGTTTGTGTGTGTGTGTGTGTGTGTGATGGGGGGGGAAGTTGGTGGGAGATTGGAATTAGCTCCCAATTTGTTTGTTTTGGGAGGGGGAGAGGGGGGGGGGGTTGGGGCTTGTTTTCCGCGCTTCGGTTCTGGATGATGGAGAATATGTTTTTCTGTAATGTGTCAAATCCCAGGAAAATTTTCACCTCGTTTCTAAAGAGGCCAGCAATGACAGGTCCCCCCCCACCCACGAGTGCTTTCCTCTTTCTGTTCGGATGTCAATCTGAGAAGTTGAGTTGGGGTGGGAGAGCGCGAGAGAGAGAGAATTGTTCAATTATTGCAGCAATGAGGGCGATGTGAATAAACCGAGGTGTGAAATTAGAACCTGCCACCAGCAAGTGGCAGATTTAAGCTAATGAACTGCAGGCTAAATAACAGAGCTATCTCACAGAATTGTCAGGTCAATTTAACACAGCTTGAGTCACCAACCTCACTCACACAGAACATGTTAACTCGGACTCGAATGCTGTCACATGACAACAATAAAATGGATATCATTTAAGGATAATTCAATCGAGAATTCTCTCCCACACCTCCCTCCCACCCACTCGCCTGCCCCCCTCCCCTTCCCCATGATGCAGTTAGTCTCGCACTTTGCTGACATGGTTATTTAATTTACACCATGTGTGTGTGTGTATTTGTGTGTGCATTTGTGTAAGTGTGTGTGTGTCTGTGAGTGTGTGTATTTGTGTGTGCATTTGTGTAAGTGTGTGTCTGTGTGTGTATGTGTTTGGGGTGGGTGAGTAGAGAAAGTGAGTGTTTTTAGATGCCGTGCAGGTTACAGTGTTGTGGTGATGGGGGTGGGGGAGGAAGTGATGCTAAGGATTATAGAGATATGTTTGCTTGAGTCTGGCACACTTGGTATCTCGCTATTAATAAATTCAAGGATTACTGTTATTATATATAATAATACATAATGATAATCCTTGCATTTGGAACAGCACCTTATCACGTCAGGAGGAAGTCTCAAAGCGCTTCACAGGATTTACTGTGAAACAAAATAAAATAACGGTGTATTTTGTAGGCAAACTCGGAAGCACAATTGCCCACAGTAATATCCCCTAAACAGCCATGAAACGAGTGACCAATTTTATTTGGGGGATTGTCAGCCAGGACATCAGGAGAGAGAGAGAGAGAAACTCCCTTCTCTTTTTGAATAGTGTTGCGGGATCTTTAACGTCCACCTGAACAGGTACAGACGGGATCTCGGTTTAATGTCTCATCCGAAAGACTGCAATATCAGTGACCTTGAGTATAGGCTGATGCTCCAGTGCGGTGCTGAGGGGATGTGGGGGTGAGGTGATGAAGTCCTGCATTTTCGGAGGTGCTAAACAGGTGGAAGTTAATGATCATTTCCTGGCTATTTAAGGACTCTTCTGTGCGCAGTATTTGGCTACTGCTGCGCTCACCTACAAAACACACAGTCACTTCATGTTACAGTGAAGCACTTTGAGATGCCACAAAGCTGTGATAATGCTTTTTTACCCAAAACGCTTCCCTTGTTAATCTCAAGATAATGACACTTCCTGCGTGTCCCTAGCACAGAGCCGGCAAAAGAAAATATCCTGCGGAGTGAATGCCGTGGTGGGTGGGAATTACCCGAGGGTTTTTGGGGGTGAGACGGGGGAACAGCTGGAAGAGACTCGGAGAAACTTGACAAATCCGTAAAAAAAAACCTGTATTGTCTGGTGGATCGGTCCAGACTGATGATGGTTCCAGTGTTCAGAGAGCCTGTCTCAGCTCCTGTCTCTCTCTCCCCTCCTTCCAAATGATTCTCCCCAGCTGTCTCCACTTGTATGTGTGTGTGTGTATGTGTGTGTGTGTGAGAAAGTGAATGTGTGTGAGAAAACAGGTGTGTGTCAGAGAATTTAACGAGTGAGTGAGTGTGTTTGAGATTGACCGTGTGTGTGAGATTGTCTATGTATGTTAACAATAATAATCCTTGCATTTGATAAACGTCTTCGAGACGACTCAAAGCGCTTCACAGAATATACTGAAAAGTGTAATGACTGTATGTTACTAGCGAAACGTGGCAGCCAATTGTGCACAGCAGCGTCCCACAAATGGTCGTGCATTGAGTGACCCATTTTTTTTGAGAGACAGAGAAAGTCTGAGAGGTGTGTGTTTGTATGTGAGTGTGTGTGTGGGGGTGGGGAGGTGGAGAGAGAAAGTGAATGTGTGTGTGAGTGAATGAGTAAGTGACTGTGTGTGTGTGAAACTCTCACTCTACCTGAGATTGTCTATGTCAGTTTGAGAGAAAGTGTGAGAAGTGTGTGTGGTAGTTGAATGAGTGAGTGTGTGGGGGGGTGGGGGGGGGGGAGTTTATCCCCTTCCAACCCTGTCACCTTTAGTAACTCAGAGCAGGGGAGCTTTATAAATGCAAGTTGTTGTTGCTCTGGTCAGGGGTCAGCCTTGTGTGGGGAGTGAGTGGGAGACAGACGGGCGGACAGACGTGATGCTGGGTTGTGTGTCTCTGGGCCACAGCTGGTGTTACAGTCTCTCTTCTCGGCATGAGAGAGAGATAATGGTTACTCGTCACCGCCCGAAATCACCTCCCTCCCTTTTAAATGGTGAGAAGGTAAAACCCGCATCCAATTGCTGCGTGTTGTAATTGCAATAATTTAATTTAGCTATTTAACCTGTAATTCAGCAATATTTATTAAAGCGTGTTCGGGAAAATGAGGCTATTAAGAGTAAATGATGAATACATTTAAATTAAAATTAACAGTTCTAACAGCCGGCTGACCTCCATTTTGCAATGGTTTTTATTAGGCTGGTCATGCTAATTATAGTTGATGATTCACCACTAAAAACCAAAAGATGTTTTTGTGTGTGTGTGTGTGTGTGGGAGAGAGAGAGAGAGAGAAAGTGTGTATATGTTTGTCAGAGGGTGATTTGGGATATGTATGTGTGGGTGTGTGTGCGCGCGCATACGGGTGTGTGTGAGAGTGAGCATGTGGGTGTGTGTGGATGCAGGTTTGTGTATGTGTGTAAGAGTATGCTTGTGTGTATATGTGTGTGGGCATGTGTGTGCGCGTGCATGCTCATGTTTGACACGTTGAAGTGAGACCCAGCGAGTAGTTTTTTTAAATTGAGATGAATTGCTAAAGATTGATATGGGTTTTTAAAAATAAACTCAATAAACACTGTCCATAGCTGCCCTGGGTGGGGGGGAGGGGGGATGTATTTTTGGGAGTTGCTTTCAATGCCCTATAAAGACCTCCACAAACTCTTCTCAACTGTTCAAGTTTATACAGAAACTTTCACACGCACACACTCAAATACACACACACTCATACATACATACATACATACACACACGCATACACACACTCATATACACAACACACACGCATACACACACTCATACACACATACACATGCATGACACACACACACGCACATACATGACACACACACACATTCACACAGACATACACACACTCTCTTTTTAAAAGAAGCTTAAAAATGGAGTGGGTGGAGGGATTGGGACGGGGAATGAGATCCCAGAGAGAGAGAGTCTGGGCTGGGGCTAGAACTCGGAGCAGTGTCTCTCTCTCTCTCTCTCTCTCTCTCAGGACACTGAAACGCTAAACTAGGAGCTGCCTGTGACGGGCTAGTCACTCACTGTGTGTTACAGTTCCGCCTGACCGGCCGGCCTGGAAACTGGGCTTCCTTCCCCACATTCAGGACTAATTGAGGCCAGACCTGTTCTGCTCCTGATCCTGCGCCAGTTAATCCCCGCTCGCTGAGGCATGACAGGCGCCACCGGTCAATTGACAATGAACCGGACACAAGGAACCAGTTCCACAAAGCGCTGCTGACCAACTGACCACTCGATTTCCCTCCGCTCCCCGCTCCCCCCCACGTTACCATTACCTTCCCCGAGAAATATCACAAGAATCTGGACAATAATCCTTGTGATTTGATACATCTGCTTTCACTTTCTCAAAGCACTTCCCTGCATTTTACTGTAAAGTGCAGTTAGTGACTGTGTGTTTTGTAGGCGGAAACGTCTTGTGGTTGGATGGGGGGGGTGGGCAAGGAGGGGGAGGGTGAGGAGGAGTGGGAGAGAAAGATTGAAAGATTAAAAGAGAGAGAAGAGAGAGGAAAGCAAGAGTAAACACGTGCTGCTCACTTCTCTCGCTGAGACAGCCCGACACTGACCTCCGTCTCCCCCCCCATTGTATTGGGTGATGTGTGTTCCCTGAGCTGTTGGATGGATGGCAGAATATCTCTTAAATAAAGAGTGTAATAACACGGTGGGACTGAGCGAGTGAGTCCTGATGGTTTCCCTTATTGTTGTCCAGTGAAATATCCCTGATCACTCAGCGGCCACTCGGTCTCTTAATTACTGGAACTGTGACATTTTTATAGAGCAGTGGGTATCAGCCTCACAGCAGACAACCATAATCTGTCAGCCAGCACTCCGTCCTGGCGTTTAATATCTTATTAATAATAATAATTAATAAGGGAAGGGAGTTTCTCCCTGTGCTCTGGCCAGCAATCCCTCTCCCTCCCTGCCTCCCTCCTAACCTCCCTCCCTTCCTCCCTCCATCCCTGCCTCCCTCCTAACCTCCCTCCCTTCCTCCCTCCATCCCTGCCTCCCTCCTAACCTCCCTCCCTTCCTCCCTCCATCCCTGCCTCCCTCCTAACCTCCCTCCCTTCCTCCCTCCATCCCTGCCTCCCTCCTAACCTCCCTCCCTTCCTCCCTCCATCCCTGCCTCCCTCCTAACCTCCCTCACTCCCTGCCTCCCTCCTAACCTCCCTCACTCCCTCCTCCCTCATAACCTCCCTCCCTCACTCCCTTCCTCCTATAATTATTGGACATGAAAGGTGCTGGATCATGTGCAAGGATTATCATTGTTGTTGCTGTTGTTGTTATTGTTGTGGTCGCTGTTGAGTGTAGTGACTGTATTTTGTAGCCAAACGTGGCAGCCATTATATGTGAGCCAAAGTCCCGCACCAACAACGACAACAACTTGCATTAACAGTGTCTGAGCGCTTACAGCACGAGGTGATCGAGATGCACTAAACTCCTGATTAACTTGTCACTAACACATAAGTCATCATCGCTGTCAATATCCCGGCTGCATTTATTGATGTATTTATGCACCCGCCTAACTCACCGCTGTGTGTTACCCTGTGAGCAATATGGGAGGGGGGTGGGGGTGAGTTGCTATTGGGGCTGAAGGGTGGGGGGAGGTGTAGGTGGAAGAAGGAGACAGGGTAGGGCAGGGAATTGTCACCTTTGATCAAAATGAAAGATCGAGCCAGTGTCTTAATAATAATAATCCTGGCATTTCACACAGCGCCTTAGCATCTCGTCGCAACGTCTCACAGTGCTTCGCAGGAAAGTACTGTAAAGTGCAGTGACTGTGTGTTTTGTGGGCAAAACTTTTAATCGTCTGTTCTTATTAACGAGTCTCGATTAGACTATGATTAGTGTTTCCTTAACGCGTAGAAAATGAGGTCAGGGAGGGAGAGAGGGAAGGAGTGAGGGAGGGAATGAGGGAGGGAGGGAAGGAATGAGGGAGGGGGAAAGGAAGGAGGGACACACGCAGGAAGTCTAATGGGACGGCACGACATCGCGCAGCATCATAAATTACACAAGGAAAAAAATAATGGCCACTGGCCCAGAAATCCTGGTGGATTATTACACTGTGATTAACCCTCACTTCACTTGAGTAAATGGCAGCTCACACTGTTGGCACGTTGAGTGTTGTAGCTATTGATTGAAGAGTTGAGTTGCACCTCATGTACTATGTATGTTTAGCCCATTTATACCTGATCCCCCCCTTTATTCTTGACGTCCCCCCGGCCCCCCCATACCTGCCCCCATATATATATCTAACACTTGTCAGAGACACAGAGAGAGAAAAGCTTCTTCTACAATTTATGTTTGAAGCGATAACAACAAAAATAATAATAATTTAGTCACTCAACCCATGACTGTTTGTGGGACACTGCTGTGCACAATTGGCTGGTGCATTTCACCCACAAACTATACAGTCACTACACTTTACAGTATATTCTGTGAAGCGCTTTGAGACGTCTGGAAGACGTGGTAAGGCGCTATATCAAATGCAAGGATTATTATGTTATATTACATTGCATTTATATAGCTCTTCAAATACTGGTTGTGTCTCAGAATGCTGATTACTGGAGACTATTTTCCTATTTCTTTATAACATTTTTTAATAACAAAAAAAACCTAAAGGTCAATATCTTGCCCAGTCTGTTTTTATCAACCAGTGAAGACAGTTTTTTTAAAAACAACCTTTGTTAAGAAATTTGTGGAAAACATCCCCAAGTTTGGGTTCAGTTTGGAAACTTGGTTTGAAACCGTTTTTGGAAAGAAAATGTGATATAAATTTATAATATAAATTTCAGAATAATTCTATCATCAAAAATATGTTTATAATGATTATATCATTTGAGAAGCATTCCTGAATTCTTTGATAGCCACAAAGCACTCCTGCGGGCTAAGGCTAGGTGGAATTTTAGACCTCTGGGGTTTTCACGTCAAAAAGCCACCAAGGTGGTTCCCTTCCCCCTGCGACTCTTGTTCTGTTGCAGATTTCTCCCCTCCTCTCCGCCAAACCGCAGGGAGAAACACCCTCTATATGATGCTAAACAATAATAACTTGCATTTCTGATTTGCAGTTGATGGGTTACCAATTTCCACGGAGCTGCATGTAGACTCTCGCTAGCCTCCTAACCCGTTCCCAACACGGCCCCACAGTGAGGGGCGGGGGGAGCTGTGAGCAGGCGGGCTGCTCAGTGCGGGCGTTGGTAACTGCTGCAGGGAGTCTGGGGAGGAGTCTAACGTAGGCCTGTGAACATTGGTAATGCATTAGTGGTAATTACACTTAACTTCACTTAGAACTGGCTGCTGTTGGACAGGTGGTTGCTGAATAGAGGTGGTTTATTATGGAGAATCGGTCGGGACTGTTCCAGGATGGTTGTTGACAGCAGGTGGTTGGTCAATACAAGTGGTTGCTTTAACAGGTTTGACTGTGTATATTCACCAACAAAATACAGTGGCTGCACTTTACAGTAACATCCTTCAAAGTGCTTTGAGATGTGGTCCCGACCTGACAAGACCCTGTATCAAATGCAAGGCCTGTTGCGTATTGTATATAAAATATATTTATATAAGGAGGAGGTTGTAGAAGGTTACTCAGTGAGACAGGAACAGCTTGAGGCGAGAATGGACCAATGATCTATCTCTCGATCTCTCAGCTTCCTCCCGACTGTTTATCTTGTCAACTTATGAAACCAGAATATGCTGATTAGACACTCGAACCATCGGTTTGATTCAAAGCTGTTGCACGAGACAGGGTGTGTCAGTCCGGCTTAGTCGTTCTCTGTCTCACCTCGGTGTCAGCAGTTTATGGGTTCAAGCCCCTGTGTTGGGACTTGCATTTGAGTTGTCTAAGCTGACTCTCCAATGGACGGCTGGGGCTGTTTTGCATTGTCGGAGGGAGGTGCCATCCTTCGGATGAGATGTTAAGCTGAGGTCCTGTCTGTGCCTGGCTCAGGTGGATGTTAAAGATCCTGTGGCGCTAGTTGAGAAGAGAAGGGAGATTCCCTCTCCCAGTGTCTCGGTCTCCCCTTCACTACAAGATTGCTTATAATAATCAAAAATTGGTCACTCATTCCACAACTCTTTGTTGGACATTGCTGTGTGCAAATGGGCTACCGAGTTTGTCTACAAAATACACAGTTACTTTGCTTTACAGTATATCCTGTGATGTTCTTTCTGTCTCATCATCCAATAAGTTCTATAGATTTGGAAATCTGACAGTTTTCCTGACAAGAACTATATTAAACAGTAGTTACTTCAATCTTCGTGATCATGTGGACGTCGTTACTGGGGGAATTCACAGATCAAGTGATTTCTCACTTTTTTAAAAAGAGCCACATTATCAGAAAAACAATCATGTAGGTCCATCCTTTCAACACAAACACACCCACTGTAACACACACACACATTGACATACACACACATACTGATACACACACACTCACATTCACACACACACTGACATACACTCACATACTTAGGCACATACACATACTGAGGCACATGAACGCACACACTGATATACACACACACCCATATACACACTGATACGCACAGCCTTATACACACAACCCATACACACGCACAGACACACACGAGCGCGCTTGTAAAATCATACACTTAACCCTAGTTACGCAACATTAAACCTTTGTTGACATAATTGTGTTTCTCTCAGCTGGTTAAGAGAAAACCACTGGCAATGCCACAAGCCTATGTAGCTCACAGTCTGACCTGCTCGTCTCCAGCCTCTTTGTATTGGACTCAGATCTCTTACTGGCTTGTGTGTGTGTGTGTGTGTCTGTGTGCGCACGTCTGTGTGTGTGGGTGTGTCTGTTTGTGCGTGTGTGTGTGCACCTGTGTATGTGCGTCTGTATGTGCGTCTGTATGTGCGCGTGTGTGTGTGTGCACCTGTGTGTGTGTGCGTCTGTGTGTGTCTGTCTGTGCGACATTAGTGTTATCCCCTGTCCAAGGTATGTGAGGTTTAAACAAACCCAATCTAGCTTCAATGGTAAGTCCCAAGACATGGCAATGATATTGCTTTACTTTTGCCAACTCTAAGGTGTTGCAGATTGGGAGGATTCTCTCTGCTACACTCTGGGATTTCAGTTTATTCCTGTTTATTAACCGTGCTGTGATTTTTGTTTAGTGTAAAATGTTGTGGTTTTCAGGAAACGAGCTGGGATGTCTAGTGTTTACCACCAGACCAGGGGCCGTTTGCACATGTGCAGTGTGCCCGGTAGCCAGGCTGACACTAGGGGGTTGAATCAGAAGTACATTGGAAGCTTTCTTTCCCCCCTCCCCAACCCCAACTTTGTCATCCTGGGCAGCAAGCGAAAGGACCTGGTTTTGATTGCCGGGCGGGTCAGGGCGAAACCTTAGGCAAGTTTCCTTACTTCACACACACGCCTCTGTTCACCCAGCAGTAAGTAGGAACCTGGCTGTTAGTCGATTGGCAGATCGCTTTTCTAGGGGAAATAATCCTTTAAAATATATATATATTAAAAACATGTGGTCACTCAATCCACGGC
Organism: Callorhinchus milii; assembly: GCF_018977255.1. Taxonomy (NCBI): domain Eukaryota; kingdom Metazoa; phylum Chordata; class Chondrichthyes; order Chimaeriformes; family Callorhinchidae; genus Callorhinchus; species Callorhinchus milii. The sequence continues at coordinate 980,083 of NW_024704750.1, forward strand.
TGTTTGTGGGGACACTGCTGTGCGCAATTGGCTGTCACATTTCACCCTCAAAATATACAGTCAATTCACTTTACAGTATATTCTGTGTAGTGCTTTGAGACGTGATGAGGCTCTTTTATCAAATGCAAGGATTATTTTTATTAATCTTACTCTCCCCTCCCGGCACTAGTTGAAAAGCGTACAAAGTACTTTCTCTGTCGCGCTTTCCTGGCCAACAGTCCCCCAAGTAATCAATCATTCACTTTGTGGCTGTTTGGTGGGAAGTCGCTGTGTGCAAATCAGCTGCTGCATTTGCCTACAAAATACAGTCACTACATTTTACAGCATATCCTGTAAAGCGCTTTGAGATGTCCTCCCGATGTGGACAAATGTGAGGATTATAAGGTTTATTATTAATAATATTATGAATTAACAATATTAATATTGTTATTATAATAATATTAATTCATATTATTATAATAATTATTAATTATATTGTTAATATGATCATTTTAGGCCCTTTGTGGTTCTCTTCACAAAGTGCTGCGGCGTCAAACCAGCAAACATGAAGTTTGCAGTTCAAGGATGTGAGATCAAACCCCACTTTGAGCAGTAAGTAGGAACCCGCTTGTTTCGCCCACAAATATACAGTCAATTCAATTTTACAGTTATTCTGTGAAGCGCTTTGAGACGTCGAGAAGACGTGAAAAGCGCTATATCAAATGCAAGGATTATAATCGTTCGGTGGATCGTTTTCCGGAGGTAATAATCCCTTCAAAAAAAATAATGTAGTCACTCAATCCACGAGTGTTTGTGGGACGCTGGTGTGCGCAGTCGGCTGCCGTGTTTTGCCCGACAGACGTTCACTTCACGTGTGTGGATGTACCAGCAAACGACACTCTAGCAAACAGCCCACCGTCAATTCCCCATGAAGAGCTTTGCCATGTTTCTGCGTAATGATTACATTGTCGAATGCGAAGGATTGTTTATAGTACAAAACTCTATCCCTCCTCTCCCCCTCCTCCCGCCCCCATCCTTTCCCTCCTCCCAGCGTTTCCCTCCATTCCAAAGAAAACGCAGTCGCTAATGGTTTTTCTAGCATCTGTCACAGAGTAATGAACATTTTTCGAGAGCCACTTTTAAATGGTAGATCTGCACCTATTCCCAGGAGTTGTGTTGTAGTATGTGAGTTTATTAGTGAGGCCAAGATTTTTTTGGAGCACGTCCATTTTTAAGCAAAAAAAACCCTCTCTCTCTCTCTCTCTCTGCTTTTAACAGCTAAATTGACTCTGAGGCTCAGATTTCGTACCAAAGTGACTTATTTTTCTGTTCCATTTTTGGTTGCGAACCAGATTGTAAGTCCAAAGGAAGGTGGACACGTAGAAGTCGACAGGGCAGAAGGAGGCCATTCGACCCGTCATCCAGTCTGCACTGGCTCACACAGCCAGGAGATGGCTTCAGTCTCACTGCCCTCACTGCCTTATCCCCACATCCCATCAAACCCCTCTCAAGGATTGATGGTGTCCAGTAGCAGCTTCTCCTCCCAACCCTCTCTCTGTCCCCCCACCTTCTCCCTCCACAACCCCACTCTCCCCTCACATTTGATCACAATGCAGTATCTAATGATCCAGTAACATTGGGACCCCTGGAAAACGCTTCATTATCATTGTGGCTCTGTGTGTTCTGGAGTCGCTCAGCAGTGCGGTGAAAGGGAATGATGGTGACCGTTTGGGTTGGGGGCAGCCGGGGTCTGACACATGTGGTGACCCGCTGCCGCGCTCAAGGGTAGGAGCGAGCGGTTGCCTGTCCACATTGCCTGGAAAAGCCCGGGAAACGTGAGCAGACGCAGGAGCGTTAACGGGCTAATATGGCGTTCCCGTGACAGCGGAACCTGGTCGGGAATAAGGAAGGTTTGGGAAGCGAACGGCAGCGGAGGCAGCAGCAGCTCTCGTGCCGTTCTGAAGACGCCCAAAGGCTCCGTTATTTGTGTACGCAAAGGAACCCGGTGCTTAAACAAACACTGTGTGGTTACGGCAGGGAAGGCAGTGTCAGCCACACAGAGTGTGAACACATGTTACTTCATTATAATATAAAAATAAATAAACACTTGGCCAGACTCTGCTGAAGGGGCTTTTTTGATCTCGCTTCCCTTGGCACGTGTTCCCCTAGAAAACGGATGGTAAGAGCTGTTCAGAGAGCTGGTGTGAACTCCTCCAATGGCAGCTTCACTGCGCTCTTTTTCCAAGTGCCGTTTGCCAAGACAAGCAAAGCGTGCAAACACTGCCCAAACCCAACACAGCATTCCTTCCCCTCTAACCTCCGCTTGTAGGCTGTCTGGATCCTACACAAGCTCTGTCCCAGAGAGAGAGAGAGGAGTGGGAAGGAGGGAGAAGGAGAAAGGGAATTTTAGCGATTGCTTGTGATGAGAAGTCAGCTTGAGATTTATTTTCTTTCCCGAATCCTATGAGGAAACCCGTCGCGTGTGCTGAAGAGAATCCGAACCGGACTGAGCGTTCCGCAAATGTAAAGCCACCCACACAGAGAAAGTTTCCCCGGATCTGCTTTGCTCAGTGGGAGTGCCAGGGGCTTCACGTGGGCTGCGTTACATGACCTACAAAGACTGATGCTCTTGAATTTCTACACCAGCCGATAGCTTCAAACTGCTGGGTCAGGCCTGCTCAGTTACTGCGCTCTGTACTCGGGGTGTATAATAATAATAATCCTGGCATTTGATATAGCGTCTCATCACGTCTCCGAGACGTCTCGCAAAGCGCTTCGCAGAATATACTGTAAAGTGTTGTGACTGTGTATTTTGTGGGGAAAACACAGTAGACAATTGCACACAGCAGCGTCTTCAACCCCTCTCTCTGGGCGGGCTGAATGACCAGATTATTATTATTTTATTTATTTTTGAAGGGATTATTTCACCCGGAAAAGTGATCCGCCGATCGACTAACAACCGTGTTCCTACTTACTGCTGGTAAACAGAGGCGTGTGTGTGGAGTGAGGAAACTTGCCTAAGGTTTCGCGCTGCCTGGGAATCGAACCTCGGGTCCTCTGGCTTGTGAGGCGAGGGCTCTATCCACTGAGCTACAGGACTCCACAAGATGCCAGGATCTGGAGTGTGACTGGTGTCAGTGCTCTGTTTCTCCCGGCCTAGTGTCCAGTGTTTGGGCTTCCCGGCTAGTTATACACCACTTGTAGTTTTACTTACAGCGTTGTGGGAACCGCCAGCTGCATTTCTGATTATTGTTATTTTTTTCCCTTCCCTCTTTCCCACTCCCTCTCTCTGCTCCTCCTCGCCACTCTCTATCGCTCTCTCCTTCCCACTCCCTCTCTCTCCCCCTCCTTCCACCCCCTCTCTCCCCCTCAACCCCTCTCTCTGGGTGGGAAGAGATATCAGTGACCGAAGCTCTATGAATTCTATCAGCTGAAGGAGGGTGTTGGAGGATATTTGCAGTAGAGCGAAGACTCTGCACAAGTTCTGTGGCATTTTTTTTTCCTATGGAAATGCGGAATAATAGGGTGATTAAATAGAGCTGTGTATAAAAGTACATCTGACATTAGAATTAACATAATACCACGTAGCCTAAGGCTGAAGACTTTATTTGCCATCTGTGACTGAGCACAATCCCCTGGAGGGCTTGGGTGTGTGTGTGTCGCGGGGGGGAGGAGTGGTGGGGTTGGAGTGGGGGTGGAGGAGAACTACAATATTCCCACTAAATTGAACGGAAAGCCTCATTGAAAGTAAAATAGTGTTTTTTTCCCTCACTGACGTATCCCATTGGTTTTGCTTCATTGCCGTGGAGCTGAGACCATTTTGAAGTCACTGGCGAGTGCGGTTCTGTGTATTTGCTCCGCTCAAACCTTTCTGGCTGAAGGTTTAGTTTATGTCGGAGCTGGGAGGGGAATTGGATTGCACGGTTGTTTGTGGGACACTGCTCTGCGCCACTGGCTGCCACATTTCGCCCACAAAATACAGTCACTACACTATACACATGAGAAGCTTTGAGACTTCTCGATGATGTGATAAGAATCTATATCAAATGCTAGGATTATTATTAATTATAATTAGTAGCTCTTTCACCCCAAACCCGAGGCGGAGGTTAGTGGTGAAAGAGCTACTAATCTTCCAGTCCAACTTCACTTATCACCCATGAACTTTTTTTTCAAGCTGGGCGGGGCGGGGGGGCTGTGGGGTTGCATCATTTATTAAAAAATTAGAAAAATTTTGATCGCTGGCTTTATTAGTAACAAACAAAAATTATACTAGCATTTGCCAAAATATTTGTAACATTAACCCCCCCCACAGGCGCTGTTGTCATGTGTAGTGACTGTGTGTTCGTGAGTGGCGTGGGTGAGGGACACATGGATTATAATGATGATAATCCTCGCAATTTGATATGGCGCCTTTCACGTGGCCCAGTTACCTCAAATCCTCTTTGTTTTACCCTAACGCACCTTTTGCCTTTGAGCTTCATGTCAGCTCAGTGAGATTTTGTGGTTTCCATGGTTATGGTTAGAGTTTATATCATTATATAACTGCAGCGGCCCTACAACATATATGGGGAGGGGGTGGGGGGGTGGTGCTGTGTGTGTACACAGTGATGTCTCTTGTGGGGGGCGAGTGGGAGGGGTGGTCACTGTACACGGTGTGGAGACGAGATCACAATCAGGAAGAGGATCGCGGGGGGGAGAGAGAGAATCAGCGAAGGTTGATTTAGTTAGTGAGGAGGGAGCTGGGCTGCCGGTGTAAACGGGAATCTCCCGGGACCAGTTGTTAGCTGCTGTGGTCAAGCACAGGAAATGCTGGGGAACAAATGCCATCGGAATATTTCACACAATCCTTCAACACGTGAGGAGATGGCGTGTGGAATATAGATTATTATGTGATACATTGCACTTCCTCTATCAAGCACTACCCCCCCACATGTTAATGCTCATTCCCCCTCCCCACCACACACACACACACACACACACACGTACACACATACATACAAACATGCTCACTCTCTGCCCCTTCAATAAGGCTGTAAACTCTGATTTTTCCTGTTGCTGTCATTAAAAATCAGACATTGCCACTGAGCATAGCCAGACCCCATCCTCTTACACAGCCTCGCTGAGGTGAGGAGGGGGGACAGCCTCGCTGAGGTGAGGAGGGGGGACAGCCTCGCTGAGGTGAGGAGGGGGGGCAGCCTCGCTGAGGTGAGGAGGGGGGACAGCCTCGCTGAGGTGAGGAGGGGGGACAGCCTCGCTGAGGTGAGGAGGGGGGACAGCCTCGCTGAGGTGAGGAGGGGGGACAGCCTCGCTGAGGTGAGGAGGGGGGACAGCCTCGCTGAGGTGAGGAGGGGGGGACAGCCTCGCTGAGGTGAGGAGGGGGACAGCCTCGCTGAGGTGAGGAGGGGGGGAGCCTCGCTGAGGTGAGGAGGGGGGACAGCCTCGCTGAGGTGAGGAGGGGGGGCAGCCTCGCTGAGGTGAGGAGAGGTGAGAAATTAACCCCACTCTTTCACTCCCTCTTGCGTCATTCCGATGTGAAAGGCGCTTCACAAATTTCATTTGTTGTAGTTGAAATCTGTTCAAGGATGTGCACCAGCCAACTCCCAGCCCGTTAGTAGGTTCCTCCTGTGGCTGATCTCTCTACCACTAGGAACAAGCTGGAGACCAAATAGAGATTCTCTTCCCTCTGTGGCTAAATGTCCGTCTGTCCAGTATCTCTGCGGACTCATTGCTGGAGTTGGAGAGAGTGAGGGAGGAGAGAGTGAGGGAGGATATGAGTGTGAGAGAATTGGAGGGAGAGGTAACAAGGTAGGAAATCAGAAGAGAGACGTCTTAAACTTGTGACAAAGTCCTCTGTCAAATGTAAGGATTATTATGACAATGATTACCATATACGTAACCCCCACCACCCCATCCCTCTCCTGACCTCCCCCCCTCCACATGAAATGAAAAAATAAATACAAATGAGAGAGAAAAGCAACAGCATTTGCAGAGAAATGCGTTTTTGTAGCCAATACTTGGGTAGCGTTTTAACCACACACACATCGCACATCCGGACAGTGCAGCCACTGCAGGAAACTCTCCACCTCGAGGGTATGAGACAGAAGTAAATCAACTCTACAGACTGTCGGTGTGGTCTGGTATTTGCTGTCATGTTAAACAGGTGATCATCATCGAGGGGGTGGGGGTTGGTGGGGGGGGAGAGAAGCAGAGCGGTGCCTGAAAGTGTGTCTAAAACAAGGGTCTTCCGGTGGGATTTCAAGGTGGGGGGTGGGGTGTTGATGGGGGCTAAATACACAGTCACTACACTTTACACTACTTCCTGTGAAGCGCTTTGGGATGTCTTTGCGACGTGAAAGGCGCTGGACACAATGTGAGGATTATTATTAAGGTGCGACATCAAACGTGAGGATTATTTATTTCAGGTTAATGTTAACCCCCCCCCCCCACCCCCCCACCCGCTCAGTCTCTTGGAAGAGAACAAACGGAACAAACCTTTTCCTGTCCTCATCTCTCCCCTTTACCGTGGGTCGGGAGAAATCAGGCGTCTGGCGCGAGTGGCTTTGAGTCGAGGGTTGGCTTCAGTCCTCCCTCCGCCGCTGAAGTTACAGTCTTTTATTGTGTGTCGGGTCAGGCGGTTGACCTTTACTTTAATAGACAAATTAAGCAAATTTACTAGAGTTGCGTTGCCATTTTGTGTTTTATAAATCCCTCCAGACCCAACACTCAGCGTCACATCATTCAGATCAGCATACATAGATTATCATTTGTTTGCTCTACCCCATTAATGATTCCCCTCTGTATTTGCTAACCTATATAATGTGGCTAGGAGGCTGTGTCTGTATAATGTCAATTACCACTTAGTTGCTAAATATATGCTCTGTGTGGCTCCATTAAATTCAAATACTCTGTACATCAGCTCACCATATTGGGGGGGGGGGGGGGGGTAGATAGTCCAAAGTTGGAAGTTAATGGGAAGCAAAACTGGTAACAGTCGTCCTTCAGTTTAGCAAATTCTGATTTTTTTGAATGTATAGATTTTTGGAAAATTTTATGGGCTGATAGACGAGCTTCGCTGAGTGATCCGTAACTTGTGCGTTTTCTTGCCAATGAATGGAAATGAGAATCGAAATAGCCGTTCGTCTACAAACTACACAGTCACTACACTTTACAGTGAAGTGACCACACTTTAATAATCATCCTTCCATTGGATGCAACACCTTCCCCATCAGAAGGACGTCTCAAAGCGCGTCACAGGATTCATTGGACAGTGTAGTGACTGTGTGTTCACCCAATTTTTGGAATTTCCTTCCATTTCATTTTCCCTTTGAAAATCTGCCGAGCGATTCATTTCTCCTCGTGCACAGAATTACTTTTTTCTTTTTCCTTTGAGTTCCTTGCCTCGCTCGTCCTGTCCTGCCTCAATTCAGCCGATCTCATAGTTTGGAGTTTCTTTCTTCCCCTCCACCACCCCCCTCATCCCACTGTGAACTCGGTCAGAATTGTGAGGTGGGGTGTGGGGTGGGGGAGTGTGGTGTTTATTGGAAGTGCCGCGCTTCCTATGAGATGTTAAACCGAGATCCTGTCTGTGCCTGTTCAGGTGGATGTTAAAGCTCCTGCCCTGCTCTGGGAAAAGAGGAAGGAGTTTCTCTCTCCGTGTGTCATTCACTTTATTAATAATAATAACCAGAATAATCCCTGCATTTGACCCAGCGCCTTATCACGTTCTCGAGACGTCTCAAACGGCTTCGCGGGACACATTGTAAAGTGTAGTGACTGTATATTTTGTGGGTGAAATATATAAATATCATTGTTGTTGTCTGTGGGGTGCTGCTGGCACGCAGATTGTGTTTGCCAACAACATGCCCATTCGCTGTACTTTACGGCAGTGACGTGTGAAGCACTTGGAAACGTCTCAACAAGATAAGGGGCTGTGTCAAAAATGAGGATTTATTATTATAAGTGATCAAAAAGCACAGTTTAAATAGGCCGTTTCAAGAACCTGGGCGTGTGTGAGGTTGATATAAGAGGATTTCCGTTCCTCTCACGTGTCAGAGGCTTTTGATTGAGGTGAGCCTAGTCCTCAGCTGCAAATATTGACGCTATCTCAGCGTTGTGACCGCCTACATAGCCCTGCCTGATTGGTGTGGGGCAAATACCCCCCCTCCCCCACCCCTCCGCACACACGAGAGAGCCTACAGACAGCGTCCCCTTCAGTGTGCATCGCAAAGCCACCCCACCTTTCTCTTCCCCCGAGGAACCAGCTGATGGCATCAAGTCGATGAATTGGCCGACTCGTGTGACTGGGATTAGCACTCACTTCTCTGAGCCAGAAAGTTGTGGGTTCAAGCCCTAGGTCGGGACTTTGACCTGGTATAATCTGGGCTGACGCTCCAATGCAGCGCTGGGGGAGTTATACTGCATTGTCGGAGGGGCCATCCGTCAGATGAGATGTTAAACCGAGGGCCTGTCTGTGCCTGTTCAGGTGGACGTTAAAGATCCCACAACACTGTTGGAAAAGAGAAGGGAGTTTCTCCCATTGTCCTGGCCAACAATCCCCTCAATAAAAATTGTTTATTCACTTTTTTATTATTTTTTGTTTATTCACATGGCTATTTATGGGAAGTTGCTGGGTGCAAATTGGCTGCTGTGGTCACTTACAAAAATAATTCACAGCACTTTACAGTAAATCCTATGAAGTGCTGTGTGGCATTCCGATGACGTGACACAATCGCAAGGATTATTATTATTCCTACCACCAATAGTAATAATAATTGGCGAGCTGGTTTTACCGAAATTCTTCAAAAGAAATTGGCTTCCAAACTCAGAGCCGGTTATGGCCTCGGAGTCAGAAGGTTGTGTGCGCAAATCCCACATAGTGGGAAACATTTACCATGATTTGAGGGATTTTGTTTAATATCAGTGCAGAAATTTAGAAACAATTTTGTTTTTGTTTTTTACAAAAAAAAAGGGTGAGAGTCTACAGACAGCTCAGCCTCTGGGAAGACTCAGCAGGTCAGGCGGCATCTATGGAGAAAGGAAAGCGAGTCAACGTTTCGGGTCCACGACCCTTCGTCAGAACTGGGGCATGTTTGGGAGGGAAAATAGGGAACATACCCCAGTTCTGACGAAGGGTCGTGGGCCCGAAACGTTAACTCGCTATCCTCTCTCCATAGACGCTGCCTGACCTGCTGAGTGGTCCACAGCCACTTCGGTTATTGTTTCAGATTTCCAGTATCTGCAATGCTTGGGGTTTAGCTCAGTCTCTGTACTGTACAGGACTGTGTGACATAAATTTTATAGCGAGAGAGATTTCACAAGCTGTGAACAGAGAAAATATGTGTCAGTCGCAACCTGATCACCACACGTAGCTGTTTTCCATTGTCTGTTTATAATGGGGAATCCTGTTATAACACAAACAAGACATGTATTTTAGTTTGCGATACACACTGTACACAGGTACCATGTTTCAGAAATGGGGGAGTGAGCAAGCTGATTGTCTGACTGCCCACCCACCCGCTGAAGGAAACGATTAGATATTCTGCCCCTGGCTCCAGATTTACTCTGATTGTAAATGCAAGTTGTTGTTGTTGTTGTTGCTCTGGCTTGGTCACCAGGGGTCTTGCCTCTTGAGTGGGAATCGCTTTTGGTTTCCGATCCCCACGTTGGGGAAGTTGAGCTCGATTTGGAAAGAGAAGGTGTTTGGCAGATTTTAAACGTCACCACATCTGACTGTAAAATCCTGTTAAGCTCTCTGAGGCATTTTGGCGACACGATAAGGGACTGTATCAAACCCAATCATTATTAAGGTCGCGCCCGAAAGAAATTATTACTTAAGACCGTGCCTGAGACATTGAGCTCCAGCGTTCCTACCTGTAACCTTGCAGTGTGCTCTACGCCAGTCATTGTATAAACGAGAAGCCAGACACCCCCTCCTAGTCTCAGGCTTAAGGCTGTTGCAATACAATATAGTCTGATTCACACTTAGATAGCGTCAGGAGGACGACTCGAAGCGCTCTTTGGAATATTAGTAAATTCAGTCGTCATTTGTATGGAAACAATGTAAATCTGGTTCCGAATTCAGGCTATTTACAGTTTTTTTCCATATTCATGAGGTCTTACATTTCAAGCAAAGGTCCTTCAGGCTCGGAGTGAATGTGTGTGTGTGGTGGGGGGGGGGGGGGGGTGAGAGGGGAAAGGTGGGGGAGGTTTCAGACGTCTCCTAGAGCATTTAGCTCGTCAAGGGAGAGGATGGCGAGAGCCAGCAGGTGGGGACGGAGATGTGTGATCGCATTTCAGGGTTAGTGACAGGATTTATGAAGTCAACGCTTTTATCTTTCAATGAGATTATAAGATCCACCAAGTTCCTACCTCTAGCTAATGTGCTAAGTGGATAAGTGCATTTTCAAGTGACGAGTGAGTGTGAGTGAGTGTGTGTATGTGAGTGTGTGTGAGTGAGTGTGTATGTGAGAGTGTGTGTGAGTTTGTGTGTGAGTGAGTGTGTATGTGAGAGTGTGTGTGTGTTCGCTCTGCTCTGCCCTCCCCACCCCCAAAGTTTTCATTTGAAATTGTCTAAGGATCTAAGAGATCCCCTTCTCCCCTTCTGTGTTCAGTGTTGGCTGTTGGTGTGTAATGTTGGTCATGTTGTGTTCACGTGTGTGGTTTGTGTGCGCTCAGTGTTTCCTATTAGTTGTGTGTATGCGTGCTGTGTGTGTGTCTATTTCTCTCCCTCCCCTCCAGCCCAACAGCTACACAATACGCTGTAATGTGGGGGTGGGATTTGCCCCTCGCTCGCCCAGTGTCCCGATCTGATTAGCTTAAGACAATAATTCTTCAGACAATAAGATCCTGTGGGCAGGCGGGGTGGGGTGGGGGGCAAGCTGGGGGGGAAGAGGAGGGGCTGGGAGGTGGGGGCGGTGGATTGGGGGGTGGGAGGGGGGTAAGCAGAAAGAATCAGAGCATTATATTAAGACAATGCACGAGGAAAACCTTAATGAAAAAGCATTAATGGTATTTTTCACTCAGCGCTGCAGCACTGAAGCAGGTCATTAAAGTTCCTCTCATCAGGAACCATATGGAAATGGCTGTGTGGATCGCCAGTAAATTTTTACAAGTGTAATTGAACAGCTGTCTCTGATTAATTGATTAATTTAAAGGAAGGAAGGCAGGTAAAGGCAAGGTGAAGGCTGCGGCTGCACATTAAATGGATAGACTGACTGCGATTCGGGGATTTCCCTGCCCTCCGGGTGGGGGGGGGCTGAAGCTGCCAGAATGGGAGACATTAACATTGAGCTGACAGTGACTGGGATGGGGAGGGTGACCCGCAATAGGAGTTGGGGGGGAGGGGGGGGGGTTTCAGCTCACAGGCCGACTGCAAGAGTTTGTTGATGGAGTGTGTGTGTTAGGGGTGGGGGGAGAGTCTAGCAAATGATGCATTGAACTCCATTGCCATCAACCTGGCTCTCAGTTGGGCTCTCGCCTCTGAGTCAGTCGGAGGTTGTGGGTTCGAGTCCCGTGTCAGGGACTATGAGCTCACACGGTCCAGACTGATGCTTCGCTGCAGAAATCTGTCTCGTTTGTTCTCGAAACAAACAACATTTTCTGCTTCCACCGTCTATCTCCCTCGGGTGCCTGTTCCCATAAGTTTACTGCTCGCTCGCTGCAGTAGGGTTTCCGCAGATTTTGTTCTGAATTTACCCCCCGTTTCAATCACAGGCCGTGTTCTCTGGTTCTACTGTTCGGTACAAGATAAAAGTGAGTTACACAGAGCTACAGTCTGTGTCTCCTTGCTGCTTGCTTTGTATTGTTGTTGTAAATTCCCATTGACAGCAGGACTTTGTCAATGGGACAGGACAACAGCATCAGTAAACAACAGGAATATGAGCGAGTACAGGCACTGATCTGATCTCAGTGATCACATTGCCGTTGCTGTTGATACACTCGCCCACCAGTGACTGTAACTCTGTCGTTCAGCTCCTGCTTGGGTGGTTTCCATCATTTAAACCTGACGTGTGGGTGTCCTGATAGTACAGTTGATTCCGTGCACATCAATCAGTTTCTTCTGTTCAAACTCCAGGATGATTATTGTTCGAGATGATAGGAATGAGCTCTTTTCTTTCTTGACGCGATTGCCTACTCAAAAAAAAGTCACTACACATTACAGTGAAATCCAAGGAAGCTGTTCAACACTTCCTCACGATGCAAAAGGTTCGGTGTCAAATACAAGGCTGGTGCGTCTTATATTAATGACTGATTAACATCGTCCAGACGTCTCAAACCGTGAAGTGTATGCAAACCCAGCAACAGAGCAACGAAGCCATGAGACGCGATGACTGAATTTATCAGTGGGGGTTGTCGGCCAGGCCCCACAATAACAATAATCCTTACATTTGATATAGCAGCATATCACGTCATCGAGACGTCTCAAAGCACTTCATAGAATATACTGTAAAGCGGAGTGACTGTGTATTTTGTGGGCGAAAGGCGGCAGCCAATTGCGCGCAGCAGTGTCTCTACACTTCACTACACTTTACGGTATATTCCGTGAAGAGCATTGTGAGACGTCTCAAAGTCGTGATAAAGCGCTATATCAAATGCCAGGATTATTATTATGTTATTGTTGTTGTTATTAGCTGCCGTGTTTATCTGCGTTTGTGTTTATCTGGTGACTGTGACGGACCTGAGTGTCTCCCCTGTGTGAGGGCGCTGTATGAATGTAATGTGTTGTTGTTATCGCCCCTGTTAACCCAACGCCTTCTCTCTCTCTCTCTCTCTCTCTCGTTTGCTCGCAGGTAAGGACGAACCTTCCAGCTACATTTGTACAACATGCAAACAGCCCTTCAACAGCGCTTGGTTCCTGCTGCAACACGCACAGAACACCCACGGATTCCGCATCTACCTGGAGACCCACCCGACCAGCAGCCCCCTGACCCCCCGCATCAGCATCCCGCCCTCCTTGGGGCCGGACCCCATCTCCCAGTCCCCCCTGGCCGGCTTCCTGGGCGACGGCAACCCCTTCAGCCTGCTGCGGATGTCGGCCCCCCTCCTCCATGAACACCAGCCGTTCGGAGACGTGCGGCTGCCCGGCACTCCGCCCATATTCAACCCCCCGCCGCGGCACCCCCACCTGGACGCCCACCGGCTGGACCGCCTTAGTGCCGACGAGATGGGCCTCGTGTCCCAGCACCACAGTGCCTTTGATCGCGTGCTGCGCCTGAACCCCATGGGGGGCATCGAATCGCAATCCATGGATTTCTCCAGGCGGCTCAGGGAGCTGGCGGGTAACAACAGCTCGACCCCCCCGCTCTCCCCCAGCCGCCACAACCCTATGCACCGCCTCCTGCAGCCCTTCCACCCCAGCCCCAAGTCTCCCTTTCTCAGCACCCCTCCGCCCTTGCCCCCCATGCCCCCGGCCAGCGCCACCCCCCCGCAGTCCCAGCTCAAGACCAAGTCCTGCGAGTTCTGCGGCAAGACCTTCAAGTTCCAGAGTAACCTGATCGTCCACCGTCGCAGCCACACGGGGGAGAAGCCCTACAAGTGCCAGCTGTGTGACCACGCGTGCTCCCAGGCCAGCAAGCTCAAGCGCCACATGAAGACCCACATGCACAAGCCGTCCTCTGTCACAGGCCGCTCCGATGACGGCCTGTCTGCGGCCAGCTCCCCCGAGCCGGGCACCAGCGAGCACGCGGGGGGCGAGGGCTGCGGCCTGAAGCCCGGGGGGGCGCCCGGCTTTCGGGGCGGTGGGGGCGGAGGGGGCCATGACGGGGCGGGAGGCGGCGGAGGCGGGGGGCCTAACGAGGAGGAAGAGGAGGAGGAGGAGGAGGAAGAGGAGGAGGAGGAAGAGCTGGAGCTGGAGAACGAGAGCAGGCCCGAGTCGAGCTTCAGCATGGACTCCGAGCTGAGCCGCAACAGGGAGAACGGCTCCAAACCGCTGGACAAGCACTGCGTCCTGCGCAAGGAGATGGAGAGCGTCAGCCTGAGGGCTATGCACCATTACGCTGAGGCCCTGGCCAGCAAACAGCACCCCAAACAGCAACAACAGCAGCACCCGCACCCCCCACCCCCTGACAGCCATCACCACAGGCTGGACACCAGGTGCCACGAGGACTTGGTGAGGGGGGAGCTAGTCAGGCCGGAGCTGGTCAGGCCGGAGATGAACGGCAGAGGCTTCGGGCCGGGCGACGGTTTCCCCATCTTGTTCCCCCGCAAACCCACCCCCATCGCCAGCCCCTCGCTGTCCGTGGCCTCCGCCAAGCGCATCAAGATGGAGAAGGAGCTGGACCTGCCCTCGGCCCCCCTCATCCCCTCGGAGAACGTGTACTCGCAGTGGCTGGTGGGCTACGCTGCCTCCAGGCACTTCATGAAAGACCCCTTCCTGGGCTTCGGCGACTCCCGCCAATCGCCCTTCGCCACCTCGTCCGAGCACTCATCAGAGAACGGCAGCCTGCGCTTCTCCACGCCCCCGGGAGACATGCTGGACGGCGGGGGGCTGTCGGGGCGCAGCGGGACGGCCAGCAGCGGCAGCACCCCCCACATGGGGATGTCGGGGCATGGACATGGTCACGGTCACGGGCCGGGGAGGCCCAGCTCGAAGGACGGCCGGCGGAGCGACACGTGCGAGTTCTGCGGCAAAATCTTCAAGAACTGCAGCAACCTGACGGTGCATCGTCGCAGCCACACGGGGGAGAGGCCTTACAAGTGCGAGCTGTGTAACTACGCCTGCGCCCAGAGCAGCAAGCTGACGCGCCACATGAAGACTCACGGGCAGATCGGCAAGGAGGTGTATCGCTGCGACATCTGCCAGATGCCCTTCAGTGTGTACAGCACCCTGGAGAAACACATGAAAAAGTGGCACGGGGAACACTTACTAACGAACGACGTCAAAATCGAGGAGGCCGACAGGAGCTAAAACACAACAAAAAAACCACCACCGCCAACAACAACAGCAGCAGCAGCAACAACAACAACAAAAGACGCCAACGAAAATACAAAATGGCCGCTCCGCTCCCCAATTTCCCCCCGCGCGCCCCCTTCCCCCCCCCCCCCCCCACGCCCTTTTTTTTGAGGTGGAGGGGGAAAAAACAAAAAAGGGGGGGAAGATTTTCCACACGTACGAGAACTAGACTCTCTTTTGTTTTTTCTTCGTGTGTGTTTTAAGAATAACAAACGGTTTTCGAAATGAACGGAGAAAAAAAAAACACAAGTTTTCGGAACGAACGAACGAGAGAAAAAAAAAATGTTTTTTTTCCCCAATAATTGTTTTTTTTTTAAAAAAAAGCTTGATCAATCGCCGACAGAGGGAGGGGAAGCTTTTGGTCTCCAGACGCTCCCAGTGCTATTTTTATTGTTGTTATTGTTATTAATATTATTATTTTTGGAGGATTTTTTTTTCTTGATATGTTGTGTGGGTTTGGGTTCCACCTGGGTCCGTTGTTTAAAAAGGGAACTCGCTCTTCTTAGCAGCGACGTGATGTGTCGGTTATTCTCTCTTCCTTCCCCTTCTCCCCCACCCCCGGCCCCACTTTTCCCCTTTCCCCCTCTTCTCCCCTTCCCCCCCCCGCCCTCCACACCTTCCCCCGAGCATGACGGGTTTTGGCAAATTGCTGAATTCTGGTTTAACTTGGAATTAAATCAGATTTAAATCAGGTTCTTTCTCACCCCAACCCACCCCACCAAACACACTGCACCTCTTCCAACCTACCCAACCCTCCCCCCACCCCAATCTCCTATCCCTCTTTGCAGGGCTCTGGAAAGAGAAACTTGACAGGGAGAGAGAGAGAAACAATAATAATAATAATAATAAAGGAATGGCTTCTAAAGTCTTACGGATTTGCCACAATTCCCGGGTGCTCTGAGCTGTGGCGTTAAAATAGATTAAAGTCAATGTGGATCCGGGTGGAATTTCTATCATGTGGTCTGTGTCTGAGAAGCTCTATCAGAACCCGAGGGTGACGTAGAGACAGTAAAATAATGTTGAGCCTTTCAACTGTGCAATAATTTCTGTATTTATTTTTTTTGATATTTTTTCAAGCGTAAATGTGCAGGTACTTTTTTTTGTTTTGTTTTTTTGTCTGTTTTTGAAAAAGAAAACCTTTTTTTTTAAAAAAAAAGAAAAAAAAAAGGTGGCTGTCTCGGCTGTCCGAAAACCTGTTCGTTCTGTTTATTTTTTTATTCTCTCTCTTTTGTGTTGTCGTCGATCGGGGTCGAGGTGATTTTTTTTATTTTTATTTTATTATTTGACTTTTTTTTAAGAAAAAAAAGTTAGGAATCCTGAGATCATTTTTCTGTTGTTGTCGTTGTTTGTTTGTTTGTCGGTTTGTTTGTTGTGTTTTTTCCCGTGGCAATTACGAGCAACGGAAAATGCACTGTCCTTTGACGCCCTCCCCCCCCCCCCCCCTTCTTGTCTCCTCGTGCCGCTGCTCAATTGGAATTGAATAGTCGCCCACTCAGTGATCTTTCTCGATTAAGAAGCGTATTTTTTATTTAAGTCTTTATTTTAAAGTGGGGAGGGGTGGTTGCGGTGTGTGTGTGAGACAGTGATGGGGGGGGGGGGTTGATGGGGTGCGGGTGGGGGAAAGCAAATGGAGAAGGGGGTGGGAGGGAGCGAGGGGAATGGATTGGGAATTGCACAAAACAAAACGTAACAAAAAGCCACAGTGGATTGTAATCCCTGTTTTGTAGCACTTATTAACGGCTCTGTGTCCTAACCTGAAATGTAGCACTGATTTTGCCAATCCTCCCATTGCCTGGAGTCGCCAGGGTCAGTACCTGCCTGAACACATACAACAATATTTGTTTCCTCTCTTTTTCTGTCGCTCAGTCTGTTTCTCTCTTGACTTTTTTTTTGATCACTCACTTCACTCGCACGAGCACACACA
Source organism: Callorhinchus milii (assembly GCF_018977255.1). NCBI lineage: Eukaryota > Metazoa > Chordata > Chondrichthyes > Chimaeriformes > Callorhinchidae > Callorhinchus > Callorhinchus milii. Next base: position 996,936 of record NW_024704750.1, read on the forward strand.
AAGAGAAACAACAAAGAAGGCCTTTTACTCTCTGGCGTGGTGTGGTCTGGTCTGGTCTGCTGTGCCAGTGGTAAAGGGAGAGGAGGGGAGGGCAGAGGCTTTGTGGGGGGCAGAGGAGAAAGTCGAACAAATGTCACCTCGGCAATAACAAACTGTTTTGTTAAACGTCCGAAAGTTGGAACAATTTCAAGGTTTGCCGGTTTCCAATGTTAATTTTCAATTCATTCCCATTGTCCAGACTGAGGGGAGATGTCTGTCAGGTCAGGGGATCGAGGGGTACGGGGCAAAGGCGGGTAATTGGAGTTGAGGCACAGAACAGCCATGATCTTATAGAGAATGGCAGAACAGGCTCGAGGGGCTGAATGAATTAGTATTTATTTATGATATTGGAAACCGCCTTCACTGTTCGTTCACAAAACATAGTCCATTTCACAAGTTATACTGAGAAGCGCTTTGCAACATCCTGACGTGAAAGGCTCTGTATCACACAGAAGGATTATTGTAACAGGACATCCGAATGCTCACTCAAAGCTTGAATTATGCATTTTTATAAACAGCAGAAACACACAGGTCTGGTCACACCACACCAACCAGAGGATAAGGACATTGGCCAACTGTTTGGAACAGCTAACTTTGCACCTGAGATACCTGCTTCGTCTTTCTCTCTCTCTCTCTCTCTCTCTCTCTCTCTCTCTCTCTTTTGGAGCCCGCACCTTACACGTATTTTCTTAAAAGATGGGACACGCGACTTCTGAGCAAGAGACGTAATGGGAAAATATATATGGTCCACAAGAGGGGTTTATAGACAAAACAACTTGGGGGAAACCAACTGAGATTTACAAGTGTCAGTGTTGCTTAGCATAGCATTTACAATACTGGCACTATAAAGACCGATGTTAATATGGGTTGACGGTTTTTTTTGTACTGCCATTCAATTTGACATGAGTGCCTTGAATATTTGATCTTCCTAATGAAGTCTCTGAGACAAATGCAAAACCCAATTTTTTGGTGTGTGTGTGAAGGGAAAGTGCTGATTTGAAGACAAACACAGGCACACGCACACACAGACACGCACAGATTCACCCACACACGCACAGGATATATATATATATAAAAAAAGATGGAAAAAAATACATCGTATTAGGTTAGAGTTCCTGCATCTATCAACAGTCCAGCATTTGTAAATTCAGCGATGTTTAAGCTACAAGTTGGTGAGGATGAGATAGAGATATCTTCCTTACCCTAACTGCCTCTTTTCCCAGCTGTTAAACATGGAGGGGGTGGGGGGGAGTGAGATTTACACACATATTTGCCAGTCAATCTGTGCTCATTGGCACTTGTTTTTTTGGGGTGAGGGGAAGTGTGTGCATGTGTGTAAGAGTGTGAAACAAGTGTAGGAATCCCACTGCAGAGAGGCTCACAAAAGCCACCTCCGTACAGTCCAGCAAAAAAATAGTTTAAAGACAGTTATTCAAGTCAGGAACAATGGCATCTCTATATCTCTTATCTTTCTCGCTCTCTGTGTATGTGTGTGTGTGTCTCTCTCTCTCTGTAGCTCTTTTTTTCCCCTGAAAAGAATTTAGTGCACTCAAGTCTCAAACTAAGTTTACAGTATTGAAGATATATATATATACACAAGGGTTGGAAAAAAAAACACAAAAAAATTGTGCGTCTGCGTGCGTGTTTGTTGAATGAACAAAACTTTGCTTTTTCTGAAGGTTTTATTTGTTTTTATTTTGTTTTAATTAAAACAAAAAAGGATGTCAGACTGTGGCTCATGTGTAAATCGGTTTCTCTGGCCCAACAAACATGGTGATGGGGGTTTAATATATATAATATATTATATATATATATACAGTTTCTTGATCTCTGTACATGTGTTTCAGTATTTGTAATAATGCAGAATTATTCCTGGGCATTTTACAAAAAAAATATCAAAGGAAAGAAAAAAAAGCAAAAAACAATTTATGAACTTTTTTTCAGAAATGGAAATTGTTGCCGTAAAAAAAATAAAATAATTTGTGGGTCTTTTAAAAAACAATGTACTTGTCACTGTAATTGTAAAGCCTAAACGACTGATCGGTTTTAGTAGGCATTGTTTGGGGGGGAGGGTGTGTTTTATCTTTTTTGGGGGGTTGAAATTGTACAGAACCTTTATGGGGGTGGGGGGGATGGGGGGGGGGGGGAGAAAGTTTAAACCGCTACCTTTTATGTAGACAAGACAAAAAAAGATTTTGAAAAGAAAATTGAAAAAAAAGGTGCATATTTCATGCAATTGCTTTTTTTTTGCTTAACTTAATATTTTCCCAACCGGTGCTTTTATATATTTTTTCTCTCTGCCCTCCGTTTCTCTGGAACGATCCCTTCATATCGGTTGATGATAAGTAATGTAAGAAGACACTTGCTGTGTTCATACAGTAGCTTGCAAATTTTTTTATATATATATAAAAAACTGGTTAAAATAATAATAATGATATTTTTTTTGCTTGTCCTTTTCAAAAGGTGTGCGCGTGTGTGTGTGCGTCCCAAAAACTTTGTAAAGTCAAAAGTTTGTAAAGTTAAAAAAAAAAAGGTTAATTCCCCTCCTCCGTTTTTTTTCGGTAGTGGATTATTATCAGAGAGAGGTTTAAACAAAAAACACACAAAAAAATGAAAGACACCAAGCTGCCATGATATATTTTTTAAATTTTTTGGCAGGATAAAATAAATAGCGTGAGATAATTTGTATGTTCTAAACGCAATTGTACAGGAAGACGTTGAGCAAAAGAAAGGGGATCGTGTGACGGTCTTTTTTGTCAATAATTTAATAATTAAGAAAAGAAAAAAATTAAAATTAGGGAAATGCATCACTGGGGGTCAGGATGATTTGTTTGTTTTTCAGTTGTACAGTTTTTTAATCTATATATATATATATTGATTTCCCCTTCATCTGTTCTCTTTCCCCTCGGGAGAAGTTCCACACAGTTGTTTTCCCTGCGAGGTTGTGTGTTTTTGTAGCTTCTGCTCTCTGCCACCTTCTCTCCTTCCCACATTACCTCTCCCCTTCCACCCCCCCACTCCCCATTCCCCACCATACTCCCCAGTCCACACACATTACCTCTCCCCTTCCACCCCCCCCACTCCCCATTCCCCACCATACTCCCCAGTCCACACACACACAGACCTCTGGTCAAATTCAGCGCTGGGTACACATGAGCTGACCTTCTCCTCACTGCTGTAAGGATGGAGTGTGAATATCCCCGGCATCGAGTGTGAGAAAGTCACTGTGTACACTGTCCTGCAGATGGGGCGGGGATGGGGGGCATCAGGGGGTCTATCTCGTGTTGATCGCTTAACAAACCCAAACCTTTCCCATTGTGTGTTGAGGGGAAGGTTCAATGTGTTTAAGTGATTGTCACACAATAGAGCCCTGAGGCTATTGGGCACAAATGGACCAACATAAGCACTTCCTAACTGACGTTGAGATATTTTTTGGGGTTGTGGGTGGGGGGGAGGGGGGAAGGTGGTCAGGATTCCAGTCCATCCTCTTAACCCGCCCGCAACTCCCTCCTCCCACTTAACCCTGTAGCATCCGCGCTGCTTAATGTGTCAACCATTTCATTTGCCGTATTTGTAGGGATTTCATGTTTTGGAGTGGGTGGGGGGAAGGGGGAAGCAGAGAGGGGGTATTTCCATTTCCCTGCTGCCCCCCCCCCCCCCCCCCACTCCTCATATTTTGCTGCTGTGTTAAACTGATGACGAGGCGGGTGAACATGTGCGTTGATCTGGAGCTGCGGTTTAAGTTCCTCAAGTTCTACACAATTGATTTGACATTCCGCAGCTTCCTGTGTGTCTGTAACGCGATCGATCGCCCGGGAGGTGGGGATGAAACCCGGTTGTGATCTTTTGAATTCTCTGAGAATGTGCACTAAAAAGAGTGAGCTCATCAATAAGCCACGCACGGCAGCCATTGACTAGTTGGGCGAAATGATGAGATGTAATCCTACAGTTATGCCATCAATGTGAAATATTGACAGAACATCATTTGGGGTTAGGTTCCTTAATCAGATATGAAATATTAACTTCCCACCAATGCTCCATCTTAAGCCTAAGAAGGTATTTGGGAACCAGCCCCCCCCCATGAGATCTTCATCCCCAAAACTATTGTGATCGCTCGGATGTGGGACTGGATGTTAAGGCAACTTTGAATGTAATGATTTGTCAGGAAGGTCTGAAGGACTCTATTGATTGGTCATGTTCAACATAAGGAACGTCTTTTTGTGTTGAGGACTATGGTGAGTCAATGGGATTGAGAGAGTTAATGGGGCAGGAGAGAGGGGGGTGGGGTGGGGGAAGGGGTTATGCCACTTGGTGAGTTTCTCCAGATCCAATAATCATTGTTTATCCTCAATGCCCCCTCCACACACACACACACACACACACACTCGCCCTCTCAACCACCAGCCACTCGAGACTTGCCTCCTGCTTAGCCCTATAGGTATAGAGGATCATTGAGAGTTCAAAGGTGTAGAGGTTCCATCCGCGGCCTCTGCTGAAACAGTCCATGTGGCCAAACACTTTACCTGGTGCTGTTGTGTTTTTTTAAGAGCCGTTACTTAAACAAATGCATAGCAAAAATAAACCCCAACTCAGTTGCCATGTTTGTAATGGCAAAGACAAAAGCAATTTGTTATCAGCTTCCTTCTGTTTCTGTATTGAGTGCTTTTTTTATATTGTCATCTGAGACTCAGTCCTTTATTTACTACAGGTTTTTATTTCCAGAAACTATTTATTATTGCTTGTGTTCTTGGGGGTGGCTCTGTTTAAAAAATGGATGCACCTCATTTTTATGTTAAGAAAATTTTTTCTTTTTTTTGTAAAATGTCGAAGTGCTAACCAGAGGTCATATCAGCTTGGCTTTGTGAAATATTTATTGTTCTGTTTTATTTTCTCTCTCTTGCGTGCATGTGTGCGTGCGCGCGTGTGTGTGTATAAATGAAAAAAAACAAGGAAAATCAAAACCCTTTTCCTAAAGCCACATTGGGTTTTCATTTTTTTTCCAGCTCGTGTCTATACCATTTAATTCATACACTCATTCAAAAAAATGTTTGTGCCATTTTCAAGTGAAATAAATAAAGAAATCAAAAGTTCTCTTTAAAATCTGCAAATTCTACCTTTTCGCCTATTATTTCCCCCCACCGTCTTTCTTTACTGGGTCGAGTGGTTATAAATGTTCAGCAGTTGTTGATATTATTAGCAGTAATAATAATATTATTGGAGTCCTGTAGCTCAGTGGTTAGAGCACTTGTCTCGCAAGCAAGAGACCTGGGTTTGATTCCTGGGTGGGGTGAAACGTTGGGCAAGTTTTCTTACTCCACACGCCTCTGTTTACCCAACCGTATAGAGGCACCCAGTTGTTAGTCAATTGGATCGCTTTCTGGGAGTAATAATTATTTCAAAAAAAAGTAATAACAATAATAATTTGGCCACTCAATCCACAATTGTTTGTGGGACACTGCTGTGTGCAATTGGCTGTCGTGTTTCACCCACAAAATACACAGTTAATTTACTTTACAGCGTATCCTGTGAAGCGCTTGGAGATGTCTCGAAGACTTGATAAGGCCTGTATTAAATGCAAGGATTATTATTTTGCAGAGTTGAGGCCACCAATTCATGTGCAGCAACGAAAGGGGAGGGTAAAAGTCTGTGCTTCACACCTTCTCATTGGTGGGGGGAGGGGGAACCCCAGAGCGTGTGTTGGTGGGAGTGGGGGGCTGTTGGAGTATAACTAGCTAGCATCCCATAGCCCGCCATTGAGAGCACAATTTTCAGAATAGACACCAGGAAGTTTTTCTTTATCTGGAGACCAGTGAACCACTGGGACAGAGGTTACCAGGACGTTGTTTGAGATCAGGACATCAAGACTCAATCAAAGAGAAAAAGCAGCTCAACGCTGTGATGGAGTGAGGGGCAGGCCAGTTATTTCCGTAGCGATAAGATCAGATAAGCCGAAGGGCCCTTGTTCTTAATCCGAACCCATCTTGCAATTGTGTGGCTTAGTCCTCGCACTCTCCACCCCCCCCACCCCATTCTGTAGCGGCCTCACTCCTCGCCTAATTGAATGCAGATCCAGAAAGAATATAGTAGCTTAGAGTAGAGTGTACTGTGCACTATGTGAACATCAATAAGAAAAATAACCCTGTGATTTCTAAGTAAAACGCTCTCTTCCTCTGTCGAGGCATTCATATCAGTACTACTGTACTTTTGTCTATGTATTTGCCGTAACCTTGTTCCTGTCACGTGCGCCATCACCCAGACTGCACTAACTGATAAAGTAAATCAGTCGTGTCTTAACCCCTCACATTTGATGACAGGCTCAGCAACACCGAGAGGAGACTCGTGGGCTCAGATGTCCAAATGTCTATCATCAGAAATGTAGCAGGAGATCCGAGACGCAAATGTCCTACTGAGAGCTACTCAAACACCATGCAGATACATTACATAGAAACAGGAGGAGGTCATTCAGCCCCTCGAGCCTGTTCCGCCTTTCTGTACTGATCTGTACCTCAACTCCAATTAACCTCCCTTGCCCCATTGGGAGCTTCAGCCTAAACTGTGAGTTCGGAGTCTCAAACCCCGTAACCTGACTGAGATGCAAGAGATAATGCTACCAGCTGAGCCAGGCTTCTACCCAAAAGATGAAATATTAAGCAAGATAAATGCTTTCTCATGATCGCGTGCGACAGACAGACAAAGCTTTTCTTTGGCATTTGGCCAACTCCAAAGAACTTTAGAGCCGGTGAAGACCTTTAGAGTCTTGAAAAAGCAAAACGAAGTAGTGACTGATCATCATAAAGGCACGGGGTACTTCAGGGACTGACTATGTCACATATTTTCCTTAAACTTTGTGTGATGTGTCAGCATGGCTCAGTTGGTAGCACTCTCGTTCTAGGTCACAAGGTTGTTAGTTTCAGCTATATAACGTGGAGTCCTGTAGCTTAGTGGTTAAAACACTCGCCTCGCAATCGAGAGGACCTGGGATTGACTCTTGGAGAGGGTGAAACCTTAGGCTCCTCACACTCGTGTTCAAATCCATTCACTTCCTGGCACCTCTCTACCTCTCCGACCTCTTCACTCCCCAATCCACCACCCAACGCCTCCCCTTGCCTGATACCGGCCTCCTGCTCATCCGTTGCGCCCTCCACTCCGCCATCGGAGGTTGCGCTTTCAGCCACTACGCCCCAAAACTCTGGAACACACTCTCTCAATCCCTCCGCTTTGGCCCCTCTTCTTTTTCAAGTTCTGTCTGAAAACCTTCCTTTTGGACTGTGCTTACGGTCATCTCCCCCCCACCCCCGGCTCAGAGTCAGGCTCCGCCACTGTTAAGCACTCTGAGACACTACCCTGCGTGGAGGGCGATATATATGTACAAGTTCTTGGTGTTGAGCAAATTTCCTTACTCCACACACCTGTTTACCCAGCAGTAAGTAGGAACCTTGTTGTTAGTCTCCATCAGGGTTTAATTTACACAGAGGTACATAGAGACGACACACAAACAAACCAACTAGTCTGTGCCAGTGTCTATATTCCACACCAGTCTTCACTGTTCCAATTCCCCCTCTGATATCCCCTTCTCCCTCACCTAAGCAGCAAGGTTCCTCTTAAATACCATAATGCTCAAATTCCCGATAAAATAATAATAACAATCCTTGCATTTGATATATAGTGCCTTATACTGTCTTTGAGACGGGATGAGGTCCTCTCTCCCGGGTCCTCTCGCTTGCGAGGCGAGTGCTTTAACCACTGAGGTACAGGACTCCACTTTAAGCACTTTACGACAGGCAAAGTGCAGTTGTGAATGACTGAGGACAGGCGTCTGCCATCAGTGCCACATTCCCCTGTAAGAAGATGCCATCCGTACGATCCAACCGGCCTCACTGCCAACGTACACACGCTGAAATGGTGGGAGGCTCAATCCTCCACAGCTACTCCCACCAACGCTGCTCTGTGTATTGACTGGTGGGAGGCGGGCAAACTGGGACCAGATGAAAAGAGCTGTCAGACTTAATATCCAATTTACAATAATGCCGTCAGTCTACCAGCTTTAGTTCTTAGAACACCCGATCATTCACTCTGACAAACTTAATTAAAACCACAAATGAGTTGCGACGCCGTGTGCCATTATGATTAGCGCTCGCACTTATTTGGCTCAGAACTAGGAAAACTCCAGCACAGACATTGAGGTGTTAAAGGGACAGAGTGTCTGTGCGTGGGGTACGGTAACATTATCATGTGTCAGCCTGACTCAGTTGGTAACGCTCGTCACTTTCAATCAGAAGGTTGTGGGTTCAAGCCCCATGTCGGGACTTTGAACTTGTACAGTCAAGACTGACCCTCCACTGCAGTGCTGGGGGGGTGGCGGGGGCAGGGGGTGATGGGGATGGGGGTGACGGGAGTGCTTCATTGTTGGAGGAGATGTTTGAAGTCAAACCAAGGAATTGGACATTCACTTTGCGGCTGTTTTGGGGATATGGCTTTATGCAAATTGGCTGCCATGTTCGCCTATAAACATGTACACAGTCACTACACTTTACCTTCAATCCTGTGAAATGCTTTGAGACGTTTCCCAGACAGGTAAGGCGCTACATTAAATGTAAGGAATATTACAGAAAGGCGGAAGAGGGCAGGGAGGAGGTGGGGTGGTGGGGGGTGGAGAGGAGGGGGAAGGAATGGGGGTGGGGGGGTAAGGAATGAGGGCAGTTAGTTGCGCAGAAAGGTCTCTAACAAGAAGCACATTGGTTCACGGGTTGCCAGTCTTGAGAGTCAGTGTAAGGGAGCTAGACTTGAGTTTAAGAATAGAGTGAAACAAAGAGGCTTCTGATGGCTTTACGAAGCACGGAGAGTAAAGATCACTTCAGTAAAGTGCCACTTCTGAGGCGCGTGAGTGAAGCTTTTTTTTTGATATTCAGATTTCTGCTGCCTACGCAAAGCATTATGGCACATTCTACAGCCTCCTTGGTGGGATTAAGTGTCTTGTCTTGTCAGTTCTAACAACAATGGTATGAAATAGGTTGCAATTTTCACACAGCTTTTTGTGTGTGTGTGTGTGTGTGTGTGCGTTATTATAGGCAGGTTTAGAGATTTGCATAATTCTTCAGGCCCCAGGTAGAGGCAGCATAAAAAGGGTTCTCGGTAATGAAAAAAGGAGAAAGCAAGGTTTGGAAAATTTAACCCTTTAAAATCCAGTGCGTCAGCCATTACTATCAACAAGGTCACACGTCAGACAATCCCAACATGAGAGATAAGTAGAGGAGAGATTCTGTCTTCCCTTGGGACCTGAATAGTGATGTTCTCACTGATAGACTTAGTCTCTGCTGGTGTGAAATTAATGTTCCCTGAAAAAAAATATTGTTATTTTACGAAAATCTATAATATTGTTATATTATAACAGTGGCTTGTTAGTTGATTGGCGGATCGCTTTCCGGGGGATTATAATAATAAATTTTAAAAAATAATAATTTGTTCACTCAATCCATGACTGTTTGTGGGACACTGCTGTGCGCAATTGGCTGCTCCGTTGTGTCCCTTTAATGAACAGTCTCTTAAAGGGAGCGATTGTTTCAAAAGGAGACTTTGCCCCGGCAGAGGTTTACTAACTAGACATCCTAATGGAAAAGTTGCCAGTTTATAGGCACGGCTTAGAGTGTAGTTGATGCCTTATTGGCCATGATTCTTATCCATTACAGCGGCCAATCCATTAGTGGATTAGTAGGTTTGCATATAATAGCATATGGGGATCAGTTTGATGTGTAGAGTAATCTAGAGAGTGATGCTGGTTTGTTTAATTGACGAGGGCAAATGTTCATCAGTTACATAGTCTGGGATAACATTCCCTTCTGATCCAGTTTTTTTTAATCCCCACCACTTGTTCATTCAGTCACAACATGGAACAACCCATGTAGCATTCCGATACAAAGAAGATACAGAGAAAACAGGTAGAGAGAAGGGGTAATTGTACTTTGTAGGTATGTTTTCATTGTCCGAGTGCTCAGTGCTAAGGCCCTCGAGGTACTTGACCCAAGCTCTTCAGTTCCTACACCTTTAACCTTTGGGAAATTCTTCCCTCCACAACTCCGTGACAAATCACCCCAGCACTGTGTGTGTGTGAGAAACACGCATCGCTTTACAACAACTTTAGACTCCGGTTCACGTACAGATAGTTAAAGTGCTGCACGAAGGGGGCCGATATAAATGCAAGTCATTGTTGTTCTTGTTGTTAATCATGTCTAAATTGGGAGCTTTGTAAAACAAGCTGTAAAGAGCCAATGCCGGGCTCTGTGCATGGACCCCACTGTGACTGGGAGCTCGCACACTCCAGTGCTTAGCGCTGACACCACTAAGAATAATTGAAATCCCAGCAAGAATCCGTAGAAATACTGTACTAGGGAGAGGTTCAGGTGTTTGTTGAGAAAATAGCAAACTGTGCAACAAATTATCCTGGTGTGAGGCGTGTGAGAGATGCTCATCTCTCTGGTCTCCAGGTCCCTGGTCAAAGCAGAAACCTGTCTCCTCTTCCACCTGATGGGGAGGTTGGTTATTCATCTCCTCTGGCCTGTCACCCCCAGTGACTCTTCCTGCATCATGTTTCATGAGCACCCAATAAGTGACACAACAGCAATAACCTGCCTTTATCTCGTGCCCATCCCCTCGGTTTAGTGCTCAGGTTCTTGGCTCAATGAGTGAGTCAGAACAACAACAACAACAACAAGATTCCATTTATAAAGCGCCTTTCACGTCAGGAGGACGTCCCAAGGCGCTGCACAGTTGGGTCATGACCCGAGCAGGGGGGAAATGGTCAGGGTGAGGGGAGGGAAGGGAGGGAGGAGGGGGGAAATGTCAGGGTGAGGGGAGGAAGGAGGAGCGAGGGGGAAGAGAGTCGAGAGGGGAGCTGAAGGCTCGGTCAAAGAGAAGAAGGTGGGCTTTGAACTCATATAGTTAACAGAAGTCCTGGATATGTTAAACCGAGGTCAGGTCTGTGCCTGTTCAAGTGAATGGTAACGATTCCTGTGGCGCTACTGTGAAGGAGAAGGGAGTTTCTCTGGGTGTCCTGGCCGACAATCACCGTGAAATGTTGGGGCAATGTCATTGTCTATCTCCCAATTCCCCCTCGAGGTGTGCATGTATCAGGGATGTGTGTGTGTATATGTATATATATAAAGTGCTTCTAGTCTGACATGGTGCAGGCGGTGTGAAGGCTTTTAGTATTACTGGAAAATGCCGAGCTACTTAAGTTAATTGGATCGTTTCCAAAATAAGCGGCTCGATCAGTGCTTTTACTCCGCTGAAGGGTTAAGTGTTTATCATGGCTTTAATCCCATAGCGGAAAATTAAACTTGCTATTAACAATACGTTGGCGATTTTACAGAAATCTGATGTTTTTCCAATTGGGAAGTCAGTCAGTGTGTAACATACTGGCAGTGGGGATGTTGGGTTTCCAGCGAATTGTCTCCTGATTTCAACCCCCAGCTCAGGTGCAAATCCCTGACTGTCCAGCTCAGCGCCTTGGGACATCCTCTCGACATGAAAGACACTGTACAAATGTAATTTTGTATTGTATTGTTACAGCACTGGGCCGGCCAGCTGTGTCAATCAATAATAATCATTGCATTTGGTACAACGCCTTATCAGGTTGGAAGGACATCTCAATGCGCTCCACAGAATATATTGTGAAATGGATTGACTGTGTAGTTTTGTGGGTGAAACGTGGCAGCAGAATTGCACACAAACAGCCATGAAATGCCAGACAGTTTTATTTGGGGGGATTGTTGGCCAGGAAACTGGGAGAGAGAAACTCACTTCTCTTTTCGAATAGCCCTGTGGGATCTGAACATGACAGGCAGACTGGACCTCAGTTTAACGTCTTACTTGAAGGATGGCACCTCCGCCCCCCGCCCCCTCCCCAGCGCTGTATTGGAGCATCAGGTTAGAAGATGTGATTCCAAGTCCCGATGTAGGGCTTGAACCCACAACCGGGTTTGTGTGTGTGTTGGGGAGGGTATACAGGACACCAAAATTTCCAATTTTGGGGGCAAGGTGGAGGGTGGAGGGGGAGAAAGGAAAGAGTGAGGGGTACTTGGCTTTCTCAGTTGGATCACAAAGCGGATAACGTTGCTGCCAGACACGAGAGGGGAGCCTAGGTTCTGTGCCGAACACAAGGCGAGGAGATGAGAGGAGACGAGAGAGAGGCCAGCAGCTTGTGGCGAGGAACATAAATGGGAAGAAAGATAAAATAGAGAGAGAAGGAGAGAGAGAGCGAGAGAGAGAGAGAGGAAAATTCCTGGTGTACAATGCAGCTGCACTTTGAAGCTATAGATAATTTAAGAGCGCGTGGCTAATTCGAGCTCTTGGCCTGCTTTCACCAGAGCTTTTTAGTTGTGAAAGCTCACTGACTGTGTGAATCCCTAGGTTGGTGAAGTCACTTTGTCTTAATTACCTCAGGACAAGCCTGCGTCCCCGAAGCAATCATCTGTGTTTGTTAACACTGTACATGCTTCAGTTCTACATATAAATAAAACATGACGAATATTACAATATCTTGTTTCTGTGGACCTGAAACCTTAGTAACTGCTTAAATCGTACAGCAAATACCTCCCAGTGCTCCCTCACGCATATGTGGGTCGCCGAGACTTTCTTCTGGATCAGCCTGCCATATGTTTGCCGCGTGGTATTAGACGCCAGGCTTTAAGACCCAAAATATTAAAAATGCGTTGTCAGATTAGCGTCAAAGCCGTGATGTGACCAGCCTTGTCGCCCGCGCTTTTCCTTATTCCCATCTCTTTCTTTCTTTATTGCCATCAGAGAGTTTAATTTAATTTAATTTCATTTCATTTGATTTCATTTTTTTTCTTTGTTTATAATAATAATAATATAACAATAATAATCCTTGTGTCTGATCCGGTGCATTATCACCTGATTGAGACAGCTCAAAGCGCTTCACAGGGTATACTGTAAAGTACAGTGACTGTATGTTTTGTGGGTGAAATTTTGTTTATTTGTTTATTTGCTGCCGTTACTGTGCTCAGCCATCGGTGGTGGGGGGGAGTGGGAGGAGGGGAGGATTTTTAAAGTGGGCCCGACAGCAAGCTTCTGGTGTGTTACAACAAATACAACAGAAGCGAGTAAACGGCATTGTCGGAGGTGCCATCCTTCAGATGAGACGTTACACCGAGGTTCTGTCCGTGCCTGTTCAGGAACTCGTTCACACGGACACAACCTCGGCTTAACATCTCATTCTGAAGGATGGCACCTCGACAATGCCGTTTCCTCACTTCTCTGCTTCAGAGGGTCAGTTATAGGTTCCACCGGGGCTTGAACCCACAATCTTTTGGCTCAGAGGCAGGAGTGCTGCTACCTGAACCAGGCTGACAATGGTTACGGTGTCTATCTTACTTATATCAGCTACAGTGGACAATCTCTCCACTACACAGCTGTATGCTGGAGCCGTGTGCACAACCCCACTGTAGCGCTCAGTGCATTGACATGACCTGATCTTCGGTGACTTGTCCTGTCCACTGTCACTCAACATTTTCAAACAAGTTCAACAATTAACAGCCACGGCGTCAGGGGAAAGCGATTCGAAACAACTCTAATGTGAGACACACGCACACACACACAAAATAAATTCTCTCAGCCATTGCTCTTAAGAAGTAAAGCCGAAGAAAAAATATCAGAGAAACAGGTAGATAAGATGGTAGATAAACCGACATCCTACTTACTGCTCGGTAAACAGAGTGTGTGTGTGTGGAGTAAGGAAACTTGCCTAAGGTTTCGCCCTGTCCCGCCCGGGAATCGAACCCAGGTCCTCTTGCTTGCGAGGCGAGTGCTCTAACCACTGAGCTACAGGACTCCAATGGTGGAACCGGCTCGAGGGGCTGAATGGCCTACTCCTGTTCCTGTGTTCCAATAACCTCTGTGTAGCTTCAGGTGAAGAGCACATTACAGAACAGCTGATCATCGCTATTCAGTTTGCAGCTGAGTCAGCAACAACAACAGATTCCGTTTATTATAGCACCTTCCACATCGGGAGGACGTCCCAAACTCTACCTCTTCAGATGGCTAATTCCCCAATTCAGCTCCATTCAGCCTCATGTGCTTGATGTCTCGAGGGGCTATATCACGTTAGAAGGTCTTAAACTGCCTTTGTGCAGCATCACCCACCGCTACCACATAATACCCCTCTGGAGAACTGAACAGCCTTGACTTTAATTGAGAACACAGGAGGGAATGTGAAGTTTAATGCCACATTCTTTCCAATGCTTCAAGACGTTTCCCCACCGAACATACAGTCAATTCACTTTACAGGGTATCCTGTGAAGCGCTTTGAGATGCCTTGAAGTTTTGATAAGGCGCAGTATCAAATGCAAGGATTATTATCATTATATATTATTATTTCACAGGTTTATTGACTATTTTTCTTGGTTCCTTTTCCCAACTTGAGTTTGGGTCCCGAAATGTCTCCTTTTCTTAGCTCTCGAGACGTGCTACCTATGTGGGATGTGTTAGAAGCTGTAAGGGCTGTACCTGATGCTCTGCTATTGAGCAGCCATAAATAATGCACCTTGTCTTGTACCAGAGGTTTGTGCTGTATCTCAGAGGTTTACAATAATAATGGGCAGAACTGAGATCAGACTTAAACTCCTGAGCAACTTAAATGGTGATATTGATCCTGAGGGTGATGCTTAAAGGAGATTTTGAGTTTCAGCTCAGGCCTCTGAGCCCCACCCCCCCCACACACACACCTCAAATTCTACTGGGTCTTAGCCTTTAGCAGGTCTGTTTCATCTTAAAATTTAAGATCGCTTGCTCAGCTTTGTGGAACATGCCTTCAATTCAGTCTTAATTCGGAGACGGGTGTGGAGTCAGTGAACTTGCCTAAGGTTTTGCCCGTTCTGGAAAATCCTACTTTTAGACCTGACATAAACAGCCATGACGTGAAATGGCCATTGCGTTTCTCTCTGGGGATTTCCATCCACGGACACCTACACGATAGAAATTCCCTTCCCTTCTTGAGTGATATCTAACCAGCTAAAGCTTTTATTTGCTTCTGCCAGACAAGGCCAACTCACTGGCCAGCAGTCAGTCTCGATCCAGCTTGTTCATTCCGTTCATTATTTCAAACACCTCAAACAGGTCACCCCTTAACCTCGGCAGCTTAAGCCTCTGGTCACTGCTGAGCTCCATTCATCTCCGCACCCAACAGACTTTGTAAAATAAACTCAGTAACTGAGTTAAGGACAATTACGCAAAGACTCGTTGACAGCAGTCAGCCCAGCTCAGTGGGTAGCACTCTCTCCTCTGAGGCAGAAGATTGTGGCACTTTGAACAACAACTTGCATTTACACAACGTTCCTCACGCAGGGCAGAGTCCCAGAACAGAGTGCTTTGACAGTGGTGGAGCATGACTCCGAACCGAGGGTGGTGGGGGGGGGGGTAGGTGACCGTAGAAGGAAGGGGCAAGGCGGAGGGAGGGAGAGAGGAGTTCCAGAGTTTGGGGGCGAAGCAGCTGAAAGTGCGGCCGCTGATGTTGGAATGGAAGAGACGAGGGGCAAGCACTTACATAGTTCAGGCTGACGCTCCAGTGCGTGTGCGTTTGCATGTGTGTGCGCGTGTACTGCATTGTCAGAGGTACTGTCCTTCCGTTGAGACGTTCGAGCTGAGGTCACGTCTCCGTCTGCCCATTCAGGTGGATGTTAAAGATCCCGCGGCGCTCTCTCTCTCTTGGTGTCCTGGACGACAATCTCCCAGATTAATAAAAATACCCATTCACTTCATGGCCTTCTTATGGGGGTTATTACTCTGCGCAAGTTGGCTGCTGCGTTTGCCAACAAAAACACACAGTCGCTCCACTTCACTGTAAAATCCTGTGAAGCGCTTCCAGGTATCCCCTTGAAGTGAAAGACACCGTATCAAATGTAAGGATTAAGAATTATAATCCACCGAATCCTTCAGTTGCTGATCTCTCACTATCTCCCAGCCATCTCCCACGATATCAGCAGGATATTCATAATGATAATATTCCCAGCATTTGATATAGCACCTGATCACGTCATCGAGACATCTCAAAGCCCTTCACAGAATATAGTGTAAAGTGAATTGACTGTATTTTGTGGACGAAACCCAGCAGCCAATTGCGCCCAGCGGGTTCCACAAGCAGTCATGGATTGAATGACATTTTTTCTTGAGGGATTATTACCCCCGGAAAAGCGATCCACCAATCGACCAACAACTGGGTTCCTACTCACTGCAGGTAAACAGAGGCGTGTGTGTGGAGTAAGGAAACTTGCCGAAGGCTTCGCCCTGACCGGGAATCAAACCCGGGTCCTCTCGCTCACTGTTGTAAAACCACGTTTAGTTAGCGCTTGAAGTTGGGGTTTTGTTGACATATATATATATATTATATACACATAATCTTTTACATTCACAAGCTCCAGTGCAGTGTCTGAGTCGTTGCCCACTTGCCCTGAGGACTTGCCATGGAAGCAATCAGAGGAACCTGCAAACAAAGACAGCTTTGCTCTCACTTTTGTTCCTGCGGCCAGTGACATCGCTCTCTGCCACTGTAGATAATACAGCGCGGGGAATAAAGCTCTTACACATTTTAATGTGACCTTAGCTGAAGCTGTGTTTTTCTCTTCCCCCCCACCCACCTCCCTTCACAATGCAGATGAACAGCTGACTACACTTGAATTTGAATCAGGCTAATGGTATCCAACTATTCACTTCTCCTTTTCGATGCGAAATTAGATGATAAAAAAAGACCTTCATACATGGCATAGAGGTTGGTTGGTTGTGTGTGTGTGAGCGAGCGCAGGGGACAAGAGAGAGAGACAGTGAGAGAGAGAAAGAGCGAGAGAGAGGAATGAAAATGACAAAGAACGTGGCAAATCTTCACAATTGCCAGGTGATATGTGTCCTGCCCTCTCTCTCTCTCTCTCTCTCTCACTCCCTCCTTAGGCAATGCTCACTGTCCACACGTGGCCTTGTTTGAGATGGAATCCACATTCTTTGAGCCACTTAAGATAATGCCATTGTCTCTGAGTCAAATGCGGCAGTCAGTCAGATAAGGTGACCTTTAGTTGTTAGGAGCCCAGGCCAGCGATGCTCCTCCAATGCCTTTGCCCGCATTGTCAACAGAGCATTTTGGGAACAAGTTTATTCGGCCGCTATCGGGGGCCAAATCTGCTCTGGGGAGTGCGGTGGGGGTGGGGGGGACGTTGTAGCGGTGGGTGGGTAGCAATTGGCTGCCATGTTTCCCCCACAAAATACACAGTCAATTCACTTTACAGTGTTTCCTATGAAGCCCTTTGAAACGGCTTGAAGACGTGATCAGGCGCTGTATCAAATGCAAGGATTATTATTATCATTATCCTTGCGTTTGATACAGCACCTTCTCGTTTCAAAGAGTTTCACGAGTGGTGGGAGGTGGCGGGTTGGGAGTTGAGGGGGAGTCATGTGTGTGGGTGTGTGTGTGGGGGGGGAGAGGGTAGTAAGGTTCATCTGACTTTCACCTCCATGCACTGACAGATGGACGATGGCTGTCTGAGAAACTCTAATTGTGTAGCAGTGACTGAGCCCTCGGGTTTAGCAGTCTGTCCCTCTAATTAAACCTTTGAAAGGTTTGAGTGTTGGAGTGGGCAGCTGGCCTGTAACAGGGTTGGCAGAGACAATCAGAGAGTAACTTTTTGTTAAAAGAGAGAGAGAGGGAGAGAGGGACCACCACTTTGCCAATTATTAGGCTAAGAGTGAGCCAGCAGACTAATCATTATCCAAAGGTCAGTCTCGTTTCGTTTAAAATTCCTCGCACGTCAAGTTTTTTTTAATACACACCGTATGTAAAAAAAATCCCTTTTTCGCGCCCCTGCAGTTTATCCATTCCACCCACAAAATATACAGTCAATCCACTTTACAATGTATCATGTGAAACTTTTTGACACGTCTCAAAGCCTCTGAGCTTGAGCATTGAACCACAATCATATTGAACCACATTCAAACAGTCTGAAGCAGCACGGCCCAACAGGGCAACCCACTGCCAAGAGGGTCTCTCTCAGCCTCAGCAAGAGTTGGTGATATACTGGCATCCATCTGGACTCATTCATTGTTTTAAAAAAGTACTTCAACAACAACAAGATTACATTTGTATAGCATCTTTCAGTCGGGAGGGCGTCCCAAGGCGCTGAAAATGTTGTGCGGAGGGATCCCTGAGGTCTTGGGAGGGGGGGGTGGGTGAATCATAGAATCATACAGCACAGAAAGAGGCCATTTGGCCCATCGTGTCTGCAAGATTGTACCATCAGCTTATATTGCCTCTCCTCATTCTTCCCACCAAAATGCAACACTTCGCATTTCTCCACATTAAACCTCATCTGCCACGTTTCTCCCATTTCACCAATCTGTCTAAGTCCTCTTGGAGTCTGGTGCTATCCTCCTCATCATTAACTGCTTTTCCTGGCTTAGTATCGTCTTCAAATTTGGAAACTGTGCTCCCTATATCCAGGTCCAGATCATTAATATAGATCAGAAAGAGCAGTGGTCCCAATACTGATCCCTGAGGGACACCACTACACACCTTTCAGTCAGAAAAGCAACCGTTTACTACCACTCTCTGCTTTCTGTCTCCGAGCCAGTTCAGGATCCATGTTGCCACAGTCCCTTTAATACCGGGGGCTTCTATTTTGTTTATAAGTCTCTTATGTGGCACTCTGTCAAATGCCTTTTGAAAATCTAGATAAATTACATCTACTGCACTACCTTCATCCACCCTCTCAGTCACTTCATCAAAAAATTCTAGTAGGTTTGTCAGACACGATCTGCCTTTAACAAATCCGTGTTGACTGTCCTTTATTAAACCATATTTTTCTTAGTGAGAATTTATATTGTTCCGGATTACTGCCTCCAGAAGTTTCCCTACCACTGATGTTAGGCTGATCAGCCTGTCGTTCTCAGGTTTATCCTTCTGCCCCTTTTTGTACAGGGGAGTAACATTTGCAACCTTAAAGTCCTCTGGCAGCACTCCAGTGTTCCAAAGAGGATTGAAAGATTGTGGTGATTTAAGAGTGAGTTACTATTTTGTTCTAGGAATCAATTAACTAAGCCTTGAGTTTGATACAGCGCCTTATCACATCATTGAGATGTCTCAAAGCGCTTGATAGGATGTTCTGTAAAGTGGAGTCACTGTATTATTTGGTGGGTGAAACGTGGCAGCCAGATTGCGCACAGCAAATAGCTCACAAACAGCCATGGAGTGAGCACCCAATTTTACCTGTTAACTCAAATGTACGTGTACATCATAGCCTCAGAGTATCAAAGATGAGCGGGTGAGTGGATAACACGGTAGCGAATGACTAGCCTCTATAAAGACTTAATCAGCCAGTTCAAGGGGAGCTAAACGCCTTAAAGTGAATGAGTATCAGGATACAGAACACGGACTGTGCACAGGGTAGAGGTTTCCTCAGGCAGAGATGGAGGAGGAGAAGGGTTTGGCAATGATTATTTAGTAATAAGAAAAATGGTACGTTTGACACAGCGTTCAAAGTGTCTGACACTGCTCCGCAGGTAATTATTGTCAAGTGTTTCACACTCTGCACTTGTAGGTGAGCTCATTTACCCAAAGCTTCCCTGACTAAAGCATCAACAAAGCGAATTGCTCACTAGATTTCATCTTTCCATTTGTATATTTCACCCACAAAACACACAGTCACTGCACTTTACAGTGTATCCTGTGACGTGCTTTGAGAGGTCTCGACGACGTGATAAGGAGCTGTATCAAATGCCTGGATTATTATTATTATTATTTTGAGTGTAAAATTTAACCATCACAATGGAATTGTCTGCCCTAACCCTTTTGAAATAAAAAGATTTTCTCGGTGAAACCCTATGTTTGACTTTTTTTTCTCTCCTTTTCCTCAACGCTTGTTTTTCTTCAAGTCGCAAGGAATAATAATAATAATAATCCTTGCATTTGATATAGCGCTTTTCACGTCGGGAGGACGTCCCAAAGCACTTCACAGAACACACTGTAAAGTGAATTGACTGCATATTTGTGGGCGAACGCGGCAGCCAATTGGGCACAGCAATGTCCCACAAACAGTCGTAGATTGAAAATGACCAATTTATTATTGTTTTTGGTTTTAGGAGGGATTATTATTAGGCTCTGTGTGGAGTGAGGAAACTTGCCCAAGGTTTGGCCCTGACCCCCTGGGGATTGAACTCAGGTCTCTCACTTGCAAAGCGAGTGCTCTAACCACTGAGCTACAGGACTCCACAAATAATAAACGGTGGTAGAGAGAGAGTGAGAGAGAGAGAGAGAGAAAACACAGTTCGTTGTGGATTGTGAAAGCTTTTTCTCTTATTATTATACTTTATAATAACTTTGAAGACTGTAATGTCGCCTAATTCGTGAGGCTAGTCATCCACGGTGATTGGGAAAATTGGAAGTTGTTAAATTTGAACGTGGTTCTGCTGCCTTTCGGTGGATAATAAACCTTTTACACCTGTTAATTGCTCCGACAATTTACAACGAGACATCCCACAATTAAAACTTAGACATGTATAACTTGCCGTTGTCATGGTGCTGAGTGGCATGTGTGCTTTTTGCATGTGTCTTGTATGCACATAGGTTAAGGCACGGTGCTTGGAACCTAAGGAACAAGTTGAAAACAATCAGTCTCTCTCCTGCCACAAATCCTTTCACGCCCTCGTGCCTGAGGCCCTCTACCTCTCTGACCTGCTCTCCCTCCTTCCCATTTAGATCACGACTGAAGACCTTCCTCTTGGACCGCGCTTATGGTCACCTCCTCCCGCTCGCCCCCCACCCCCCCCACCCGGCTCGGTGCCAGGCTCTGCCACTGTTAAGCACTCCGAGATGCTGCAATCTGAATGCAAGTTTTGTTGTTGCTATTGTTGTTCTTGTGTGGGATGTTTGTGAGCCTGTTTCGGACAGTCTTCCCTGTGGTAAAGGGTTTCTGCTGGGAACATGAAGCTCTCTCGCTGGTGCTGGCTCTCAAATTATCATTGTTACCCAAGGATGTGGGGGTGAACAAACCAAGTGGGGAGATTTGGACAAACAGACTTTTTCCTGTGGCGGGGTCAGGAAGGAATACAACGTATAGTTTGGGACCCGACATGTCAAGGATGATGGACTTTGACCTTTTCCCAGCGAATTCTTCCATTCTTATGTTCTTAACCCAGAGTGTCACTCCCACACACATGCACTAGCCCCCAGACCTGTCAGTCCATTACAGGTGAAGACAGCAAGTGTTTTTGTTAAGGATGGAATTACACGAATGACAGGGAATTCTCGCCAACTCCCTTTCACATGAGTCACCGTTTCCTCAGAGTGGGAGTTAAACAAACATTTTGAGCTGTGGAAACTTAGAGAGTATCTGACTGCCCAAGACACCAGCCAAGGGTTGTAAATAACTTTGCTGGAACCTTTATTGCCAAAGGCACATTTTTTTAAATAGGAATCACCGCAGGAACACACCTTTGCTACCCAAGCAAGCAAGAACATCTCACGCTCTCTGCAACTTTTTGGTAAATAATAATACTAAATCCTCGCATTTGATACAGCGCCTTTCACATCAGAACCATGTCTCGTAACCTCGAGTGACTGTGTGCCTTGTAGGTGAATATGGCCCACAATTTTTAGCCTCAACATCCCTGCAAACAAAAAATTGAAGTGACGAGGGGATTGTTGACCAAGATACTGATGGGGGGAAACTTCCTTCTCTTTTCGAGTAGCGCAAACGGGATCTTTAATGTCCTGCGCTAACGTCCACAGGTAGAAGGAAGGCACCTCCGACAATGCAGCGATTCTCCCAGCACTGCACTGGAGTGTTGCCTCGTTAGACTATATTGCTTCAACGTCCTGACGTGGGGGCTTGAACCCTCAACCATAAGACATAGGAGCAGGAGCAAGCCATTCAGCCCCTCCAGCCTGCCCCGCCATTTAATAAGATGATGGCTGATCTTCTAACCTAATTCCATTTATCCGCCCTATCCCCATATCCCTTAATCCCTCTATCCTTTAGAAATCTATCAACCTCAGTCTTGAATATGTTCACTGCCCTCTGAGTGAAGAAATGTTTCCTTAACTCAGTTTGAAAAGGCTGACCCTTAATCTTGAGACTATGACCCCTAGTTTTAGATTCTCCAACCGGGGAAACAGTCTCACGGCATCTCCCCTGTCAAGACCATTAAGAATCTTATAGGTTTCTATAAGATGACCTCTAATTCTTCTATATTCTAGAGAATATAGCCTAGTTTACTCAACTTATCCTCATAGGTCAACCCCCTCATCCCAGGAACCAACCTAGTGAATCTACGTTGTACCCCCTCTAAGGCGAGAATGTCCTTTCTTAAATAAGGAGACCAAAACTGCACACAATATTCTAGGTGTGGTCTCACCAAGGCCTTATACAACTGCAGCAAGACTTCCCTACTCTTGTACTCTAACCCTTTTGCAACGAACGCCAACATGGCATTAGCTTCCTAGTTGCTTGCTGTACCTGCATATTAACTTTTTATGACTAGTGTACAAGGACATCCAAATCCCTCTGAACACTAACACTATCTAGTCTCTCCCACTCTAGAAAATAATCTGCTTTTCTATTTTTACTACCTAGGTGAATAACTTCACACTTCCCCACATTATACTCCATCTGCCACCTTCTTGCCCACTCACCAAGCCTGTCTATTTCCCTTTGCATTCTTTGTGTGTCATCCTCACAGCTTACGCTCCCATCTATCTTCGTATCGGCTGCGAATTTAGATATGTTAAGTTCTATTTCCTCATCTAAATCATTGATATAAACTAAGTAATTGAGGCCCAAACACTGATCCCTGTGGCACTCCACTAGTCACATCCTGCCAATCTGAGAAGGACCTGTTTATCCCTACGCTCCGTTTTCTTCCTGTTAGCCACTCTCCAATCCATGCTAATATATTGCCCCTAATTCCATGGGCTGTATCATAGAATCATAGAATCACAGAATCGTGCAGCACAAAAAGAGGGCATTCGGCCCATCGAGTCTGTGCGGCTCTTTGAATAGAGCAATGTAATGTCAATCCCACTCCCCGGCCCTTTCCCCATAACCCGCAAACCCGTCCTCCTCAAATACCCGTCCACCGCGTTTTTAAAAGAAGTTATTGAATCGGCCTCGACCGCCCTTTCAGACAATGCATTCCAGATTCGAACAACTCATTGCGTGAAAGAATTTCTTCTCACCTCTCCCCTCGGCTTCTTTTAGAGACTATTTTGAATCTGTGACCTCGAGTCACCGACACACCCACCAGTGGGAACAGTTTTTCCCTTTCTAACCTATCAAATCCCCTCATGATCCCCTCGTAACCTTCTCTGCTCCAATGAGAATAATCCTAACCTCTCCAGCCTTTCCTCATCATCAAGGTCCCTCATTCCTGGTACCAATCTTATGCAACAACCTTTTATGTGACACTTGTCGAATGCCTTCTGGAAATCCAAATGCACCACATCTACTGGTTCCCCCCATCTAACCTGCTAGTTACATCCTCAAAAAACCCTATACCATTTGTTAAACATGATTTCCCTTTGTAAAGCCATGTTGACTCTGCCTAATCATGTTATGATTTTCTAAGTTCTGCCTTAGTGCTCTGAGATATCATCCTCTGTGCAGGCCACTATATAAGTACAAGTTGTTGTTGTTGTCAGCGCTGTTTGCAATGTCTGCACTTATTATTGTTCTTCCGCACAGTTTGATGATTGTGCTCATTCACCACTTATCTGTGAGTCAGTCTTCCTCGGTCAGTACCACTCTCATCTCTGAGCACCTTGGGATGTCCTCCTGATGTAAAAGGCGCTATACACACATGTTGTTGTTGAGTCAGAAAGTTATAGGTTCAAGTCCCACGTCAGGACTCTGAGCTCACAGTCTCGGCTGATGCTCTGATATAGTGCAGGAGAGAGAGCGCTAGAAAAGAGAAGGGAGTTTTTCTCTCCCTCCTGGTGTCTAGCCGACAATCGGATACAAACTGGTCGCTCACTTCATGGCTATTTGTGGTGACATTGGCTGAGTACAAATTGGCTGCCACATCTGCCTACAAAATACATGGTCACTACACTTCACAATAAATCCTGTGAAGCGCTTTTGAGATGTTTTGACGACGTGTTAAGACGTTATCTCAAATGAGAGGATTATTAATGTACTGTTGAAGGTAGAGGGTTCAGAACTGCATTCAATATTCCAAATTGCCTTGGCACTCGTCTCCGCAAGGTCAGAAGAACTCCATTTGACTTATGGACAAATGCCCTTCAAGATGTAACGTGGAGTATTGGATAAGATTTGCTGGAAACAGATTTCCATTGACCAAAGTCCTTCACTGAACGATTAATAGTCAGAAGCTCTCTCTCTCCGCTGATGGACACCTCTTCATTGCGTACACACATTGAGTGTTTCTTGTTACAAAAATCCATTAACTCAGATTTATCTGCAATTAAGACTCATCTGCTTAATTGGTCCAGATCTGTTTGAATGCTGCGTCCTCTCCTTAATCCTGGCCGTCAATCCCTGGCTTGCTGTCGGCCAGGCTCAGTCACCAGTGATCTCGTCTCTGATTCACAAAGTTGTGCGGTCAAAGACCCTCCTCCCCATACGTCAGGGCTTTGAGCTCGCAGTCCAGTCCGCTGCTCATATCGCAGTGCTGGGGGTGGGGGGGTGTTGGGTAGGTGTGTGGGAGGGTGCTGTGTAGTTTTGTATCATGTCGCCCAACCATCTCAAAGCACTTCAAAGGATTGTATAGAAAGTGTAGTGACTGTGTATTTGTAGGCAGAGGTACATACACTACTAAACACACACACACAACCCATACACACACACACACACCTAACACATACACACGCAATACACACACAACACATACACATGCAATACACACACACACATCACGTACACACCAATACACACACAAGCTCCAGGGTTTTGCCTGTTTAACAGCTACATGAGTAGCTTGACAACAACTTAGTGAAGCTGCTTGTTGAAAATTGGAGTCTAATTAAAGCTGCGTATACAGGTTCGGAAAGCAAGAAAAAAAGTGATTGATGCCAGTGAAGTCATGGCTCCTTAATGGAGCCTTGTTTGACAGTGATTGCGAAAGCCCATTTAACATCTGATGTTTTGTTTTGATGCACGGTGTCATTCCTTCACTTCCGATTAAAATTCCAGATCAGTGTGCCAAGCTCGTCACTTACAGCACACCTCAGAAAAGCGACGGGTGAAAATTATTTTGTCAATAGGCAAGCAATCAAACTCAACCCGATGAACTGTGTTCAACCACCTTCTTGAGACAGGCCCTCCCCTCCCCCACTCCGACCCCCTCCTCCCCCAGTGGGGGCTCAATGCGGTGGGGGGTGGGGGGCACCTCAGGGCGACGGCTGAGTTCTGTTAACAAACAGCCTGTGTCAGCCTGGCAAAGTGGTCGTGCTCTCTCTCGCCTCCGAGTCATAAGGAAGTGGGTTCAAACCCACGTCAGGACTTGGAATCACACAGTCTAAGCTGATGCCCTTATCCAGTGCTGGGTGGGGGGAGGGGTGGGGGGGGCTGCATTGTCGGAGATGCCGTCCTTCGGATGAGACGTTAAAGTGTGTTCCCTGTCTGCCTGTTCAGGGGGAACTTGGAGCTATTCGAAAAGAGAAAGGAGTTTCTCTCTCCCTGGCCAACAATCCCGCAAATAAAAAAAATTGGTCAGTCAGTCAGTCCACGGCTGTTTGGGAGACATTGCTGTATGCTAGTGGCTGCTGAGTTTCACCCACAAAATACAATCATTACACTTTATCCTGTGAAACGTTTGGGATGTCCTTTGTTTACCCTCCTGACGTGAAAGATGTTGTATCAAACACGAGGATTATTCATTTATTTTCACTTCTCTCTGATCCCGACCTGCAGCTCAGGCGCAAACTCCTCATTGTCCAGCACCTTGGGACGTCCTCCTGACATGAAAGGCGCCGTGTAAACACAATTTGTTGTGTTGTTGTGTTGTGAAAATGCCAGTGGAGAGCGGAGTGTATCTTGTCTAGTCTCGGGCGTGGGTAGAGGGGGAAGAGAAGAGGGAGTGGGCGGAACGGGTTGGGGAGGAAAACTAAAGGATGTTTTTTGAAGCCTCTCTAAATCTTTTGCTGTCCAGGAAACTGGGGCCATTTCAGAGCTGAGAAATAGCCACTGGCAAACTTTCATAAATCCCGTCTAACAGGGAGTCAATCTCTTTGCCTGGACACACTGTGCTGCACAAGATCTATGACAACAAACCCCTTTACTTACTCCAGCTCTTGCCAGGGATATCTCACTCACTCACAACAGGTGTTTGAGAAAAGCCCTCTTACAAACAAACACGTGCGTGAGTGGAATGGATTTTCAGACAAGACGGAGGAGAGAGAGAGAGACCCAGTCAGAGACAATGAGAGGGTTCAGGTAACTCTTATTAAACCCTGCCCTGGTATGCTGACCCAGTCAGCCTCAGCTCCTCATTCTCTCTCGCTTGCTCTCTCTCTCTCTCTCGCTCGCAGGCAGCTGCTCTTTGTGTGCTAGATTTACTTTAAGCCGCTACTAAAAAATGTACGACTTGTAAAGTTATGTCTATGGATTTTCTGCCCCTCTGGTTGTTGTTGCCATTCCTTCCCCCACCCACCATGTTAAGGCAGGTTCAAAGAAAGTAAAATAAATAGCTCTCATTTGACAACAACAACTTGTGTTATATAATCCCCCCCCCCCCACACTACCCCCCCAAACACTGTACTGGAGCATCAGTCTAGAGTGAGTTCAAAGTCCTGACATGGGGGAGTGGTGGTGGGAGCTTGAACTCACAAACCTTTATAAGATGGTGGTGAGAGTGCTACCAACTGTGCCAGACTGACACTTCCAAAGGAGGAAGGGGTAGGGAGGGAGGGGGTTGATTGGGGAATGCGAGACAACCCAAAATACCTTCCAACTGAGATGGTAACTGTTCCTGACAAGAAAGGGTTAATGCCCGCAAGTTGCTTGGGAGGATTGGAAGTCTACTTGGAAGATTAAGTGAAACCCACAATTAAGGATCAATAGGGCCTTTTAAGTGGTTCATAAGATTGGAGCTGATGTGGGAAACTCAGGCTGAAGGATTCTGTGGGTGAAACCCTGTTACGTTGCTGAGTATTGATCAGCTTCTCTCTTCATAGGGACATTAACTCTGACAGACAATAAAAATTAATCCTCCATGTTTCCTAAATTGAAGGCTGGCTCTTTGAGGCTTCGCCCCAGGAGAGATGTTGTCACACAGAGAAATGTAAGGTAGCTGAGAGGCTGAGAGCGATTGCCCAGCCAATTCTCTTTGAGGAGCAGCTGATGTAACGTTTAAATGTATCGTGGTGGATAGTCAACGCTAACTGTGTTTAATGGGGAGCAGGGAACAAAGGCCACCAAAACATTCCTGGCCTTCAGCGAGATTATTGCTTGTAGGTTCACTTTAGTAATAATAATCTTTGCGTTTGATACAGCGCCTTATCACGTTGACGAGGGGTCTCAAAGCGCTTCACAGGATACAGCGTAAAATGTAGTGACTGTGTGTTTTGTGGGCAAAATGTGGCAGCCAATTGTGCACAGCATCATCCCACAAACAGCTGTGGATTGAATGATGGGATTCTTTTGAAGGGATTGTTATCCCTGGAAAGTGATCCACCAATCGACTGATAACCAGGGTCCTACTTATTGCGAGGTAAACAGAGGCGTGTGTGTGGAGTAAGGAAATTTGCCTAAGGTTTCGCCCTGCCCGGGTTTAGATATATGTTCACTCTCTCTCTCTCTCTGTGACTCTCCTTTTCTGTCACTCTCTCTGTCTCTTTCGCCTTGTGATGCCAGGGTTTGAATGGAGGCGTGAGGAAAGACAAGAGAGAGAGAGTTCTGCCACGGTGGCATGAGAATATGGGCTATAGTTGTATTGTGGCCTGAACTTTATCCTTCTTGATGAAGGGTTGGAGGGAGGAGGTGGGGGATAGACAAGGCTGGACACAGAAACAAAAAGGGAGGCAGTTTAGTCTTTTCAGCCCAGTGTGGGTTGCTCGCTGGGGGATTATTTTACAGGCCTGTGTTTAGGCTTCAGAGCCAAGGGTTGCAGTGAAAGCCAGGCAGCAGATGTCAGAGATTCAAATTCTCCCCAACACTGACCTCGCTGGGTCAGGTCTATACACCCTGCCTCTAGCCTCCAGCTGGGTCAGGTCTATACACTCTGCCTCTCACAAACTCCCTGTGAGACACTGCAGGTCTGAGAACATTCCTGACAACTAAATTGGCCTTTTGCATCCCCTCCACCCTTCCCACTGCTCTTAGGCACTCTTGCTCTCTCTTTCTCTATCAGGATGTGATGAATAGCCAAGTGGTATAGAATGGTGTTGAGCCCATTTAGTGCAGTTTGTAGCATTACATCAGTGACCATATTCCTTCAGCTCCAAACACTGAATGGGGTCTCCTCCCCTCCTCACAGGTCATAACAGCTCCTCGCCTCCATCGCTTCCTCACCACACACCAACACACTCCAACACATGCCCAAAACACGCCAACACACATCCAACACATTCCAAAACACGCTGACACACACCCAACAGATGGTAACACACACCAACACAATGCTCAAAACATGCCAACACACACCTAACAAGCGCCAATACACACCAACACACACACAACACACATGTTAAAGATCCCGTGGCCCTATACAAAAAATGAAGGGAGTTTCTTGCTCTCTCCTGGTATTCTGGCCAACAATCCCCCAAATA
The DNA here is from genome assembly GCF_018977255.1 of Callorhinchus milii. Classification (NCBI taxonomy): domain Eukaryota; kingdom Metazoa; phylum Chordata; class Chondrichthyes; order Chimaeriformes; family Callorhinchidae; genus Callorhinchus; species Callorhinchus milii. Next base: position 1,025,746 of record NW_024704750.1, read on the forward strand.
TGGCTGTTTGTGAGACATTGCTGGGTGCAAATTGGCTGCTGTCAGTCATTGCTGTTTCACCCACAAAACAAACTTTACATTAAATCTTATGAAGCACTTTGAGACTTCCTGATGTGAAAGGCACCATACAGTATCCAGTGTAAGGATTTGCGAAAGAGCAATAAGAAAACACAACAATAGTAACAAAAAATTATGTTTGCATTGTGCCTTTCACGTCGGGAGGATGACCCAACACACTCATCATCTGCGTGGGAAAAAAAGGCCTCAAAGCTTCCTACATTAGGTTGTAGAGAGTGAGAGAGAAAGGGAGAGAGTGAGAGAGAAAGGAAGTGACTGAGAGAGAAAGGGAGAGAGTGAGAGAGAAAGGGAGTGAGAGACAAAGGGAGTGACTGAGAGAGAAAGGGAGTGAGTGAGAAAGAGAGTGAGTGAGAGAAAGAGCTAAAGATTATAAGCTTGGTTCAGATAAAGAACAATAGGAAGATTATATTTGTATAGCGCCTTTCACGTCGGGAGGACGTCCCAAGGCGTTGAAGAAGGCACTTCGATCCATCTGACCTGATCTCATCCCTTCAGAACAAACCCTACCTTGCCCCCATCACAGAGCGACTGCGAGAAAGTGAGAGAGAGAGAGAGCGTGTGTGTGTGTGGGGGAGTAGGCGGGGGAGATGTAAAGAGGTTTGGTGCCAGCAGTTAGCAAACCGATGAATGTGTCTGCTTTGCTGGGTGACTGTCAGTCAGAGCAGAGTTTGCTGTGGTTTGTGGTTCAGTCTGTATTAGCTCCCGCTGGGATAATCTCTTACTATCGCTTGGGCTCTGAGAGAGTTCGCCACTGCCCTGCCCCTCTCTTCCTATCGTTTAATTGAGTCGTTTCACTTTAAATGCACTCCTCTTCAAAACACTTATTATAATTATTTGCCAGATTTTTCCCTCTCTCTCTCTCTCTCTCTCTCTCTCTATTTTGCTGTTTTTCTCACTCTCTCTCGCTTGCTAACTCCCTTCTCTCTCTTTTGCACACTCTCTTTCGCTCTCTCTGCGGTTGGGTTTTCTGGAAGGATGAAATCAGATCAGATGGGTCAAAGGGCCTTCTTCAACCAAACCAATCTTGTTGGCAGGGAGCCATCCCACTTAACTCCTGTTAACCCAGCAAACCAAAGCCCTAACAGGTAGGATGGTCCTTGCTGGACAAGCAGCAGGAAAGCTTGCCAGACAGTGGTATCAATAGCAAGCTACGTGGTTTTAATAATAATAACAATAATAATAATAATAATCCTTGCATTTGATATTTTAGCTGGTCAGACACCAGCAGTTACCCCAACGCAACACTTTGGGCTCCCCCCAAGCCTTGGCTCTTGCCAACCTGTGCCTAATACTCTCCGGAATTAGGTAAACAGGATATGTCCTCCAGGGAGAGAGAGAGAGAGAGAGAGCGCATTCCATTCCAACAATCTATCTCTGGGATTTCCATGTGTAGGTGGGAGGCCGGGAATTCTCAGTTTAGTTTGGAGACTCTTAAGCAATGGTGACAGGTTTCCAAATGTGTCAGAGACCCGGCTGACCCCCAAAGGCTCTCTATCTTTCCTTTTCTCACTCTTTCTCTCTGTATAACCGGATGTAAAAAGCATCAAGGCCTTTTTTTCACGCAGGTGATGAGTATGTGTTTTCTTATTTGATCATTGGGGGTTTCCTGTTAGTCTGCGGTCTCTGTCCGTCCTGTTTTTTCTCTTTTATTTCACTTGTGGATTAAAAAAAAACACTTTTTGCTTTAATATATTTCAACATGAAAATATCCAGCGGCACAGAAAGCATTTGTGAGGTTCTGTATTCCGTTTGGTGTGCGTTAGGCATGTGTTTTGCATGTGTCAAGCCTGTGTGTGTGTGTGCATGTATGTGTGTCGGCTTAGACCTTTGAACAGTGTTTTAATGGAGCCAATAAAGTCTTGTTTCACAGGGACCCCTATATGCGCGTCTTGTTACTTCACTTTCCTTTGCTGATTGCCCTCTGCACTGGCTGAGGTTTGTAGCTGAGCCAGACACCAGGCTGTCAGCTGACGGGAGGCTTTCTCCTATCTGTCTTTGACGTCCCAAAGCACTTCACAGGATACACTGTATAAAGGGCATTCAACGATGCAGTGCTCCTCCAGCACTGAATTGGAGCGTCAACTTGGATTGTATGAGTTCCAAGTCCTGGGGTGGGTGGGGGTGGTGGGGGGGTGTTGGGAGCTTGAACCCACAACTCTCTGCCCGGGAGGTGAGAGAGCAGCCAGACTGACACTGAAATTCCACAGACACCGAGCCGGGAAAGTGAGAGCTGTAGCTCGTGTTGCTGGGAGCTGCCTGGATTCTGAACCTATTTATCGTGAAGGTAGCTGTGACACGATTTCCATTGGATCACTTGTGCTGTCAGGCAATTCCTGTAGGGAAAATAACAGATACCAGTTACATGGAGTCTAATGGGAGCTGTTGGAGTCCCAAACCCCTCCCGCCCCCACGCCCCCAGCACCCACCACACTGGAGCATCAGCCTCGACTGAGGGTTCCAAGTCCTGACGTGGGGGAGAAAAAGAGAGAGCTACAAAAATGAACCGGTCGGGCTGACACCTGACGTAATAAGCAGATGAAGCAATGCAGCTATTTAAAGACCCCGCAAAATAAAGATTAAACCCAAGTTATGGCAAGTTTGTAGCTGTTAGAAACGATCATCGGCAACTCTAACTTGCTGAGCCCCGGCTGTAGCTGGCTGGATCCTTCCCAACATTGCTGCTTTTTTTTAAGGGCGTGGCAACGTCCTTCAGACGAGGCATTTATACCTAAGGCCCCGCCTGTGCCTGTTCAGGCACGTGTTAAATTTCCCACGGCACTTTCTGAAACAAGCGAAGGGAGTTTCTCTCTCTCCCTCTCTCTCTATCCCGCTGTCCCAGCCAACAATCCATCTCCCGGATAAAATTGTTCATTCACTTCACGCCTGCTGGAAGCCTATCAGATCTCACCCCCAACCCCTACCCACCCAGTAACGCCCCCCTCCCCCACACACCCCACCGCACAGTGACTCCCTCCCCTGCTCAGGGCAGTTTCAAGGCTGGTCGCAAGGTTCCTCATGCCAATTCTGACCATAATCAGCCAACTCAGCAACAAGGCCATCTGTATTGTTCAGCACCGACTCACACAGCACATTTGCCCCGAAGCGATCAGAGACATTGACCTGATTTACGATGTCACACAAAGCAACATTTTCTGGCCCTGCCTCCCTGCCTGATACTGATCTTCTAGTTTCCCTGTTTTTGGCGGCAGATCACCCTGATAGTGACGCGGAGAGATCGGGAGATTAGGATTTCACGAAGGAAAACAACTGATCCTATCAACGTGCAATCGGATTTTTTTTTGTGTGTGTTTTTCCTCAGGGCTTATCGCTAACACCTAACAACCCCATTCCCCCCCCATCCAGGGCATCAGGCTTCAACCAGGTAATGGTTTGACCTCTCACCTGCTCGCTCTAAGCTCGACAGTTACCAAGAGTAAGAATATTAATAATCCTTACATTTGACACAGCACTTTTCATGTAAGGGAGGACGTCTCAAAGCGCTTCATGGGTCTTCACTGTAAAGTTTAGTGACTATGTGTTTTGTAGTCACATGTGGTAGCCAAATTGCACACAGAGGAGTTAGGTATTGTAACCACAGTTGTCAGTGGGGTATCTATTGTACTGCACTCTGGTGTAATGTGCGGTGAAATCAGACCACCTCCTACAGGTTATAATGTATACATCTCGTCCTTCTGATTAGAAAATAAACTCAGATGTCCGTCTGTTTGTTTAGTGGTTAAACATCCCATGGGTATTATTCGAAAAGAGAAGGGAGTTTCCCTCTCTCTTCTGATATCTTGGCCAACAATTCCCCAGATAAAATTGGCCAGTCACTTCATGGCTGTTTGTAAGACTTTGCTACATGTAAATTGGCTGCCGCGTTTCGCCTACAAAATACACAGTCACTACACTTTAGAATAATAAATATTAATAATAATAATCCTTGCATTTTACAGGAAAATCCTATCAAATGATGTGGTCATTCAACCCACGTTAAAGGCCCAATGTCACATTTAAGGCTTATTATTATTAACAAGGATTGTGAAGAATCCAGCCTGGCAGAACAGGGAGATTCCTGGTGTGTAGAGTCCTGTATCTTAGTGGTTAGAGCACTCGCCTCGCAAGAGAGAGGATCTGAATTCAATTCCCGGGCAGGGTGAAACATTAGGCAAGTTTCCCTACTCCACACACACATCTCTGTTTACCCAGCAGTGAGTAGGAACCTGGTTGTTAGTTGATTGGAGGATCGCTTTTCTGGGTACAAAAACGAAAACAAAACTAAAATAAAATTTGGTCACTCAATCCACGACTGTTTGTGGAACACTGCTATGTGCAATTGGCTGCTGAGTTCCGTCCACAAAATACACAGTATATCAAATGCAAGGATTATTATTTATTATTGTTTGTTCCTTTCCTCCAGGAGAGCAAGGCTCAGCGACCAGAGACAGAGGCTGCGGAAAAATATCATTAAATCTGGATAACAGAGAGCATCTGTCAGGGGAAAAGGTTTAATTCTTTGCTTTTGCTGGAGACTTATTTACAAGGGGGCAGTAATCCCAGGCAGCCCTACCAGCGTTCCCTGGGAGTTTGACTGCTCTCTCTGCTGAACTCCCTGTGGAGGGATCCTTGGCTGGTAAGTCCATGTTTGTCCTTTGGGGAACCCAGGTCTTCAGCCATTTATTGATGGTCACAAGCTTAACCCGTCCAGAACCCTACACTAGTGAGCTGCGTTTCTTATTTATTTAATTATCGTTTTGCCCACAAAACACACGGTCACTACACAGTCACTCAATGATGTGATAAGGCACTGTATCAAATGCAAAGATTATTGTTATTATTATAAGTACTTTGAGACGTTTCAACGACATGGTAAGACGCTATATAAAATGCAAGAAATACTTTCTTCTACCCTTCTGTCTGTCTCACAGGCTTCTCTCTCTCTCTCTTTCTCTCTTGCTTTCTCTCGTGGTCAGTCTTAAAAGGAGACATCTCAGAGGGGGAACCTGATAGAGAGAGGTGAGTAATTGGGGTTGAAAAATACAAGAACAATGCTTCCCGATGCACCGAGACAGCAGAACAAGAGGACGTGGGTTTGGAGAGTTGCAAAGGGACAACTTGAGGACAGACTCCAGGAAGTGTCTCTCTACCCTGAGGGTAATTAACAATTAGAGCAGAGTTACCAGGAAGAGGGTGTCGAGGTTAGAACGCTGACTACATGTGCCAATAGTAAAGGCACCAGACACCACATTAAAGTATTCTAGAGCAGATCCTGTGGTCAGTCACTGTTGGTCACTAGTGGTCAGTAATCACAATGATCTGTATCAAAGGGCACTTTGTGCCATGATCACAAAAGACATTTGCGTGAAAATACCTTTCGACCCAATTGATCTCATCCGTCCTGGTCAACAACAACAACAACGACAAATTACATGTTTATAGAGCCTTTCACATCAGGAGGACACTGGGAAAAACTCTTTTGTCTTCTCAAATGGTGCCACAGGATCTTAAAGTCTATCTTTAACATCTCATCCAAAGGACGGCACCTCCGGTGATCACCTACTCCCCCCCCCCAACCCATCCCGCCCAGCCCAACCCAGCCCGGCCCAGCCCACCTGGCTCAGCCCGGCCCAGCTCAGCCCACTCAGCCCAGTCCAGCCCGCCCGGCCGGCCCAGCCCAGCCCACCCAGCCCGGCCCAGCCCAGCCCACCCAGCCCGGCCCAGCCCACCTGGCCCAGCCCGGCCCAGCCCACCCAGCCCGGCTCAGCACTGTATTGGATTATAAACAAAACGCAAAATACTGCGGATGCTGTAAATCTGAAAGAAAAAACAGAAATGGCCGGGAGCACTCAGCAGGTCAGCCAACATCTATGGAGAGAGGAAGGTTAGTCACCATTTCGGGTCCACAGCCCTTCGTCAGAAAGGGTCGTGGACCCGAAACGTTGACTCACTTTTCTCCATAGATGCTGCCTGACCTGCTGAGTGTTCCCAGCGACTTCTGTTTTTGTTACTGCATTGGAATGTCAGGCTATGACTATATGGGAGTTCAAATTCCCCCACGTTGGGTCTTGAACCCACAACCTTCTGACTCAGAGAGTGAAAGTGCTACCGACTGGCCCAGGCTGAACGTGTGCTCAATGGGTTGCTGTAGTTTATGAGAGAGTGAGACAGCTTCAAACCAGAAAGGAACCCCTTGTACATCTTTACCATTGGCTCCCTGACCATCTGGTATTTCCATGCAATGCATTGCGTACTCATTGGGATGCCATTCGATGATTTCACAGGCGTTCTGTGGTGTGAGTGGGTTTACACAATAGGCAGACGACACAGGTGAGCAGATGGTGACAATGCTTGTAATTAAACAGAGGATGGATGACGTCAGAGGAGGAAAATTACAGGTTTATTCCAGGGCGGGTTTGGATGTAAAGGTGTGAATATTAGCAGGTTTTAATATCCCTCCTCCCTCCCTCCCTCCCTCCCTCCCACTCACCCCCACCCTCCCTCTGCCCCATTCATTTATATGCATGTTATAAATTTGATATTGCAGGCACACATTACTGAGTTAGAGCATGTTAGGATGTGTGTGTGTGTGTGTGTGAGTGAGTGTGAATGTGAGTGAGTGTGTGTGTGCGAATGTGAGTGTGTGTGTGTGGACCGGGATGAGTGACTCTCAGTTCATGTCTCTAGTATCATTAACTTGGTCACAAACTCTCCCACCTCCCCACCCCTCCCCACCCTTCACCCCGTCTTGAACGACCGGACCAGTTAACAGCCCACCAACGCGGTGCCTTTAATTCCACGCAGTCAGCAAAACTCGCCTCCCCCACCCCCCCGTTTCCCCCCTCCCCCCCACAGTTCAGCACATTAACTTGTTTATCTGCTGCGGCAAATAAAAAAAAACTTGGTTGGTTCATCATTCATTCGGAGCTGGGGAAAACAAAAGACAGCGACCAAAATTTGCATGGTGCTCAATTATACATTAGCGAACATCACTTGGCAATCTGTTCATATCAATTTAATTAGATTTTAATACTGCCTCTGATCTTGTTGTCTAATTAACAGCACTGGCTGGCAATAAAGTATAACCATGCACCAAACAACACCTTTGATCTGCGCCATATGGAGCTTCTCAGTGCTTCTGAAAAAAGTTCACTTTCCCCAATATGGACTGTGACAAGTGCGACGGGAGGCGGGGAGGGAGGGAAAGAGAGAGAGAGAACGAGAGAGAGAGAGAGCTAGAGAGTGAGAGAGAGTGAGAGCGCATTCCCCAGATGGTCAGATATCACTTGCGCTCGTGACTTCATTGATTAATTTCTTTGTCAATTGGTTTTGATTAAAAATAAATAAAACATGCTCTTAATGGTGTATGCAAATTGTCATTGTGCCTCTGCTGTTGTCTGTTTTTCTTCCTGACTGGTTTCCTTCCCCCACCCTCGCCCCCCACCCCACAAAATGATTTTTTTGGGTGAGGGGAAGAATATATTTGAACCTCTGAATCCTGATCTTTCCCATTGGATTGGCCTTCCTCATTTCTTCCTTATCTCCATACACACACACATACACACACACACACACATTCACACACACACATTCAGTCTCACACAATCCCATACATAAACTCACACACACAAACTTTCACATAATCACACACACAGTCACACACACACATACTCACACACGCATTCAACCTCTCGGGACGTCCTCCCGACGTGAAAGGCGCTCTATAAATGTAATTTTGTTGTTGTTGTCTCTCACACAATCACACACACATACTCACAAACAGATTCAATCTCTCACACAATCACACACACACACATGTACACGCTAGCAGAGAAACAGGCCATTTGGCCCAGCTGGTCCATGCTGCTGTTTATACTCCACACAAGCCCACACCCTCCCTATTCCCTTCTCCCTCTGTTCTTTTCTTCCTCCTCTGTGCATCTGCAAAAGCACAGTCACTTCACTTCACACTCTGAAGTGCTGAGACGTTTCAGTGATGTGTTAAGGGGCTGTATCAAATGCAAGGATTATTATTAATATCAATGCCAGGATTATAATAATTCATTTCAAATAAAATTTTCCATAGTTTGATTTTTTATTTTGCCTTTAACATTATATATATTATATATATATCTTACAAAATGCTGCTAATGGATTTTATGAATAACAATCAACATAAAAAACTCAGTGCACAGCCTTGTCGATGCGGGTAGCAATTTGTTTATACCTTTCTTTAAAAAGCAGCGACAGTCAGAGCTGCAATCTGAACTTGGTTTCTTATTTTACACACTTTCTGTGTGTGTGAGTGTCTCTCTCTCTGTCTCTCTGCCTATCTGTCTCTCTATTTGTCTCTCTCTGTTTCTGTTTCTTCGTCTCTCGCTTCCTGTCTGTCTGTCTGTCTGTCTTCTGTCTGCCTCTTTCTTTCTCTCTGACTCTTTCTGTCTCTCTCCTTACTGCCTGTATCGCTGTCCCTCTCTCTCTCTGTCTCCCTCTCTCGCCTCTCTTTCTTCCTGTCTTCTGTCTGTTCTTTACCTGTTTGTCTGTCTGTTTGGTTCCCTCTGTCCCTCTCTTTCGCTGTCTCTCTCTTTATCTCTCTGGGCCTCTCTTTATCTCTTTTGTGTCGTTACCCCTCTCTCTCTCTCTCTCTCTATCTCTGCCCCATTCTCACCGTCACAGAGTGAGAAAATAACTGCATCTAATGGCTGGATTATGAATTATTTCTTGTGGCCTCAGGAGCTGAAAATGCTTAAGGAGAAAACGATGGGGAGAATGTGCTGTGCGTCAGGCAGTGTGTGGCGGCATTAAGGGAGCACGGCTGATTTCCTACTCGCTTGGAGGTTTGAGGGTGTTAATTTTGAAATATAAGAACAGAATGTGAAGAATGCTAATTTGTCATTAGGAAGATTAGCGCGATCAGGGGAATTGGACAATTTCGCTTCGATTTGGAGATTATTGACACGGTGTAATGTTAGGAAGTCTGCGCTGTGTCAGGGGAAGTCGGTTGTGATCGTGTGTGAAGAAGGAGCCGGGGATATTTTTAGGCTGTTATCCCTTTGGCGGAATCAGCCAAACTCAAGTGTTTCAGATCTCCCAGTATCCTTCACCTTTCAGCCCCCCTCCCCTCCTCTCCCCTCCCCCCCTCTCCCCTCTCTGCTCTCCTCTCCTCTCTCCTCCTCTCCTCTCCGCTCTCCTCCTCTCTCCCTTCTCTCCTCCACTTTCCTCTATAATAATAATAATCCTTGCATTTGATATAATGCTTTTCACATCTTCTCGACATCTCAAAGCGCTTCACAGAATAGACAGTAAAGTGAATTGACTGTATATTTGTGCGCGAAATGCGGCAGCCAATTGCACAGCAGTGTCCCACAAACAGTCGTGGATTAAAATGACCAATTTATTATTGTTTTGGGTTTGGGAGGGATTATTATCAGGTGTGTGGAGTAAGGAAACTTGCCCAAGGTTTTGCCCTGATGCCTGGTATTGAACCCAGGTGTCTCGCTTGCAAGGCGAGTGCTCTAACCACTGCGCTACAGGACTCCATTCTCTCTCCTCTCCCCCTTAAAAAAACACAACAATCAGCGTTTATTGAAAAGGGTATCCTCCTTTGGAGGGGTTTGGGTGTGGGGGTGGGTTGGAGATAAAAAGGGGTCTCTTTGGGGCTCAGCTGGCTCCAAGGTGACGTGTCTAGCAATAGAATGTTGGAATTGAACCAGCCCTCTGTGGCGGTCCCCGGGAATCCATTGCCAAGAGAGGGAGATAGGATTGGAGGGAGATAGAGAGGGCAGGAGTGAGTTAGAGAGGGCAGGAGAGAGTTAGAGAGGGCAGGAGAGAGATAGAGAGGGCAGGAGAGAGTTAGAGAGGGCAGGAGAGAGATAGAGAGGGAAGGAGAGAGTTAGAGAGGGCAGGAGAGAGATAGAGAGTGCAGGAGAGAGTTAGAGAGGGCAGGAGAGAGAGGGCAGGAAGGAGTCAGTGGAGAGACGGGGGAAGAGGGAGAAGAACGGGGAGCAGAAGGGATAGGTTGGGGGGAAGATCATGTACACACGAGGAGCAATGAAGGTTTTGGGTGAACAGTGTCCCAGCAAGCCAGACATTCACCACTAATCCAGTCAGTTTCTAGAACTTGCAAACACACACAGCATGAAATGTTGGGCAAGTTTCCTTTCTCCACACGCCTCTGTTTAACCAGCAGTAAGAAGGAACCCGGTTGTTAGTTGATTGGCAGATTGCTTTTCCGGGAATAATAAATGCTTCACAATTAAATTTAAATAATAATAATAATAAAATTAAATAATAAGAATAATTTGGTCACTGAATCCTTGACTGTTTGTGGGGAACGCTGCTGTGCACAATTGGCTGTCGGGTTTCACCCACAAAATACACAGTCAATTCACTTTGCAGTATATCCTGTGAAGTGCTTTGAGACTTGATAAAGCGCTGTATCTAATACAAGGATTATTATTACATCTCAGCAATTATCTCACAGATGGAGTATCCAAACCAGACTGAGAGTGCCATGTACATATTCCATTTCCCTGTGGCCGGAATGGAATGTGGACTCTCTCTCTCTCTCTCCCTCCTCGTATGACGGGCGCTGCTTAACCTAACTCCAGACAGTATTAGGTGCAGGTTGGCGAGTGCCAAGGCTGGGGGCAGGCGGGGACAGACCCCTGTAGTGTGTGTGGGGTGTGGCGAGGGGGATGGTAGCTGCTGGTATGTAATCAGTTTAAAACCACACGGCCTTTTGAAAGCACCCAGTGCAGCTTTGTTACCGCAGCATCAAAGACAGAGAGGAAAGGGCATTGCGACCATTCCCTCCACAGACAATGTGACAGAAACCCTCTTCCAACCTCTCATGGATGTGAGTAACCAAAGGTAAATGATGGTGAGAAAGATAAAGGAGATCTCTCCCGTTCGTGACGCTTACAGAAGTCGATGACATTTGTCTTTGCGACCACATACTTTCATATCAACTTGTGTTTTCTGGTTGGGGCAGGTGGGGCAGAACATGTCTTGTGGTTGACATTTACGATGATCTACAGTCATGTCAGGATGTGTGACCTGAGGCTCCGTCTCAAGACCCTCCTCTTCCATCGCACCTTCAGCGACCCTCCTGCCCTCCACCCTCCCGCCCCCACCCAACCTGCCCTCCAATCCTCCTGATCCCGAGCCCCAGCTTGGGGTCCAAATCCCTGATCGTCCAGCGCCTTGGGATGATCTCCCATGAAAGGCGCCGTGTAAATGTCATTTGTTGTTGTTGTGGTTCCTGATTTCAGGCGGAGGTGAGGCACCTTTCAGTGTGGATTGAACAGTTTATTTTCCCTTCTCAGAGACAGCCTCATTCGTTCAGAAAATGCTTTGGGAAAAATGAATTGATATTTCTGACAGCATTGCTTTCTCTCTTTTTTTATTTTACGGCGAAACCGCCATGTGTTCCTTCACTGTGATAAATCACATCAATAAAATTCACAGCCCAAGCAAAAAAAAAACTGACTCTGTAATCAAAAGAACATTCAAAAGGAAAACTTCTAAGTGATATATTGCGAGTGGGAGTAGCATCCTATTCACAATTTGCCCAGTTCATTGGATTAAATGTGATTATATTTACAAATACATTGCTGGGAGCCCTTTAATTTGAGAGGAATTCTCATGCTTAACCACAGACAAAATTGTCATATGGCTGTTATAGATGGTGTGTCGTATTTGAAACGAACAGGGTTTTTTTTGTTGTTTGGAGTGCAGAGAATGTGCCGAGTATTTTACATGTCGTTCCTAATGGATTTCAATGTGGTTATAGCCGGGCAATAAGCTTCAACATGGCCCCTTTGTGTCAACCTGCCATTCAATCCCAAATACCATCCCTTGCCTTCGCTCACTCCAACACCTCGTTTAACGTCCATCGCGAGACTTAACCACTTACCTCTACCTCTTTGACCGCACTTATGGTCATCTATTCTCCCCCACAACCACCCCCACCCGACCCGGCTCCCAACCCCAACTCAGATGCCCAGCCAATACTGTTAAGTGGTTCGGGACATCTTCCCGACATCGGCTGCCCATCTGCGCACAGTAACAGCCCAGAAACAGCCATGGAGTGATTGACCAAGCTCTGGGAGATTGTCAGCCAGGATCCCGGGAGAGAGAGGAGAGACTCCCTTCTCTTTTAGAATAGTGCCGTGGTACCTGTAATGTCCACCTGAACAGATTCAGTCGCAGAAAGATCTCCGGGATGCTACCGTGTGAAAGGTGCTAGATAAATGCAAGTTCTTGCTGTAATTAAACTGTACTGCTGCCTGGATTGGGCAACGTGGAGACTGTGTTTAACGCAACGTGTGAGGAATATAGCATTGTAAACGCCGTCTCACAGACATAAGTAAAGTTCTCAGATATTAAGTGAGACAGTGCAAGCAGGACTTTCAGAAGAGAATAGAGTTCGGTGGTGTCTCCTGTATGTTAAACACTAAGTTGTTTTGATGTGTGAATTTCAGGAATTATACCCTTGAATGACGGCCTTAACAATATGAGCAACTGGAATGTTCATCAAGATTATGCAGCTACACTTTCACTGTCCTTTATGACTAATTTGGAATAACAATAATCCTTGTGTTTTATACAGCGCCTTTTCACGTCATTGAGACGTCTCAAAGTGCTTCACAGGACAATACTATAAAGTGAGGTAACTGTGTTTTGTGGGAGAATATTGGAGCTAATTTGCCACAGCAGTGTCCCACAAACAGCCGTGGAGTGAGGGACTACGTTTATGTGGGGATTGTCAGACAGGACTCTGGGGAGAGAGAGAGAGAAAAACTCCCTTCTCTTTTAGAATAGTGCGGTGGGACCTTTAATGTCCACCTCAACAGGCACACACAGACATAGCTTTGGCACCTCCGACAATGCAGCATTCTATCTCCCTGGAAGGACACATTTCCTAATTCTGGAGAGTATTAAGTGCAGGTTGGCAAGGGTTATGGGACCTCAGAGTGTGCGTTGTGGGGTGGGGGGGGGGGTGGGGGTGAGGGTGATTGCTGAAGTCTAACCAGCTAAAAACACTGTCTGGCAAGCTTTCCTACTGCTTGTTCAGCTCAGACGGGTAGGGCTTTGGCTTACAGGGTTAACAGGAGCTGAGTGGGAAGAGTCCCTGTCCTCAGTGACCACAGTTTACCCTCCAAGACTTGTTGACGAGCCAGACTGGCTGGTCTGTCATCAACAGTGCCCTACAGTACTGCAGAGCCGCCCTGCCTCACAGCATTGAGCAGCTTGATTGCAAAGTGTCACCGATTTGACTACGGGATTAGGGAGGAGGCAGGAAGTTTAATTGAAAAGGCACAATATAGGCCCAAAGGTCTTCCCAGTGTTAGTTTATACTCAATGTAGTCTTAAATATTTAAGGTGGAACTGTGGGAAATTCTTAAAATCCAGGTTTACCTGGTTTAAGATATCCTTGCAGGCGAAGTCAGGATGACAGTCGCTATGTCAATTGCAGGGATTATATTATTATATGATGACTAGATGGACTTTCAGAACTTTTACTAGGTCAAAGTAATCTGTTCGCTATTCAAAGTGTTTTTTTTCCACTTTTAAATAACTTTGTGAGAGATTTTGACGCTCGCCCATGTGAAGCCACTTATATATAATTGCAAGTTGTTGTTGTTGTCCGGATTGGGAGGCTGATGTTGGTAAACTGAGCTCTTTCCCTCTTTAAACACCTGTTCACAGTAATGCCAGACCAGAGAGAGAGAGAGAGAGAGCAAGATAGAGAGAAAGGGGGGAGAGAAATTGAGAGAGAGCTCTGGTCAGACTCAAAGCAAAGCTCGTCCCCCACATTGTGCCAGCCACTGCCTCAGCTCCGAGCTCACGAGAGCTTCCGAGATTGTACTAACTTGACACTTTCCATTTGCTGTGGGTCTTTGAGTCAACTGCTTGCCAGCTGAGGACTGTATTGAGCACAGTGTTTGTGGAACCCACAACCTTTGAACTGAGAGGTGAGAGTGCTATGGACTGAGCCAGACTGGCACACACACTGCCACCGTGATTCCTCTTGATACAAACCCAGCTCCGCACCACTGTCCGGATATTACCATCTAACATGTCTCTGGAAGCATGTTCTACCCTGAACATCATTCCAAAGCATGTCTTTAATAATGAATGATTTAAAGGGATCTGTCAAAATTGATATCCAGTTTGGGTGCATTCTGACATTCATCTGTCAATCCGTTGTGAACACACAAAGCGGGACTGAGAGGAGAAAGGAATACAACTTGGGGAGTGACAGGAGCTCATGCTCCTTGTTCCTGCAGCCTTCCTCAACCAACGTTCATTCCATAGATCCTTACAAACGTACAGCACGGAAGACGGTCCTTTGGCTGATTGGATCCTTGTGGGGTCTTTAAGATCAATCCTTTCACAAGATTGATATGAAGAAGGCCCTTTAGCCCATCCCATCTCATCCATCCAGGTGTCAGCCTGGCTCAGTTGGTAGCACACGTATATCTGAGTCAGAAGGTTGTGGGTTCACATCATGTCCTTAAAACCCATACAGTCTAGGCTGATGCTCCAATGTGGTGCTGGGGGAGAGTTACATTGCTGGAAGTACCGTCTTTCGGATAAGACTGAGACCGCTTCCCGGTACAGGAGGACATTAAAGATCTCATGACACTGTTTGAAAAGAGAAGGGAGTTTCTCTCCCTCCCTAGCTGTCCTGGCTGACAATCCGCCAAGTAGACTTGGTCTTTCACGTCATGGCTGATTGTGGGGAAAATCACTGTGCGTAAATTGGCTGCTGCATTCGCCTACAAAATATACAGTCACTACGCTTTACAGTAAATCCTGTGAAACGCTTTGAGGCATCCTCCTGAAGTAAGAGATGCTCTGTTGTGTGGTCCTGTAGCTCAGTGGTTAGAGCACTCACCTCGCAAGCGAGAGGAGCTGGGTTTGATTCCCGGCGGGTCAGGTCAGGGCGAAACCTTAGGCAAGTTTCCTTACTCCACACACACGCCTCTGTTTACCGGCAGTAAGTAGGAATCTGCTTGTTAGTCGATTGGTGGATTGCTTTCCGGGCGTAAAAATCCCTAAAAAAAAATGTGGTCACTCAATCCATGACTGTTTGTGGGACATTGCTAAGTGCAATTGGCTGCTGCGTTTCACCCACAGAGATACAGTCAATTCACTTTACGATATCAAAACACAAAATACTGCGGATGCTGGAAATCTGAAAACAAGGACAGAAGTGGCCGGGAACACTCAGCAGGTCAGGCAGCATCTATGGAGAGAGGAAAGTGAGTCAACGTTTCGGGTCCACGACCCTTTGTCAGAACCCGAACAAAGTCTAGTCGGTGAGACGTCTTGACGACATGATGATAAGGTGCTCTTTATTAAATGCAAGGATGATGGTTATTATTATTATGATATCAAATGTCAGGATTATTATTTTAGTTCTGTTTTGATGTGAGCCAGGACAGGAACGGGGACAGCTTGGAGGTTCTGAATGGCTGCCATTACGGAGCAGTTTCACATCGTCACACTGTTGCTGTCTAAGCGCTCTGAGACGCTGTCCGGGGTGACAGGCGCGATATAAACGCAAGTTGTTGTTGTTGAGGGTGAGAGTCGCATTCACATCGAGACACATTGAGAAGTGCTTTGGCTTCGGAGCTGGTGATTCGCTCGTCAAACAATGCTTGTTTATTTTAATTTACTACTACACTCGGCTCTGAAGCCTGAATTAATGGCCTTTGTTCAGCTGTTGATCACAATGCAAGAACATATCACAACAAGGATGATGCACCATAAATTAAAGCGATTCTTAATAAATCATTTTCTTTCTCTCTCTCTCTCTCGCTGGCATGTTTACAGCTTCTGATGTGAAAGGAGGACTTAACCCTCTCCAAAGACCTTTCCATAAAAGGTGAAAGAAAGGGAAGCTCCTGACACTAAAGGCTTAACTTCAAATGCTGACGGAAATCCATTTTCCTGTTTTATTGCCCATTCCGGCTGCTTCATTTCAAAGGCAGGAATTTCTATTCAGACGCATAAAATTCCCTTTGTTCTCTTACCCTCTAGCCCCGAGTGCCACTGCAGCTGTACTACAGGGAGCAATGCAGATCAAACACTCCGAGCCCTTCTACCTGCCCCTCAATGCCTCCCCTGGCATCTCACACTGCAATCAGCTTGCGCGTCCGTGTGTCTGTCTTGTATGTTCGTCCGTGTGTCTGTCTTGTATGTGTGTGCGTGTGTGTCTTGTATGTGTGTGCGTGTGTCTTGCGAGTGTCTGTCTTGTATGCGTGTCCGTGTATCTGTCTTATATGTGCGTGTGTCTGTCTTGTATGTACGGGGAACACTGGCTGAGACTCACGGGCGTCTTAGATTGCTCGCGATGGAGCTAACATCATACCAATTTGCAGGTGAGGTACCATGTTTATCATCAGTGTTGATCACAGAGACGCGCTCGCTCACACACAGAGAGATGACAAAGCCATTGTAGTAGCAGATCCTCGGAGACCTCATTAAAAAGGAAAACTTTCCCCAACTGTCATCATGGGTGAGCTGGTGTGTCATTTATCATTGTGGTTATTTTTGTTTGTGGCCATCTGTCAGTAATATAGCGCTGCTCAACACTGCTCACTAGACCATCTGATGCCTGTGCACTGGGCTGGAGATGCCTCCACATTACATCTCTCTTACAGTTTGGCTTTTTGACCCCCTTCGTGGAGTCCTGTAGCTCAGTGGTTAGAGCCGCCATCTCGCAAGCGAGAGGACCCGGGTTCGATTCCCAGGACAGGGCGAAACCTTGGTCAAGTTTCTTTACTCCACACACACACCTCTGTTTACCAGCAGTAAGTAGGAATCCTGTTGTCATTTGATTGGCCAATTGCCTTTCTGGGGATCATATTCCTTTTCCCCCCCAAAATAATAAATTTGGTAATTTGGTCACTCAATCCATGAATATTTGTGGGGACGCTGCTGTGTGCAGTCGGCTGCTGCTTTTCGCCCACGAAATACACAGTCAAATCACTCGACAGTGTATCCTGTGAAGAGCTTTGAGACGTCTCGATGACATGATAAAGCGCTGTGTCAAATGCCAGGATTATTACTATTATTATTAATTGCAACGTCCTGCAGCACTTTGAGAAACAATAGAATAATCCCGGTAAGGTTCCCAAAATGGACGCTGCCTTTTAAAGAACATTTCTGCTTGTCGGCCTTCAAAAAGATTCTCATTATTCTGCGACCAGGAAATCTGGACAGATCAAGGTCATTGATGTCCAACATTTGGCTCCTGTTACACTCAGTTGTCCAAAAGATCGTTGCTAATCACTCCAACGAGTAACCATTTTTGATCCAAAACCTGGTAGTTCATCGCGCAGGAGACTGGGGACGTTATTCAAATCATTTCATTTCTGTCCTTCCCCCACCCCCCACCCCCGTTATTCACTGCGACCAGATTCACTGCCTCTAAAGCCGGGGATGGTGACGGGCTGCACAAATCTGTAAAGACTCACAGCAATAATACAACAACAACATAACAAGTGTATGGCGCCTTTCACGTCAGCGGGAACGACTGATAATGTACCAATAACTAATCCATTTCCTCGACCATCCTCTCAGTTGTTAGGACATTCCTCCCCTCCCTGATTTCAAGGCTCTCGCCCCGGCTCGTTGCTGTCCGTCCCTTGCTTTGGATCGAACAGTTCTTTGTTGTGACAACAACAACAACTTGGATTTATCTCTCGCTCTTCACACAGGGCAGCGACTCACAGCGCTGAGTCCTTCTGCAGTTTAAGCAAACGCAAGCGCTTCTGTGTCTGTGAAGATGGAGTTGAGAAGATTCTATGGGGTTTGAAACCCGTTAGGTAAAGCTGTGGGTCTGTGTCCAACAACCGAATCCCGTAGCATAGTGATTAGCACGCTCACAAGCGAGATCACCAATACACGACCGTTTGTGGGACACTGCTGTGTGCAATTTGCTGCCACATTTCGCCCACAAAATACAGTCAACGGATCTTTAAACGTCCACAGACACAGACAGGACCTCGGTCTAACGCCTCATTTTGAATGACGGATACACAATACGAAAGAGGTGTCACTTCCGCCTCCTGTCTCAGAGTCGTAACAGCTACACCAAACAAACACAAAGATATCTCAAGGATTTATGGATGAGCCCCCCCAAAAAATCAGGAAATGGGTGACAAAGAACCTCTCTCTGGTCTGGTCAGAACCAAAGCAAACTTGGAGCACTTTTAAGTACAACAAATTCCCCCTGATGTTATTATAAGAGCCATGAAGACAGATCAAATAGTCCTTTCCATTTGGTTTATACTTGGCCAAGTTCCCCAGGTGCAGGGAGAGTGGGAAGAGTTACCTAAATGTGGAGTCCTGTAGTCAGTGGTGAGAGCACTCACCTCACAAGCGGAGACCTGGTTCAATTCCCGCAGGGGGCGAAACCTTGGACAAGTTTCCTTACTCCACACGCCTGATAATAATCCCTCCAAAACAAAACAATAATAAATTAGTCATTTTCAATCCACGGCTGTTTGTGGACGCTGCTGTGTGCAATTGGCTGCCGCGTTTTGCCCACAAATATACAATCAATTCACTTTACAGCATATTCCGTAAAGTGCTTTGAGACGTCAAGAAGACGTGAAAAGTGCTATATCAAATGCAAGGATTATTATTATTATATTAAAAAAATTTTTTTTAGCCTTTTACTGAAGTCTCCCAAGTGGCTGTTGGTTCGACGGAGGTCCCCAGATTGGAGAAAATTGCTCTGTCTCTCTGTCTCTCTGTCTTTCTCTCTCTCTCTCTCTATATATATATAATCTCTCTCTATCTCTCTGTCTCTCCCTCTGTGTGTGTCTCTGTCTCTCTCAATCTCTCTCCATCTCCCTCTCTCTATCTTTCTCTGTCACTTGCTCTCTCTCTCTCTCTCTCTCTCTATATATATATCTCTGTCTCTTCTTTCTGTCTCTCTCTGTGTCTCTCACTCTCTCTCTGTCTCTGTGTCTCTCTTTCTATCTCTCTCTCTCTGTCTCTCTGTCTTTCTGTTGGTGGCTTTCCGAGCTTCTTGTCACAGTGTTTTGGTGGCCGCATACACTTCCCTGAGATGCAGACCTCCTCTCGAGTAGGAAGTGAGGACAATTGTAACCCAGGGTCAACAGCCCGGCGTGCTTGACTCAGGCATGGACAAATTAACTTCTCTTAGCGATGAACAACGTGAATCAGAAAACCATTAACATTTAGCTTTAATAAACCCTTCAATAGAAAAGAATTATAATTTGGTCACTCAAACCATTGCTGTGTGCAATTGGCTGCTGAGCTTTGCCCGCAAAATACCCAGTTGATTCACTTTATTCTGCGAGATGTCTCGATGACGTGATGTGGCGCTATATCAAATGCAAGGATTATTTATCATCAATTGTGACTTCACAGAATTTTATGGAATTTCCGATGGTCTGTTTTACGTGTAGCGTTCAATAAAAACAATACATTGCACACCTGTTAACATTAGTGGAATCCTGTAGCTCAGTGGTTAGAGCACTCGCCTTGCAAGCGAGAAACCTGGGTTCGATTCCGGGCAGAAGGCGAAACCTTGAGCAGGTTTCCTTACTCCACACGCCTGATAATAATCCCTCAAGAAAATAAATAAAATTATAATTTGGTCAGTCAATCCACGACTGTTTGTGGGACGCTGCTGTGCGCAATTGGCTGCCGCATTTCACTCACAAATATACAGTCAATCCACTTTACAGTATATTCTGTGAAGCGCTTTGAGACGTCTCGAAGACATGAAAAGCACTATATCAAATGCAAGGATTATTATTATATATTATTATATAGTGGGGGTTTCAAAGTTCTAACTATTGGAAAGGGCATGAAATGGAGCGTCTAGTTTATAGGTTTCTCACTTGCACTTAATGATCTGTTTAATTTTGGATCCTGTTCTGAGTTGATGTAAACTACTACATTTATACAAGGAATGAATCTGTGCCGTTTAACCGTTAACTGATTACAAAAAACAACCTGGCTTTCAACATACAACTACAAACACCCAGATAAATCATCACAATAATAATAATCTTTACATTTAACACAGCGCTTTTCATATCGGGAGGACATCTCAAAGTGCTGAACATGATATACTGTGAAATGCAACGACTGTGTATAATAATAATAATAATCCCCCCCAAATAATTTGGCCTCTCAAACCACGACTGTTTGTGGTTCATGACTGTTTGGCTGCTGTGTTTCACCCACAAAAATATACAGTCAATTCACTTCAAGGTATATTCTGTGAAGTGCTTGGAGACGTCTCAATGACATGATAAGACGCTGTATCAAATGCAAGGATTCTTCTTATTAATTTGTAAGCAAAACCCGGCATCCAACATGTGCACAGCAGCGTCCACCCTACAAACAGCCACAATGTGAACATCCAGAGATACCAACGGTCCAAACACTGGCTCCAATGTCGGTCTCTGACAGTCTCTCACAGTCACTCTCAGCTGATAGACAGAAAGGTTCTACTTTTACTCATGACTGGAGCCAGGTTCTACCAATTTGTCTGGATCAACTTGAGACTTTGTTCCTGTTGAACACCAGTTGGTCTCAGATTGTCAGTTAAAATCCTTCCCTGTCAGACCCTCAAAGGTTCCAGGCCGGTGGCTTAAGGTTTATTTGATGGCTTCAGATGATTGCTTAACCTGAGGTCACTTCTGCATCTTTTCAATTAGATCTGGTCAACAATTCTCTAGAAATAATTGGTCGATCACTTCACAACTGTCTGCGGGAATGTTGGCTGTGCACAAATTGGCTGTCGTGCTCGCTCACAAAACACTCAGTCACTACATTTCACAGAAATGTGGTGGAATATTATAGGCGTTGTATCAACTGCGATGATTAATATTATTATGAATAATAACAGTAATTTCACCCAAGCTTAGCCTGTAACAAACATTTTGAGCAGAATTGTGGAAAATACTTAAATTCAGTCTTAGCCGTTTTTTCCACAGATTCTAACTTCAGACAGAATGGAAGAATTTCTCACAGTTCTGAGTCTGAGTGGTCTCAAATATTAATGAAAACCTTAAAGGTTAACACTAGGTGGAATTTTGTATCTCTATTTCCCAGTCAGGGGATGATTCAATTTACTGGGATCATTATTTCGGGTTTTGCGAACTAAATCAGTGGTTCACAGGATTTTACAGTAAAGTGTAGTGACTGTTTGTTTGCAGACGATTGTAACATCCAATTTGTGCAACGTCCCACAAACAGCCAATAAAGCGAGTGACCAATTGTATCTGGGGGATTGTTGGCCAGGACATCGGGAGAAAGAGGGACGGGATCGTTAATGCCCATTTGAACAGTCTCAGACGTGGGACCTCTGTTTCCTCTGTTTAACATCTCGTCTGAAGGACGGCACCTATGGCAATTAAACCTTCTGACAATTCCTCTGTTTGGCTCGCCTCACCACAAACCTCCATTGCTTGTCTCACATTCACTGCTGTAAAGTTGGAAAGTTGACAGATGACTCAAAGATGTGCGTTTATGTAGCTTCTATCACTCCACAGTCTCACATGGTAATGGATTATACTGCGGAGAGAGGGCTCCCTGTCATAAACACTCACCACCTGAATTGCGACTAAGTATGGAGCCCGGAAAGGCTCGGGTTTGAGGCGAGTGAGAGAGAGAGAAAGAGGAAGGGAGAGAAAGAGAGAGATACGGAGAGAAATTGAGGTGTCATTGTTTAAGGTGCAAACATTTGACCCACAAAATACAATCCACTTTACAATATATCCTGTGAAACGATTTGAGACGTCTCAACAAAGTGATAAGGCGCTATATCAGATGCAAAGATTATTATTATTATTACAAACATGAGAGCCAATGCCGTGTACAGCCAAGCTGCCGATGAGCCACTTTGTGGGGTAGAGAGTAAATAATTCTCTGTGGTCGGCTGTCTATGGTTGGCACTAAAGTCACATTTTTAATCATAATTGTCTGTTCTTTGTAAAGATTGTTATCTGCTGAAAATTTAATGTCCGTGTCTGACGCCGCCCACTGCAGTTTAGCTGGGAGCCGTTTTGGCAGGTAAAGGAATACTGTGCCAGGCAAGTCATAGCAGCTGTTAACCTGTCCTGGGAGCAACCGCAGACTTGAATAACATATTTCAACTCTAGCTGTGGTAATTACAGTGGATTTCAATTAAGTCTATTCCCGATAATTATACATGTCATTTCAGAGTCTATAGTTTCATTAAAAAAAAGCCCAAAGTGTTGCTTGTCCTCACCCTTTGTGCTTTCAATCTGAAATGTCTCGCCACCTGTGAATGGGGGCTCACCTCTGCTGTGACAATGAACACACACTGCGGGGTTGCAAGGTCCTGCTTTTTGTTTTGTCTCTTCATCACCAGACTTGCTTCAGGTGAAGACATTAAACCAAGGCCCCGCCCCATCTGTGTCTGCCTCGGTGGAAATTAAAGGTCCTACATCACTACTGGTAAAGAGAAGGGAGTTTCTCTCCCTTGGTGTCCTGGCCAACAATCCCACAGATAAAACTAGCCCTCCCTCAATGGCTGTTTGTCGGACATTGCTGTGTGCAAAAACTGGCCCATCAAACACACAGACTTTCCACTTTACCCTGAATCTTCTGAAGTTTGTCCATTTGTCACCTCCTGCCTGGATTACCCCAACGCTCTCCTCGCTGGTCTCCCCAGCTCCACCATTCACAAGATCAGCTTATTCAGACTCTGTCACCCACATACTGACCCCGACCAAACTCCACACCCACATCTCACCATTCTGGCCCAGGCTCCACTGGCTCCCCATCACCAAACAGATCAACTTCAGGATCCTCACTCTCGTGTTCAAATCCCTTAAAACCCTGGCACCTCCCTACCTCTCCAACCTCCTCACTCTCCAATCCACCAACCAGCGCCTCACCACAAAATACACAGCCAATGTATCCTGTAAACGCTTTGAGACGTCTCAATGACGTGATAAGGCGCTGTATCAAAGGCAAGGATTTTTATTATTGTAGCTAAACATGGGCTAGAGAGTGCTGGGTTGAGCGCTATATTGAAAATAACAGGATTAGCTCTTTGGATTAAACTGCAGATTCTCCGAGAATAATGTACAGGTTGGCAAGGAACTACAATAATAATAATAATCCTTGCATTTGATATAGTGCTTTTCATGTCTTCTCGACGTCTCAAAGCGCTTCACAGAATATGCTGTAAAGTGAATTGACT
This sequence comes from Callorhinchus milii, assembly GCF_018977255.1. Taxonomy (NCBI): domain Eukaryota; kingdom Metazoa; phylum Chordata; class Chondrichthyes; order Chimaeriformes; family Callorhinchidae; genus Callorhinchus; species Callorhinchus milii. The sequence continues at coordinate 1,049,057 of NW_024704750.1, forward strand.
GTATATTTGTGGGCAAAACGTGGCAGCCAATTGCGCACAGCAGCGTCCACAAACAGTCGTGGATTGAAGTGACCAATTTATTATTATTTTTTTTCTTGAGGGATTATTATCAGGCGTGTGGAGTGAGGAAACTTGCCCAAGGTTTCGCCTCCTGCCGGGAATTGAACCCAGGTCTCTTACTTGCGAGGCGAGTGCTCTATAACCACTGAGCTACAGGACTCCACAAGGCAACATGCATGAAATACAAGGACATTGCCTCAACAAATCCTCTCCCGTCTATCAGCCATAATCAAGAGGTAGAATGGAATAATAATCCCTGCGTTTGATACGGTGCCTTTCACATCAGGAGGACATCTCAAAGGGCTCCACAGGATTTGCTGGTAATGATAGGGATGCAGACAATTTGCATTAGCCCCAACAGCTTTATGGTGGTCAGAGAGAGAGAGATACAAGAACATTGGCTTTTGTTCTTTTCCTGGTGTTCCAGCCATCAATGGGGGGTGGGGGGACATTGATGGCTGGGATACCAGGAGAATCTCCCGTCTCTTCCCAACAGCGGCACAGGATCATCGTGTCCACATGACGCAATGATATGTGGCAGCACCTTCCCTCCCCCACCCACCCCATTCGGCTCCCACCCGACCCCACCTTCCCACCCTGCCCGCCCGACCCATTGCAGACAATCTGAGGTGCCATTGCTGTCAACAGCAGCCATCGGGGATAATAATAATCCTGGCATTTGATACAGAGCCTTATTATGTCTTCGAGACGTCTCAAAGCACTTCACAGAATGTACTGTAAAGTGGAGTGACTGTAAATTTGTGGGCGAAACCCGGCAACTAATTGCGCACAGCAACGTCCCCACAAACAGTCGGGGATTGAAATGACCAATTAATTATTATTTTTTTTAAGGATTTATTATACCCGGGAAAAGCGATCCACCAATCGACAAACAACCAGGTTCCTACTTCCTGCAAACAGTGGTGCGTGTGTGTGCGTGTGTGGAGTAAGGAAACTTGCCTATCGTTCCGCCCTGTCGGGAATCGAACCCAGGTCTCTCGCTTGCGAGGCGAGCACTCTTACCACTGAACTACAGGATGTAACAGCGGCTCCCATAGGCCGATCCACACAGTTGCCAGATTGGGTGCACATCAGCTGTGACAAGCCCTGGGGGGAGGGGGTGATGGTAATGAAATAGTTAATTGACCTCAGAATCCCTGTAATTCTTGCTCTCTTACCAGGAGCCTAATCACATACATGTGAGGTTTGGTGAGGGACGTGGGTACCGAGGGAACGTGCTGCATTCTATGGGTGACTATTATCAGCAATAACATTTCTGGTGTAATGAACCATATTATTTCTCTCTGCTCTCCCGCTCTCTCTCTCTCTCGCTCTCTTTCTCTGACCAGTATAAAGCTGTTGTGGCTAATGTATTCTGAGCCCAGACCCACTGCTGCTGTGAAAAGACTTGCTTGAGTAACCGTAATAATTGGAAAATTATTTTGATAGCCTGAAACAATCTAATATATTACAGAATTTTATTAAAATAATATCAAATCAAATTAACTGCTATTCCATAATGAATTAAGTAACAAGGTAGGCAGATATTAATCTGCACTTGCTCCCAGGCAGGGAACTGCTTCATTTATTAAGTTAGCGTGCGAGGATGGGGTTGGGTGAGGGGGGGAGGGGGAGTCAGGGCAGGTTGTGGGGGCGCTGGGGGGAAATGTGCTAGTGGCGTACATGGAGGGGGGAGTCCTGGAAGGCACAGTAACTGTGGGTACATTAGTTTGCTCACAAATCTGCCTCTGACCACACAGTGATTATTTGTGGGGGCAGAGGGCGGGAGGGTGGAGGGAAGAGAGAAAGGGTGGGGGTTGGGGTGGGTGGTGGGGGAAGAGGGTTAACAAGGCATAAATGATCTCAGCCCATGCCCACGGCTCCAGTTATCACGGCTAATTAATCCCTCAGCCAAAGATAAATACCTATTCCCCGTGATTTTTGTTTAATGTAGCATTTTTGTTACCCGTCTCTCTGGCTGGTGGATTGCTGGCCTCCGCCAAACAGCGCTGAGACCAGTAAAACCCCCTATTCTCAAAGCTTTTATCCATTCTCTCTGTTATAATTTGCTTCACGTTCTTAGCAGAGGTTATGGACCAACAGAGGAAAGTTTAGGATTTTTTTTGGTGGGGGGGGCGGTGGCTCAGTGTTGCTATTAAGCATTCGACTGCTTTGTTGTCGTTCCCCCCTGTCCCGCGACCCCACCCCCCAATTTATTTTCGTGCGGGTCACTAAACGTTGCTGCAATGCAGAGAAACACATTCCAGCAACTTTGAAGTTTGTCATTTAATAATTGCATGTGATACAACCCCTTGTCTAGTTTTTATTAGTAGGATTGTCGGCCAGGACCCCGAGAGAGAGAGAGAGAGAGGGAATCTCCCCTCATCTGTTCGAATAGCGCCACGGGATCTTTAACGTCCAACTAACCAGGCAAACCGGACCTCGGTTTAATGTCTGATCCAAAGGACAGCACCTCTCACAATGTAACACACCTCCACCACAAAATACACAGTCACTCCACTTCACGGTATATTCTTGTGAAGCGCTTTGAGACGTCTCAATGACGTGATAAGGCGCTGTATCAAATGCAAGGATTATTATTGTTATTAAGGTGATGGCCAGAGTTAATTGGCTGTGCCTGGGGTTGGCTGCCGATGCCAGCGGGGTAGTTGGCACCAGCCCAGCGCCCACGTTGCGTTGCGTGGTCCCAGATGACAGAGGCTGTGGGCAGGTCGGCAGGTCCTGGTAGCTGCTCTCTTGGGTCCGTAACAGCAGCAACAGCAGGTCAGACAGAACGTCTACCACAGAGCGGACTTTCAGAAGGTCTTGGGTCCAATTAATTGCACGCATGTGGTTCTTGAACCGGCTTACCTTAATGAGGACTGATTTTCAAAATTGGTTTCACATCATGAATATGCAGGTGGTCTGTGATGTCAAGTGTAAAATTACTCCTCCAGCCCGGCCTAATGCCTGAAGGTGCTTTTACCTCAATATCTCCATCCTTCCCTTCCCAAATGACACTCCGCCATTGTCCTTCCAAACATCTCTATCCTCTTGAGTTTAGAAGGTTGTGGGTCGATCAGATGGAGGTGTTTAAAACATAATAAAGGAATTTGATTGGGTAGATGCAGAGAAACTATTTTCTCTGGTTGTGGAGGAGGGGGGGGATCCAGAACATGGGGGGCATCACCTTAAAATTAGAGCTGGACCAATGTTAGAAGATTGTGGGTTCAAACCCTCTCCTCACCCCTCTCCTCACTCCCATATCCGCAATGTGACCTCCCACAGTCCGGGCTGATGCTGTAATGTTAGCGCTGGTGGGGGCCACACTCCAGTGTCAGAGGCCCCATGCTTCGGAAAAGACATTAAACGCAGGTCCCTCCCATCTGCGTCCTATTCTAATAAAATAAAGCTGGTCACTCGCTTTGTGGCTGTTTGCAGGATATCGCTGGGTGCAAACTGTCTGCAGCATTCGCCCACACTACACAGTGACTGCACTTTTCAGTGAAATCCTGCCCAAGTGCTTTTGAACACTGTAGGCGCAATACCAAATGTAAAGATTATTGTTATTATTACTGTTATTATTACTATTATTGCCGTAGCAGCCAAACCATCACCTGATACAACCCTCGGTGTGTGTTGCAGCCTTATATCTACAGGGCCCGAAGCTTACACCTACTCTGCGGGAATAAATCCCCCCCCAATGTTCGGTAAACGTCAGAGACAATGGAAAATTATAGATTTCCTGACTTAATTGGCTTCCAACTTGGACAGAAGGGTTTAATTGCTTTGGAGCAAGGCGATGGAGCAAACCTCTCACATCGCTAGGGTGAAAGCAGCAGAAAGTCTTTATACAGATGTAATGTTCTGACAGGCAGAAAATCGCCTCCGTTGCCACCAGAGAGCTGTAGGGATGGTTTGCTTGATTTAAACCTTGTCTCGCTGACCTGCAGCTAAGTTTTAAGATGGTAAGTGACTGATTTCTCTAGTTGTGTCATGATAGAAAGTGTGGGATCACAGGGGCAAAAACAAGGCCCCTGGTTAAACCCTAGGCTACGAGTCTCAATGCTTTCATCATCGTGTCAGCCCATCTTATCTTACAGTTGAGGCAAAACGATGGGAATAATTACACCTCCCAAGGCAAGGCTCTCTGCTCTGAGCAACTTTCCTCTCGGCGACGTTACTCTGCACGGAATGGAGGAGGTCAGGAAGGCGTACGGGTAATGTCTCTTAATAAAATAAATGAGTAAATTGAAACGGTGTCTTGACGGGTGTTTTGAAACGCGGGCAGTGGGGGGGAGTGGGGCAGGAGGGAGGGGAGTGGGTGGCGGGAGTGGGGTATAAATTCCTTGCATGGTTATGTCAGCTACTGAATGAGCTTCTCTCCATGTCCTGGTCAACAATCCCCCCGAATAAAATTGGTCGGTCACTCCATGGCTATTTGTGGGACAATTGGCTGCCGCGTTTCGCTCACAAAATACACAGTCACTCCACTTTACAATGTATCCTGTGAAGCGTTTCGAGACGGCTCAGCGACATGATAAGGCGCTGTGTCAAATCCAAAGATTATTTAGTGATTATTTATTCCATCTTGCGCACCGTTCTAAGTATGATTCTAATTTATAGTGCTCCCCCCCTCACTCCTCCCCCTCACTCTCCACCCCACACACACAGACGAACTCCTTTTATAAAACAAATTAAACGACGACAATAACAACATCATTTGGGTTTGCAGTTTTCCTTTCCAAAAAAAGAGAGAGGGATCGATAGATTACTTGTCATTTTCTAGTCCCAGCTTTGCCTTAGTCAGACACACAGAAAGCTGGCTGCAATACCAACAGGACTTTCAGATCAATGGTAATTATACGTAGTTAGCTGGGTTCCCTTTAAAAACAAATAGAAATCTGTGGTTTGGATAGCTGGAGTGGGATTACATGTGTCTGGGTGGTGTACAGCGTGGCCTGAGCCAGCACTGCCACTGATGGATTTCAGTTATGATCTACTCTAGACAAACGGTTCCAGTGGCCTCGTAACTCATTCACTCCTAACTCTGCCATTTGGCATTCCTGCCGGGTGCTGTCTGCTCCAGGTGGATCCCATTCATAAACTCCTCATTCCAGAGAGACCGCACTGTGTATACCATTGGCAGCGAACACTCTACAAGAACTACAGTGGGACTCGATGGAGAGACCAGCTTTGGCAACATGTAATGTAATAATAATAATAATAATCCTTGCAACGCCCCACCACGTCACTGAGACATCTCAAAATGTTTCACAGGGTAAAGTGCATTGGCCATATAATTTGTGGGTGAAAGGTGGCAGTCAGTTGCGCACAGCAGCGTCCCACAAACACACATGGATTGAGTGACCAAATTATCATTATTATTATTATTTTGGGAAGGGATTATTATCTGCCAATCAACTAACAACCAGGTTCCTACTTACTGCTTGGTAAACAGAGACATGGTGTGGAATAAGGAAACTTGCCCAACGTTTTGCCCTGCCCGGGAATCTAACCCGGGTCCTCTCACTTGCGGGTAAGCTCATTCTCATGTTAACTCTCCGCCATTGTCGTCCTTCAGATACGACCTCAAACCAAAGCCCCGTCTGCACCCGTTTCAGGTGGACGTAAAGATCCCGTGACACGATTTGAACAGAGAGGAGAGTTTCTCTCTCCCTCTCTCTCTCCGGGCCGACAATCCCTCCAGTTACAAATTGGGCCCTCGCTTCACGGCTGTTTGTGGGAACCTTGTCACCATGTGAGAGCATCTGACCTGAGGAGCTGTCAGTGGGACCTGCCTTCTGCTTGTCCACGTACACACTTGCACTCGTTCACCTTGTGGCTGCCTGCAGGATGTTGCTACGCGCAAATTACCTGCAAGTTGGTTCACCTCCAGAAACACAGTCACTACACTTTACAGTCAAATCATTAGAGGTGTCCTCCCAAAGTGAGAGGCCCTGTATCGAATGTGAGGATTATTATCATTATTGTTGTGTGTAACACGATAGGTAAGTAGATAGGCACGGCCCCTGAAAAGTTCAGCCCATTGGGCCTGGGAACTTGCTAAGGTAAGTGAGCAGCGCTGAGCGTTGCATTGTCACCAGCATTGCAGGCAAATTCCAATCTTCAAAGCCAAACCCTTCCTTTTTTTATATAATTGATAATATTCGTGCATTATTAAGGAAGTCTAATCTGGCTAACTCCTTCCCTGCTGTCAGTGTGAGTGGAGAAGGCAGGATTAGTAACCTGGGGGGGAATAGAGAGGATGTGACACAGAAGGGGTGGTGGGGGGAGTGAGAGAGAGACAGAAAGAGAAATGGGTCGTATGTGAAGTGAGGGGCTCTGCTGGGCACAGACGACAGCTGTAGCAGATTTGAATATGAATCGTATCTGCCAATGCAGCTACGCGAGGCCTTGGCAGGACCTGGTGGTAATCTTTCCCTGCACAAATGTCTGTGCATTGTGACATTTCCATACAGAGATCTCGGTAATTAAAGCGAAATTGATGGAGTGAAAGCTCCGTACTATTACATCTCACTAATTCCGAATAAAACATGAATAAGCAGCGGGGCTAAAACCTTACACTATATTGCTGCGCTTGTCCTGGTTTAACCCCTGACACGCTGCCTAGGTCAACCCATCGCTGTTCAACGAAAATTGAGTTCATTTGCCTTTTATCTCAATGGTCTGTCTCTATTGTCCATCTCTTTGACCTCTTTATTTTTTTTGAGGGGAGGAGGGAGGGTGGGGGGGGATTATCATGTATAATGATAATAAGAAGATTTCTTGTGTTTGATAGCAGTGACTATCAAATGCAAGGATTATTATAAGGTTCACGGGTCTCAAGAGGCTGTGCAGGTATTTTTGGAGGTCAAGTGCAATTGTACTGAGTTTGCTTAAGTAAGAACCTGGTTGTCAGTCGATTGGTAGATCGTTTTCCGGGGATTAATAATCCCTCCGAAAAAATATAAAATTGGTCACCCAATCCCCGACTGTTTGTGGGACGCTGATGTGCGCAGTTGGCTGCTGCATTTCGTCCACAAAATACACAGTCAGCTCACTTTACAATATATTCTGTGAAGCGCTTCGAGACGTTTCGAAGACACGATAAGGCGCTGTATCAAATGCAGGCATTAGTATTAACATTATTATTAGTATTATCTGTCTTCATATCCTGTAAGAAAGCACCTAATCCTTGTGTTTGATACAGCACCTTATCGCATCACTGAGTAAAGTGTCGTTTCTGGACGCTCCCTCTTACACGACAAGTCCAGCCTATTTGCTCTCCCCATCACACCCCCCCTACGCCCCCCCAATCCCGTTCCTCCCCTATTTGTACCTACCGAATCCGTAACTTTTCTTTACTGACAGAGTGTGAGCTCGGTTGGCTGGACGTGTCGTGTGGTGTCGTGGCTGCCTCTACATCACCTGCACTGTGAGACGGCCCCTGTTGAAAGAAGATAAGAGATTAATGGTGTTTGATTAACTTCTTGAGTCTAATTAATATTCATTAGTTTGGAAAGAGTCTTATGAATGGAACGTAGCTGCCAAAAGCAGCCAATTGTACAGTCCCCCTGGCTATCACTGCCACCGATTGGGAGGCGGGAAGCAGGCAATAAGTAGCGCTTAACACAAGTAGGGAGGTCATGGTAACCGCAGGAAAACCTAGACCCTGTTACTAATGGGTGGGGCGGGAAGGGGTTTGTTCGGAGTGTGGAGTGCACGGAGGAAAGCTGAATGCACGAGAATCTGTTTGGAAATGCTACATGGCACCAAATTCCACCCAGAGTTCATCTTTATACCCGGTTCTGCTCAGAAATTCACAGACTTTTTCTTTCTTTTATTTTCTTTCTACCGACATGAAACAACAACAATAAATTGCATTGATACATAGAGCCATTCACGTCGGGAGGATGTCCCAAGGTGCTAAACAGTCAAGGGTTTATACCCGAGCTAGGGGTTGGGATCAGGATGGAGGCGGGTGAGAGGGTGACCGAAGGCGCGGTCAAAGAGGCAGGTCTTGAGACGGGCCTTCAAGGAGGGGAGGGAGGTGGGGGGGGTCGAGGCAGAGGGGCTCTGGGATGGAGCTTCAAAAGGTGGTGGCAGAAAGGTTGAAGGCCTGACCACCGCTGGTGGAGCGGACAGGATGGGGGACATTGAACAGCCCAGTGCCCACTGAGCGGAGGGAGTTAACAGGTTGGAAAGGCAGTGTGTAGATGTCAATCTATGTTACTCTGCATTGAAGCACAAGCCAACGCGCGTGAGCAGCAGCGAAACAATCAACTGGTGACTGAGAACCACACAGAGAGTTTAAAGAGAGACGTATACTTTCATAAAATAAGACGACTCATTTGTAATCATCTTTCCCAAAACTCTCCCTCTAACAAAACCACAGCACTGCTCTGCGCTCTGTAAATAGTTTGGCCTTTGACTCATGAAACGCACGTGAGTACTTGTTTGGGCAAACTGTTCTCACAGAGACTGTATCTGTGTGTGTGTCTCTCTCTCTCTTTGTGAGGGGAAATTGCTGGGAAGGTGTTGACAGGTGTATGGAACGAACCTCTCCTAATTCAGGCCAAGTTGGAGAAGCGAGTGAGGATTTGAAGGTTTTGTGTGAGCGTAGAAACCTGTCTTAACAGTTTAGCCGGTAACCCTTGACGACAGACATCGCTACCAGACTAAAACACGGCCCGACTTGACCAAAGGGACGACTTCAAAGTCAAGGCTGCATACCTCACACTCAGGAAACACAGCCCAGCCTCACGTGCAAATTAAACACCAACAGCCCAAGAACCACAGCGAGCCCGAGCCCGAGCCCCAGCCAGAGCCAGAGCCCGAGCCCCAGCCAGAGCCCGAGCCCCAGCCCGAGCCCAGCCCGAGCCCAGCCCGAGCCCGAGCCCCAGCCCGAGCCCCAGCCAGAGCCCGAGCCCCAGCCAGAGCCCGAGCCCGAGCCCCAGCCAGAGCCCGAGCCCCAGCCAGAGCCCGAGCCAGAGCCCGAGCCAGAGCCCGAGCCCCAGCCAGAGCCCGAGCCAGAGCCCCAGCCCGAGCCAGAGCCCGAGCCCCAGCCCCAGCCAGAGCCCGAGCCCCAGCCAGAGCCCGAGCCCCAGCCAGAGCCCGAGCCAGAGCCCCAGCCAGAGCCAGAGCCCGAGCCCCAGCCCGAGCCCCAGTCAGAGCCAGAGCCCCAGCCAGAGCCAGAGCCCCAGCCAGAGCCCGAGCCCCAGCCAGAGCCCGAGCCAGAGCCAGAGCCCGAGCCCCAGCCAGAGCCCGAGCCAGAGCCCGAGCCAGAGCCCGAGCCCCAGCCAGAGCCCCAGCCAGAGCCCGAGCCCCAGCCAGAGCCCGAGCCAGAGCCAGAGCCCCAGCCAGAGCCTGAGCCCCAGCCAGAGCCAGAGCCCCAGCCAGAGCTCCAGCCAAAGCCCCAGCCAGAGCCCGAGCCCCAGCCAGAGCCAGAGCCCGAGCCCCAGCCCGAGCCAGAGCCAGAGCCAGAGCCGGAGCCAGAGCCCGAGCCCCAGCCAGAGTCAGAACCTGAGCCAGAGGCTGAGCCAAAGCCAGAACCCGAGGCAAAAGGATACAAAGAGCTAAACAGAGTCGAGACAACCCCTCTCACTGACCCTTCAGTTTGGACACACCTCCCAAATCCCACTCTCTCTAATCATAGATCATTCAAGTACTGTTGAGTACAAACAAAACCGCTGTGCTGCCTTTACCCCCCCCCCCCCCCCCCCCACCCCCACATACACACACACGGATTATATGTAATAGTGTACGTGGGGTGGAGAGTGTAAACTACCTTATAAAGCACTCACTCAGATCAGCATTTTATCATGTGTTATCGAGTGTGAATACTGGGACTCAAACTGTAATGATAATAATAATCCTTGCATTTAATACAGCGCCTTATCACGTCATCGAGGCGTCTCAAAGCGCTTCACAGAATATACTGTAAAGTGCAGTGACTGTATACTCTGTGGGCGAAATACAGAAGCGAATTGTGCACAGCACTGTCCTACAAACAGTCGTGTTAAATCTTGGGTTAAAGATTTTTTTCCTTTCTCCAAGCATCCCCCCCATCAATTAACCTGCAAGTTCAACAGTTAACTTTTGCTTAGTTAACATGTAAACACAATGAATTCCTTTGAGAAGTAGGTTTTAATAATTCAGTGCAGAACCACGGTTTATTTAACTCTCACAACAGGATTTCTTAATAAGGAATTTGAGTTTAGCAAATAACTGTTGGGGTGGGGACAAGTGCAAGTCCGTTGCTATGATTCCCACACAAGCGGTTTGATGGGAATTGTCAATGGGATCCGATGGTTAAGGAATGTCACGAGTGAATAGCGCAAATATTCGGATTATCTTCACACAGTCGGTCCCGATCTTTGGAGGGAAGAGGACATACAATTGCAGTAATACTTTGGAGCCTTATCCTCTTATTATAACTGTATTGATCAAAGCCCTTCTATTTTATTAGTCTTGTAGCTCAGTGGTTAGAGCACTCGCCTCGCAAGCGAGAGGACCCGGGTTCGATTTCCTTACTCCACACGCCTCTGTTTACCGGCAGTAAATAGGAGCCTGATTGTCGATTGGCAGATCGCTTTTCCAATGGGAATAATCCCCAAATTGTTTTTAAAAAATTCAATCCATGACTGTTTGTGGGACAGAGCTGGGTCACTGATGATGGAGCAGAGAAGGTGGCAGGGAATTGGGTGAGGAACCAGCCGTGTTAGCCAAAAAACCCAAATTCCAGCCAGGACCGGAGGATGAAAGAGAAGATGAAAGGACAAAGCTTTTGCGAGTCACAGATCTGCTCCGACAGAACAGCTACCAGAGCTGAGAGCCCACCGGCTAAACTAAACTAACCACCCTCAGCTCCAACAGCCACCAACACAACACAGAGACCTGGGAGACAACAGCATTTACTGCTCGACTCCAAGGCCGATCCTGAGTGAGCTGCCCTCACCGAGCCTGATTGATGTACAAGCTTCCGTTTACCAGGTTGTCAGTCGGGAGAGAGATAGAGAAAGAGAGAGAGAGAGTGTCAGGAGATTTTCATATAAACCTTCCGACTGGCTTCAAGTCTGAATTAACACAGCAGCTTTGCTCCAGGGATCAGGTTTGACTGATTGTGAGCCAGTTGAGCGTTCTGTGTTTGGCTTGTGTCAGTGCCAGGGCAATAATACTTCAAGCTGAGTCTGAGCTGGGCTTTCATGGGCATTTTTGAAGCTCCCAAAGGCCAAGTGGGTGTGATATTGATGAGTTTGTTACCTGGGCTAAACCCGTTGCCAGTTTGGGCCTGATGGCAGCACATTAATAACTAGAACAATCCCCGCATTTGATACGGCGCCTTTCACTTTGGGAGGAACGTCTCAAAGCGCTTCACAGGATCTTACTGTAAAGTGTTAAGCGACTGTGTGTTTAGTAGGAGAAACAGGGCAAAAGGCTGTTAACATAGAGAAGCTGGCCTCCCGCACACCCACACACATACACACACCCTCCCTTGGGCTGACAATCTGCTGTTTGGTAACTCAATAGAAATAAGCAGATTCCATCCTTTCCTCTCAACACCAATTTGGGAAACTAAGCTCCATCACTTGGCAGCAGTACTAGGATCCTCCCGTCTGTGTCCACTCTTGTTTTGACATTAGTTGAAGCCGGGTGTCAGCCTGGCTCTATTTTTTTTCCCCTTCGGAGGGATTATTACCCTTGGAAAGCGATCAAACCACTAAACGGCTAACAACTGGGTTCCTACTTACTGCTGGGTAAACAGAGGCGTGTGTGGGCAGTAAGGAAACATGCCTAAGGTTTCGGCCTGACATGGCCAGGAGTCGAACCCGGGTCCTCTTGCTTGCGAGGCGAGCGCTCTAACCAATACGCTACAGGACTCTACTTAAATGCTTGAATATCTTTAACGTCCACTGAACAGGCATAGCCGGGGAACCTGGTTTATCGTCTCATCCAAAGGAGAGATGCTTGGAGCAGCTGCAAACTCGAAGAGCATCCACGACTGACCAGAAGGACTTAAGTGGAGACGGCTGTATTTCTCTCTCCTCGTGTAGACAGAGCGATATAATTATGGATACAGACTGTGGATGTGGTCGTCGTCATCATCATCATCATCATCATCATCACGATAGCTGTCACTACAAAACCACAGCCAGGATCTGTCATTTGTCTCCAACAGTTCCTTGGGAACGAGAGCATCACATCAGGCAGTGTTCCAGTAAAAATACTGCAGATGCTGGAAATCTGAAATAAAAACAGAAATCGCTGGGAACACGCAGCAGGTCAGGCAGCATTTATGGAGAGAGGAAAGTGAGTTAATGTTTCGTTTGACGACAGGTCATTGACCTGAACTGTTAACTCACATTCCTCTCTCCATAGATGCTGCCTGACCTGCTGAGTGTTCTCAGTGTTATAGTGTTTGTCTCGACCCTCCACATCCACCCGAACTGTAGTAGAAGATGTAGATGTGGTGACAGATGTGCATTGAGTGAAAACTCTCTTTTAAAGGCAACCCGTGGAGAGAGACATCATCCCCTCCAATCCCTAACTCAGTCAGGCAGATTTTCATTAGCAGCAAATGGTTTAAAGTTTTAGTAAAATCTCTGTTAGACTTCCAACAAACCAGGTTCAGGACAGAAATCTGGCTGTTTATCTTTCACTCCCACCCCCACCAGCTTGTATTATTATCTTTCTTGGTGTCGCTGTTTGAGATGGACATTCCTCCAAAAGGGAAGAGAGTTTCTCTCTCTCTCTCTCTCTCTCTCTCTCTCCTGGTGATGTGGTCCCCAATCCTCCTGAGATAAAATCGCTCACTCACTCCACGGTGTTTGCAGGACATTGCAATTTGGCCACCGTGTCAGACGCACAGTCACTACACTGCACAGCAACCACCTGTGAAGCACTTTGAGATGTTCCGACGTTCTAGCTGCTATAATAAACGTAAGGATTGTCATTACAGTCGTTCTATAATGACTGGCAAATAGATCCCTACACGTGGCTGTGATGTAAAGATTGGAGAAACATGGGCAAACCAGGCATTAAACACAGAGAGAGATTAGGGAGACAGATGGGGCTGATTGCTATTTGCCTGTCAGGCCCTGATGCAGTCTTTTCACCTTGACAGATATTACACATCCTTTCACGAGGAGAGAGAGAGCGAGAGTGAGTGTGCGAGAGAGAGAGAGAGCAAGTCAGAGAGAGAGAGAGCGAGAGCCCCATGGCTTCTGAGAGATTATCTCCTTTCGTGCTCTCTCTCGTCTCACGTTTGACTGGCAGTTGCCAGAATCAATGTGAGCGTACACCACCAGTGCTCAGCCAAGCGGCTAAACGCTCTGTAGTTTATTACTGGCTGGCAGGGTTGCAGGGCACTGCCGGGGACTTCCGCACAATCCTGTTTTGCCCCGCAGGCAAACAGGTTATGGTGAAATCTCTCTCTCTTTCTCTCGTGAACATGGTGTGGGGCACCTTGCTGAGATCAGCCACGTGCTGTTCCTGCCAGCCAAAAGCATCTCTGTACTTCAAACCTCTCGCTCCTTGGCTCCCTTGCCTTTTATATTGGAAAACTGCCCCTTCCCCACTCTTACCTGTGGAGTCCTGCAGTGTATTGGTTGGGGGTGGGGGGGATCTTTACCCACTGTCGTCTGTCCATCTTGTTTGCATCTTTCAAATGAGGTGTGCGCACATCCATTCCCTCTCCCCCACCCCACTCCCCCACCCCCGATCAGCAAAGTGACGGACAGGCCTTGGTGCTAAGCAGCTGTGTGTTAGTTGCAAGACCACAGCGACATTACAGCAATCAGTAGCAAAGGGCTCCCCCAACGCCTGTGTGTAAAGGCCCAGAGACTTGCCAGGGCTGTCACTCAGCCTCCTCTACCACCTCCTCACACTTAGTTAATTAACGCCAGGTTAATGAATTCACGAGACTCTGATTTGTTATTTTTCAGAGAGAATTTATTGCGGGAGGTAATAAATGTCACAACAAATGCACAACAAAGTGATGCGGATGGGGGCTGCTAAGAGCAGTATCTATCACCCGATTGATTTCCTGGCAACCGTGTCATGAATCCTTTTTGTCATAAGCTCAAGTACACAAGGCTGGAACCACGATCAATCGATGGGAAAACTGGTGTCAAAGCCCTTTACAGAGTGCATTCCTTTTGTCAGAACCATTAACAGTGTCTGTGGCTCTTTGGTGCAGGCCAGATCGCAGAAGTGAAGACTGCTATATTTCTTTTTCCTTCTCCCTCCCTCCCTCCTCTCTCTCTCCCTTCCTTCCTCGCTTCCTCTCTCTCCTTCTCTCCTCTCTCTCTCTCTCCCTTCCTCCCTCTCTCTCTCTCTCTCTCCCACCCTCCTTCCCACCTCCTTCTCTCCCTTCCTCCCTCTCTCCTTCCCTCCTCCTCTCTCTCCCTCCCTCTCCAGGTCCTGTATCCTTTTCCCGAAGGAAGGAGACATCTTAATGATTGTCACGATCAACCTGGTCACATGGTCAGGGCTGACCCTCCAGTGGAGAATTGGGGGGAGCGCAACATAGTCTGAGTTATCATCCTTTGGATGAGACGTTAAACCGAGGCCCCATCTGTGCCTCTTCTGGTGGACATTAAAGTTCCGGGGTACTCGAAAAGGGAAGGGAGTTTCCTGGCCAACAGCCCCCGCTTCCCCCCCAGGTTAAAAATAGTCATTCGCTTCAGGGCTTTTTTGCTGTAGGCTCCTACAAAATACACAGTCAGTTCACAGAATATCTTGTGAAGCTCTTTGAGACGTCCTCGCGATGTCTGTATCAAATGCAGGAATTATTATGATGGGATTATTGAAATGTAGGAAGCGGGGTTGAGGTGAGGGACGGAGGAGGAGAGAGTCGGGTGGGGTGAGGGGGTGGTGATGGTTTGGGGTGGGGGTGGGAAAGAAGATGCGAGCAGGAGGTTGCCAGTGTATATTGTTTTGTACATGAAGCAATGCCTTGTTATCGACTGGCGTTCTATCAAGTGACCCTGCTGCGATCTGACAAGAACTCACCCAACTGAGGCGAGCGAGTGTGAGTGACAGGTAGCCCTGGGACTCCATCACATCGCCATCTGGTTGGGAATTCAACACTCAACCTCTTGAGCTGGTACGCTGCTCACTTTTTCTATTTTTAATTTCCATTTCTCCACTTATTTGTTCCTCACGATTCTTTCTGTTGTGTGGCTCCCTCCCCCCACCCCACAACAGGGGGAGGAAGGAGAGGGGCCATGGGGAGGGGGAGGAGGTGCCGGGGGAGAAGGAGGGGCCAGGGAGGGGGGGGGTCCAAGGGAGACCAACCTATTTTTGATTGACAGGAAGCAATGGTTACAATTGATTATGTCAGACTTGGCTCAGATGCCACCATTGAGGTCCAATTGAAATCAGCTGAGCAACCAACCTGGTCCACATTGGGCTGTAGCTGTAATTGGGAACCTGGGGGACAGGTGTGCAGGTTGTCGGATTGGAATGGAACTTGTCGGTGTGAGATTTTGAGCTGTATTGTTCTACCGGCTTTAGTTACAAAAGGTTTTATCTGCCCTTTGACTGGCATTGGCTCTGTCCCAGGAAGCTGTAGAGCTAGATTAATGGTGTTAGTTTAAAAGGAGAATGATAGGCAGGGTCACAGACAGAGAGGCTTGGTGAGTCAAAGTATTAAAGGGTATTGTTAAAGACTGGAGCATTGGGGTGGAAGATCTGCCAAGATCTTATAAACAGGTGGAACGGGTTCGATGGGCTGAAAGGCCTCCTCCTGTTCCCTAACTTGCTTGTCAGTAAATTGGAATGTTTTGCTGTCCATTTATCATAAACCTTGCGCTTACTGTACAGTGCTTTATCATATTTTTGAGGGTCCCAAAGCGCTTCACAAGATTTTACTGTAAAGTGTAGTGACTGTGTATTTTGTAGGTGGACAATGCAGACAGCTTATGTATAGCAACGTCCCGGTAGGACATCTTCCGTAACATAGATGGAGTGAGGAGGAAGTTACTGGTGTCAGGCATTGTTACACTTAACTCAACTGCAACAGAAAATAAAAATTAATTGTAAGGAAGAAAGGGAGTAACAGGACTTTGTGAACACCCTGTACTCTGCTGCATTGCAAAATAATAATAATAATCCTTGCATTTGATACAGCGTTTTATCAAGTCTTTGAAACGTCTCAAAGTGGTTCACAGGCTATACTGTGAAGTAAATTTACTGTATTTGTGGGCGAAACGGGGCAATCGATTGCGCACAGCAGCGTCCCACAAACAGTCATGGATTAAAGTGACCAAATTATTATTGTTTTTTTTCTTGATGATTATTATCAGGCGTGTGTGTGGAGTAAGGAAACTTGCCCAAGGTTTTGCCCTGCCGGGAATCAAACCCAGGTCTCTCGCTTGTGAGTGTAGTGTAGTAACTGCATTTTATGGGCAAAAGTGTAAATGTTCCTGGCAAAAAGGTATGGAATTCTGACTAAAATGATTAACGGGGGAGTAAGAGTGCGCAGCGCAGCACAGCGCAGCTTTTTGAATCTTTGTTTTTTTTTGGTCAACTTCTATTCACTTAAACAGTTAAGTCACTTATCAGCCGTTCACTTAAGTGGAATTGCGATGAGGCAGCCGAGGCTGAGCGATCACCGTGCACTTTAAAAACAATGAAAACTGTTAACTCCACTGTGATGGTGTGGAACTAATGAAAAGAAATTGGATTCAGTACGTTGTGGCAATCTTTTATTTAGAGAATGGAATGCTATCTATGGTTTTACCCATAGTCTGAGTGGGGAAGGATCTTCTCCCCCCTCCCCCCACAAGCTTAGAGAATAAGCTTGAAAGAATTGTCGGAGTTATAATAATCCTGGCATTTGATACAGTGCCTTATCACGTGTTCGGGACGTCGCAAAGCGCTTCACAGAATACAATGTAATGTGAATTGACTATTTTTAGGGCGAAAGGTGGCAGCTAGTTGTGACTTGGCTCGGAAATCAATTGGATCTGTGTTGGTGCAATGAGGGGAGTCTGTGTGTGAGGGTTTGTCTGGGGCCGGGGCTGGAGGGCGATTAGCACAGACACAGCAAGTGCAGGGCTCACATTACAGGATTGTGGACCTGACCATGACCTTCGGCTCCTGTGACAGACGCAGGTCAGTGAGAAGTCAAGTCTGGGGGCTGTCACTGTTCTGGACCTTTGCTGCAGTCAACGACCCCCGAGCTTTGACCTTGACCTCTGTGTTTAGCCTCTGGGGAGGGAAGGAAAGAGCGTTCTCCTATTGTGTACAAAATGGATGTTTAGTGACCAATTAACCCATTCACGTCTTTCAAGTGGATGTAACCCGATCATTGACGTACTAATAGCCAGTGGCTTGCAGATGGTGCACTTACACATTAATATTGATCTGTTGAGGAATAATTTACACAGCAATGGTGCAGGTAGCTGCTGTGTGCAGAGGGTGGGTGATGTATTGGCCGCTCGTCTCTCTTGCTTTACTCTTAGTGGAAAACCAGCTGAACTAACAGTGAACCCTTGTTACTGCCAGTCCGGTTCCTGAGGCAGGCGGGTCCACAACCTCGGGGCCCCGCTGATGACCGACTGACCAGCCAGCCTGGCTCGTCAACAGGACCTGGAGGGGACCTGGGGATCTTCCCACTCACTCAGCTCCTGTCCGAGCTGGGCAAGCTTGCCAGATAATACTCTGGTTAACAAGCTCTGCTGGTTACATTCCTGAAGTTACTCCCCAGCAGACACTGTGGGGTCAGGTGGACATTAAAGATCCCGCGGCGCTATTCGAGAAGAGAGTTTCTCTCTCTGTGTGTGTGTCTCTCTCTCTCTATCTCTCTCCTGGTGTCCTGGCCAATAAACCACCAAATAAAATAAGATTGGTCACTCACTCCATGGCTGTTTGCGAAGACATTGCTGTGCGCAAATTGGCGGCTGCGCTCACCTCCAAATTACACGGTCACTCCACTTTAAGATCTATCCTGTGAAGCGTTTTGAGTCATTTCAACGTCATAAGGCGCTGTATCAAATGGGAAGATTATTACGATGATGATGACTATGAGGGCTCTCTCTGACAATCAGAAAATAATAGGCTGCCGCACAAATACCCAGTCACTACACTTGATAGTGATTATGTGTGAAGGCTTATTGTGTTTCAAATGACGTGGTGAGGCGCTGTGTCAATCTGAGCCATGAATTGAGTGACTAACAATTCCTTTCTCTTTTTGATTAGTGCCTCTGGATCGTTAACATCCACTCGAACACATAGAGGAGACCTGGGTTTAACATCTCACTCCAAAGACGGCACCTCCAACATTGAAGCCCCACCCGGCCCTCCACACACCCGCCGACCCCCCCCCCCCCACTCCCAGCTCTGCCTTAAAGTTAGACTCTGTGAGTTCAGATACCCAAAGTGGGGGCTTAAACCCAACACCTTCTGACTCGGGAGACACAACTCTAACCGACTGAGCCAGGTAAGGCTGGACTGAAGTGTTATCGTAAACTCTCTCGCAGGCGGTCGGACACCTGGTGAAACATTCAAACTCTGAGGTGTGATTGCGTGCTCTTGCAATGTTTGTACAAGTATAGGGAGCAAAGCAAACTCCCAAAGTGGGTTAGCCTTATTCCACGCCTTGGGTGGGGTGAGGGGGGTTGGGGGGGAGTTTTTGACCCACAATTTTGTAAGGGTTCATTGTAGTATAAGTCATACATTATTTTGATTTTTACGTTTTATTTTCCGTATATTTATTTCCCTTCCTGACTTCTCAACCTGTCTCTCCTCACCCCCCCAATCCGCTCTCCCTCCTTCCCACCCACCACCCCGGCTCCCCCTCATCCCACCACACCCGGCTCTCCCTCCTCCCCCCTCCATCACTGTAGCTTTGACCCTGACGGACGGGACACTGGACTTTACTGTCCAGGCTTGCTATAGGCAGTAACTCTACCTTACACACAGAGCCAAAGGTTGATGAAAGGGGTCAGTTTCCCTTTGGTAACAAAAGCCTTATTTCTTTACTGCGTCACTGGAGCCAGAGTTTGCTGATGTGTATTTAATGACTCTCTCTCTCTCTTACTCTTTTACTCACGGATTTCGATTGCAGTGAAACTTTACTTCTTTGCTTGTGTTGTGAATGTGGGGGTGCGAGTTGGGGGGGTGGGGGGGAAAACTCATTAATTTTTGTAAATTCTCATTTCTCTCCTTTACCAGTTACTCTCATAGTGAATTCACAGTCTAGACTGTTGCTTCAATGCAGTTTTTTCTTTTTTTTGTGGTGGGGGGGGGGGTGGGGACATTGTCTTGAGCTGCCTCCTGCTTGTCCCTCATGTCCTGCGTATCGCCATTGATGGTCATGCTTACAGGCATGAGGAACTCAATCCCTCCACCTTGCCCTCTTCCTCCCTCCCCTTTTTCAGATCGCACCTGAAGACCTTCCTCTTCGACCGTGCTGAGGGCCCTGGATAGTCAGGGATTTGGACCTGAGCTGGGGATTGGGATCAGGAGGGGGTGGAGGGCAGGGAGGTGGTGGGTAGGAGCGTTACCGAAGGTGCGGTTGAAGAGGAAGGGTCTTGATGCAGGCCTTGAAGGAAGTGAGGGAGCTGGGGGCGAGGTGAAGGGGCTGTGGGATGGAGTTCCAAAGGGCGGGGGCAGAGAGGCTGAAGGTCTGACTTACAAACACCATCCCATCTCCCCACACAAAAAGTGGGCAAGTTTTTCATTCTCCCCCACCCCCCACCAGTACCCCCAGCCCGACCAAGGCAGTCTATGGAGACAGGTTGTGCCTGTTCAGTACATTTACCTGTATGGACCTCTCTTTCTGTGTGTGCAGCCAGTGGGAGGGAGACTGCCACGAGCACGTTCTACACCAGTCCCACTGCATGTCTGGTATTTGTTCAAGAGAAACAAAGCACCCATCTGTTCGGGGGAAAAAAACCCTAGGAAATGTACTTCACTTATTTGGTGTCACACTGTTGAATCTGTCAGGTTGTACTAATCACATAACTATTCCCCGGTGGGCAAGTTGGCTGTACTCCAAGATTCCTGTAACAATTTTCTCTTTTTCTCCCTCCCTCTCTCGCTCTCTCTCACTTGCTATCGTTCCCTGGTAAATCAACAGCAAAGGGGTGCAATGTACTGTCCTGAAAGGGAAGATTTATGATGTGAGTGATTTCTGATCATTACCATAAATCACGTGGGGGGTGGGTGGGGGGGATAGTTTCAGGTGTACTGGACCCCTGACTGCCATTTACTGTTTCAATGTTAAACAGTAACCCCCCCTTCCACACCACCCACCCCCGCTTCAGCTCCACTCCACAGTAATTAAAACACAAAATTTTCGTTGCTTTCGCCCGTTTCAACCTTTTTTTTGCATTAAATCCTCTCATTCGATGTCTTTTATGTTACCTTCACCCCCCACTCAATGGGTTAATTGTTTAGCCTCATCAACACATCGAAATCCCAGAGATAGATTGTTGGAATGGAATGCACTCTCCCTCTCCCTCTCTCTCTCCCTGGAGGGACAGATCCTGCTTACCTAATTCCAGAAAGTATTAGACACAGATTGGCCAAAGCCCAGGCTTGGGGGAGACCACAGAGTGTGCGTTGGAGTAAATGCTGGAGTCTAACCAACTAAAACCGTGTCACTTGCCCATTTATATCACTGTCTAGTAAGCTTTCCTGCTGCTTGTCCAACTAGGACCACCCTACCCATTATTGCTTTGGTTGTAGGGTTAATGGGAGCCAAGTGAGAAGAATCTCTGGCCCCAGATCTACACTCTGTAGTTCCAGAAAGGTAGAGGGATGTGACTTGTGGGAGAGCATTGCCACCATCTTCCTGTTCGCAGCTTGGGCACACGTCCCTTCCCGCTGAGCGATGGTCCCACCAGTTGGATTGCGGAGTTTAAGCCGCAGCTGCTTGCGTCTCTGCAGGCTGGTCAGGGTGGACTCCAGGCGCTGGATATGGGATTGCGTGTTCACGGACTCGGACTGAGGCTCTGTACCTGCGCTCAGTGTGTGGGGGGGACTGCAGGCTTGCAGCGAATCTACGACAGCTGCTGGTCGCGGGCACGTGGCTGGCAGGTCGCTCGCTCGAAGACATGAAGTGGCCTCGGGTTAAAAAAAATTAAACAGTTTTCTGGGGTCTGGACGGTGCCTTGCTCTGCACTGCTCTGCACAGCCCGGCTCGTGGGGGTGTGAGGCTGGGGGCGAGAGGGAGGTGATGGCTGGTCCAGCCCACCAGAGATAGCACAAGCTGTGTGCATGATGGAGGAGCCAGTTGTTGAAAGCTAAGAGACCTGGGATCCATTTGTCTACTGTCTCGGGTGGATACGGTCAAACCGGGCAAATCTCTTGTCCGTCTCTCCTACAAATGACGTGTCTCCTCTGTGTACAGGGGGGCCAGTATGTCTTATATTTCAGCCACACTATTGTCTTAAAAATAAAAATCATCATTTTCTTTTAAGACTCGGTAGACATTGTAATGGTATCACAACGTTTTGGTCACGTGTAATGTGTGTGTGTATAATGTGTGTATGTATTTATTATATATACACATCATTTTACACAGTGCTACCTAGTACCCTCTTTTCTCGTCTTTATACCGTTTGTGTCTTCCCAACGTGAAAGGTGCTGAGTCAAGTGTAAGCCTCGTTTATTGTTGTGTGGAGGTGAGTCAAAGTTACTGTGTGAAATAGTGCCTCTTCCAGCTCTGTGTCGCGCTCTCTCTCTCTTTTTCTCTCCGGTGGAAACGTCTTTTCTGAAGTGGTTCGTTGACGCAGCCAGTGAAACCAGTCCAACAACATAGTGATGAACCAGACTACCTGACACCCATTTGCAACAACACAACATCCTCTCTCTGCTATAAATCTCACTTCCCTACCTTTAATGAGGCACGCCTAAACCATTAACCCGTTGAGTATTGATTGAGTTGCTTTCTCCGAAGGACAATATGGCTTTCCTTTGAGAGGATTATAAACAATTATAATAATTAATAGTCCGAATAATAATAATCCTTGCATTTGATACAATGCATTATCACGTCTTTTAGACGTCTCAAAATGCTTCACGGGATATACTGTAAAGTGAATTGACTGTGCATTTTATGGGCGAAATGTGGCAGCCAATTGCACACAGCAGCGTCCCACAAACAGACGTGGATTGAGTGACCAAATTATTATTGCTTTTTCTTCTTGAGGGATTATTATCAGGTGTGTGGAGTAAGGAAACTTGCCCGAGGTTTGGCCCAGGTGGTAATCCTGATGGTATAGCTCCTTTCACTTTAGTTTATCAAATGCAAGGATTGTTATCTGATAATAACAGTAGATTAAAATAGACTATCACCTGATGTGAAAGTCGCTGTACAAAGTACAAATTGCCTTTATTATTATTAATTGCTATGATTATTTATTATTATTTTTATTATTATTTAGAGGATATAAAAGCAGCTACAAAGTTACACAGAGTAGAAATGATGGAACGGTGGCTTCGCATAAATCGCCTTCGTCAGAATGTCGTTCACCTCCACCTTGCATTAATTCTTGCAGAATAATCCCCATTAAAACCTGACGACAAATATATTGGGGCAGTGCTGGTGTGGGGGGATGGAGGCGGAGAGAAACAACAACCTAATTTCCCGCCAATTGGAAATTAGTGCAAATATTGAGTTGCTCATTATCATGTTGGTTCTCAATATATTTGATTGAGTTTCTCCAGAATAACACGACTGAATTCATAGGTATTAATAATAATTAAAACTAAGTTTGCATTTTAACATCGCCCCCACTTTCTGCCTGTGTGCGTGCGTTCAGGTGTACCCGTATTATTTGTCCCTCACCCTTGCCCCTCCCTTGCCTCCTTTAAGGCCCCATCTCAAGACCCTCCTCTTCGACCGTGTCTTCAGTCACTTCAGTCAGCTCAGGTTCAAATCTCTGAGTGGCCAGCATTTTGGGACGTCCTTCCGCTGTAAAAGGCGCTGCGTAAATGTAACGTGTTGTTGTTGTCCCCATGTTATTTAACCCCCGAGACTCTGATTCCAACAAGTGAGCAACAGCAGCAAACTGGAGTTCTCCATTGCCTCCTACACTGACCGGCGTCCACTCCCCAGCTGAACCTTTTGTCATTTTAGTAAGTGATTCATCTTATACCGGTTGAGCTGGGTATTATTGAAGCCAATTGTGTAGCAGGAAGTACCTCTGAGATTGATCATTCCTTTGAGTCTATGCCACTACGCTCTGGACCTCTCTCCCTCAATCTCTCCACCTTGCCCCCTGCTTCCCTCCCACTTTCAAATCCCACCTAAAGACCTTCCTTGTTGTTCGTGCTTACAGTCACCTCCTCCCCTCCTTCACCCCCTGACTCGGTGTCAGATTCTGCCACTGTCAGGCGCTCTGGGACGCTATCACGCATGAAGGGCGCTATATAAATGCAAGTTGTTGTTCTTTCTGGCTATCTATGGAATATGTTCCGTGATCTCTGATAAAACAACACAAACAAACCAGCAAACCACTGGAGTTAATTTGTGGGTGTTTTTGTAACCAAATCCTTCCGTTGATTAGAAGACGGTTTAAGAAACGACTGCCATGTTAAACCCGTGTATGATATTGTCTTAAACTCCTTTCCAGTAATTATTGTTGAGTGAACTGATTGGATTTTTACAGTCAACAGTGAGTTTCCCCACAAACAGCCACTAGTCGAATGATTCATTTTACCCATAGAATTGGAGGTGGTTGGAAAATTCGACCTGTGATATGTTAATTAACACCGGAGAGTGTGTGGGGGGGGAATACTAACGACATACAGAGCTGTGGACCAATCAATAAATGGAGCTTTCATCCGGTCGAATATTTTAATGGTGTGTTAATTAACACTGGTATTAATTAACACTGGTATTAATTAACACTGGTATTAATTAACACACCGCGGGTCGCAATTTTCACCCCAGACTTTGTTAATTTTTAAAGAAACCTATTCCCACCGGCTTGGGTTGTGCCGGAAGATCAAATTTATGCAGTGGATCTTGTGTGTATGAAACAATCTAAGGTCCTGTTGTCTCTATGGTCAGGGCTTGTGGTCTGGGCTTCTCTGTATTGTTAATGTTAGGACTTCCTGGAGCTTCCCCTACCACCACCTCTGCACCACGGTCTACCTCTCCATCTTGTTCCCACACCCCCTCGCTCTAGTCTCACCCCCCCTCCTCTCTTTAAATCATCACTACGATCACTCCTCTCCCCCCACTCCCCACCCTGTGGTTTCAACACCCCCCACCCCCCTGACATTGTGCAATGCTCTCAGATGTTATCCTACTCAAATAACTCTATAGAAATGCAAGTTGCTGTTGTTGCTGCTGCTGCCATCAGGACTTTGATCTTATACAGTCTAGACTGAGCAAAAGATTATTATTATTATTGTCACAGCTATATTATTATGATGATTATTTGATGGTTCCAAATGCCTGGATTCCTTGACGGGGGCCTCTCTGGCTGGAGCAAAGCATGACAGCAGAACCTTTCGCCTCGCTGTGCGGCTGTATACAGTTAAATCCAATTAACTGGATTGCCTTGGTGAGAATTAAATCACTTCATTTATCAGATTGTCTAAGCAAACTCCATCTGTACACAGCATATATTATTTAAATACACTGGAAATCAATTGGAACCTGAACAAATGTCTCCTACATAGCCACAAACCCATTATCCACATCCTGATTAACTGGGTGTCAGCTGTAACTGTCGCCCTTACAGTATTTCACTGGTGTCTTCAGTATTTCCACCCCTTTGCTCCTCTCCGCTCATGGGGATGGAGGCTTCCAACATATCATAGTTGGTCACTAGCGGAGCTAAATTCATGTTTCTCTTGAGGTTCTCTCCCTCTCTCTCTCACACCTCTCTCTTCGTCCGTCCATCCGTCTGCCTATCCGCATCTCCACCTTCTTTTACCACACCCCCTCGCCCCCGAACCCAATTCCCTCTCTCTTTATTGGTCTCTCTCTACGTAGGCCAGGCCAACCCAACCCAGTGCAAAGTGGATCCAAGTTTGTGACCAAAGAAAAATACTCTTCTTTTGCAATAAGCTGTCTACACATGTGTATATACACACACGCACACATACATGCACACGTGTGTGTGTGTATATATACGCATGCACACAGACAACACAAACGGCAACACACATGCTCGCACATACACACAAACATGACTCACTCGCACACATACACACACCCGACAACACGAGTGCACACACATCCAATCACATGCACAAACTCATGTGCATTCACACTCACACACACTCGCATGTACAAACACACATACTCTCACACACTTAAGTATTGTTGTTGCAAAGCCTCACGGCCAGTACCATGAACAGTTGAGTGCACGGCTGAAAGACCTTCACAAAGAGCTTTCCCCCTTATTAAGGGAGGGGGCGGCTGGGGGCAGATCCTTGTCTTAAGACAAGCTGCTGTTGAGGCTCAGTTCCCAGCTGACCACGAAGGGACCTTGTGGCACTTGGATCTCGTCCAAGTTCACCTTCTGTCAGTCGCTGCCGGGCAAACAATATGAGTATTATTTGCCGAGCTTTGTCTCTCTAATTTGACAGCACAGCTGTAGGAACAAAGGCTCCTCAGATTCCACTGAATCCCTTTCAGACCCTCACCCGCCCATTGACGGTGGGGGCACGGGGTTGGGGGTGTGTGATCGCAGGCGAAGGAACGACCAGCTATCGATCGCCACCTCCGCAACGATGACCAGCAATTGTTATTATTATTGTTATGTCTGTGCGTGCGGATTTGTTTCAAACACATACACACACACGTACGTAATAATATTAATAATAATAATTGTCTCAAAGCGCTTCACAGGATATATTGTAAAGCGGATTGACTGTATTTTGTGAGTGAAACATGGCGGCCAATTATGCACAACAGCGTCCCACAAACGCTGTGGTAAGTAAGCCAAATTATTATTTTTTATAAATACACACATATACTCTTATTATTAATATTAATAATATTATTATACACTTATGTGGTGGAAGCAGAAAGTGTTGATTCATTCAAATACAAAATAGACAGATTTCTTTTAGAAAATCATATATATTGGGGGAGATACAGTATAGGAGTAATTTGAGACGTGACATACAGTAAATGTAATATGGCTTGGAAGATCCAGGCAACTGTGGTCCTAAGGTTCCCAAAGCTTCCCAGTGTGTTGTAGACTAATCCTTACAGAGTTCTTTGCTCTCAGCATCTCCATTATCATAGCAGGCGACCACCGGGATGGTCAAAGGTGAATTAGATGGACCGGGTCTTTTGTTCGTGTAGCAATTCCTATCGCTCCACTCACTCACACAGACACGAACACACATTCCATCACTGTGAGATACTTTGAGACATTCTCCCCACATGAAAGACATTGTCTAACGTGTGTGAATTGTTGCTGTTGGTTTCACACACACTGTTATTGAGACCTCATTGTTAGTGGAAGTGTAGTTGTGTTGTGGGGAGGGAGGTGGATATTCACCTTTGGCCCGTTCGATGTGCGAGATATTGAATACAGAGCGAAATCCATGGCTCCAAATGTGGCCTGAGGACTGATCAATACATGGAGCGAGCGGTTTGGAGACAAAATAACTGAGGGAATGTGTCGCAGGATAAAGCCAGTCTTAGCTCGGAAAAGCACAGCAGAGGCTCACAGGGCAAATATAATGCATTAGTCAAATAAATAATAATAATCCTTACATTTGATACAGCGTCTTTCATGTTGGGAGGACTTCTCAAAGAGGGTCACGAGATGTACTGTGACGTGAAGTGACTGTGCATTTTATAGATGAACGCGGGAACCAATTTGCACACAGCAGTGTCCTCATGAACAGCCGTGAAGCGAATTAAAGATTTTATCAGAAGGGGAATTGTTGGCTGGGAGTGGAGGGATTTTGGCCGGGACACATATTCTGTGAAGCGCTTTGAGACGTCTCGAAGACGTGATGAGGCACTATATCAAATGCATGAATTCTTATTATAGGATTATTATGACTGCCAACTTGTGGGTGGGTGTGGGTGTGTCTGGGTGGGAGAAGAATTGTCGGCCAGGACATTTAAAGCTCAAAAGTCGCTGGAGGGGTTAAACGTTAAGACCATGTACATGTCGATGTGTGTTTAAAGTGTTAAATGACGGAGTTGCACTTGGCCTGGGTTGGCCATGGTCAGGCTCTGACACCACAAACCACAGTGATAACACCAGACCTCCAACCAACAGCCAATTAAACACCTCCTCTGCGCTGGCCGCAAATAGAGGGTCAAGCCATAGCCACGAGCCACAGCCTAATAACCTGTGCCACATTCGGGCAGCCTCCCTCCTGATCCCTGCATTCCTCTCGTCTGCAGATTGAGAGAACCATAAAGATAATGTACACAAGGGGGTAATAATCATAGTAATCCTTTCATTTGATCTGCGTGGGGGGGTGGGAGCTGCTGTCATTCAGGTGAGTCATTGAACCAAAGTGCTGTCTGCATATCTGCTGCAACTTATTGGGTCTGTGTGTGTGTGTTCACTGCCTCACTGCTTTGCTGGGGGGCTTTAGCTGGTTCAACTCCAGCAGCTACCCCAAAGCTCACTCTGGGATTACCCCCTCCCCTTTCCCCTCTTTCCCAACCCCCCGCCCAAGCCTCGGCTCCCATCAACCTGAGCCTAATACTCTCCGGAATCCATGCCTCCAGGGAGAGAGAGAGAGAGAGAGAGAGAGCGCATTCCATTCCATTGCCTGGGCTGACGTGATGGGGGTGGGGGGTACAGGGGGGAGCACTGCATTGTCAGAGATGGCCTCCATCGAACGAGATGTTAAACTGAGGTCTTTTCTGTATCCGCTCAGACAAATGTTAAAGGTCCGACAACACTGTTGAATAAGAAAAACAAAGCGTTTCTCTTTGGTGTCCTGACTGACAATCTTCCCCGATGATCAAAATGGGTCCTTCGTTCACTCTATGGCTGTTTGTCTGTGGGGTACGTCACTGTGTGCAAATTGGTTGCCGCGTTTCACCTAGAAAAATACACGGTCACTACACTTATTACTACTAATGATAACAAAGCAAACTGCTTTTATAGATGTAAGACAACTGCGCATGTTCACGTCTAACTAATCGTGCTACATTGTGAACTCTTTATATAAAGTTACACATTGTGAAACGTGCTGTTTATCCCAATTAACCTGTGCTGGTGTTTACGCTTCATACGTGCCCACCCCCCCCCCCCCCCACCCCACCTCCTCCCCCCACCGCCCCCTCATATTGTCCTCTCCTGTAGGGTCTGCTCCCTTCCCCAGGGTTTGGTGATTAAAGGGTTAATTCCCCCCCAGCGCCTGTGGATACCGAGACTGTGACCGAGTGGTCTCATATTCAGGTTAAATACCAAAATAGAGCAGTGGGGTTATCAGCTGTAGACAGTCTCTAGGTAGAATATCAAACCCATCTGCTGTTCAAAGGTGAATACAAATATGCACTGAGAACCCAGAGCTCATGTTGCAGCCTGACCCTGTGTCGTTGACATTGCATTAGGTACAGAGAGGGAAGGTTAGAGCCAGATTACAGTTTGAAGCGCTGCCCACAATGATTGCCGGGGAAGCTCGAATATCAAATGGTGTAATTACGCGTCAGGCCAGAGCAGCTGAAGTGAGAGAGTGGGGGAATACTGGCAAACAGACAGACGTGATAGACAGACAGACATGACAGACAGACAGACAGACAGTGAGATAGACACAGGGGGTTGAGTTCCGCCAGTGAGATCTGGATCTCTTGGGCACTGTTGGCTGCAGCTCAAGTGCACTCTTAACCGCATTGGTGAGTGTGCCAGCCTGGCTCGGTTGATGACACTCTCACCACCATTCAGTCAGAGAAAGCTGTGAGTTCAAAGTCTTGACGCGGTGATTTTGATCTCTTCTAGACTAGGCTCATCCCAATGCAGTGCTAGAGGGAGCTCCTCGCTGTCAGAGGTGCAGTCTCTTTAGCTGAGACGTTAAACCTCAGGTCACATCTGTCTGTGTCTGTTCAGGCCGACGTTAAAATAATTATTAATAATTCTTGCTTTTGATATCGCGCTTCATCACGTCGTTGAGATATCTCAAAGCGAAAGGCGGCAGCCAATTGCGCACAGCAGTGTCCCACAAACAGCCGTGGATTGAGTGACCAAATTATTATTAATTCATGGGCGATCTTGAATGGATTTTACTGTAACGGAGTTCAGACTGGGAGACTGTGGAAAGTCTACTCGCAGTTAGCCCCTCCATCCTCCCCCTCCCCTCTTCCCCCTTTTCCTGGTGGTAAAAAGTGCTGACATAGCAACAAGCCGGGCAGCCCAGCCTGGCTGTGTTTTTATACGAGACCCACTGGAGCATAAACAATAATTTTACTGTGTATAAAATTACAGTCACATCCACTTACATGCAACCCTGACACAGTATAAACAAACTCCTGGCATCGCACAAGCAAACCTTTCCTAACTTCCAATTTGTTCCCCCACTTACGTCTTGTCCTCGCCAGAGGTTGTGGGTCTGTAAAGAGATACAATTCCCGCGATTATATTCATTTTTCCGTACTGTAAAAATTCTGCATGGGGATGAGTAGAGATGGGGGTGGTGGGGTGGGGAGGAGGGGGTGACTGACTGTATATTTTACAGGCGAAACGCGGCAGCTGAGTGACCACATTTTTGGGGGTTTATAGACAGCGAAATGTGGAGCAAAGTTTAATTTGTGTCACCACATGGACATCATTCAGTCACAGACACTAAAATTAATGTTAGACGCCGTATCAAATTGAACTTAAAAAAAATGCATGTCAAGACTGAAGCTCATCCGCTTCGACACTGAAATGCTGCAGTTCTTCACGCTGAAATACCTTTGCTCCCCTCCCCCCCACCCCACCACCCCCCTCTTTGTAGGGGATAATATACCAACTTTAAGCAAAAAGAGTGTAAAGAGTAAAGTGACTGTGCTTTTTGTAAGTCGAACGGGGCAGTCAATTTGCGGATGGTACTTTGTTGCTGTCAGTCATCGCATTCGCTCACAAAACACAGTCACTACACTTAACAGTATTTCCTGCGAAGCGCTTTGAGACGTCCTCCCGATGTGATGTGAGACGAGCTCGCTAACCACTAAACTACAGGACTCCACAGTTCCTGCTAAGAACAGTCAAAAGGCCCTCGTGATATACAGCAAAAGTGGCTGCAGATTAACACCAAAGTTTTATGGAGTTTGATTTCAAGTTGGCAAGGCAGCGCGACTGTTCTTTGGGGCGTCTCCAGTGAACGCACAATTGCTGGGGGTGGGGGGGATGAAATGTGAGCGAGGTAGGGTGGGGGGGATAGTAAAATAAAACCCAATACTTGTGAACCAGCCGCGTGGGTTTCTGTACCTCCCACCGGTGTCAAACATTTTATAAATCATTGTGCAACTTGCCTAAATCATGGTAAATAGAACGTCAGCCTTCGCTGGCACGTTACACACAGGTCTGATGCTTGCTGTCTGCATCACTGGGCTTGTGGCCTGTGGATATTTATAATGCACTAATTGTCAGGGTATTTCAGAGCACAGTTTTTAAGCACGTCTCAGTAATTTAATAATATCTCCTCCTGCCTCCACTCATCGCCTCCCCGACCTCGCTCCCCCCGCCCTCTCGTCTCCCTCCCTCACCCCTGATATGATTTCAGTTTAATTTTATTTCCAAACCAGTTAGGTCAGCAGTGACCGCCTGCTCTTTATAAGGTCTAATCTACCCCGTCTCTTAATGGCGTTGCTTAAGGAATCGGGTTTAGAATTCCCGTCCACCCATGTGAGATGATAATAATAATGGATAATAATAAATAATAATAATCCTGGCATTTGATACAGCGCCTTATCAGGTCTTCGAGACGTTTCAAAGTGCTTCACAGGATACACTGCAAAGGGAATTGACTGAATGTTTTGAGGGTGAAACCCGGCAGCTAATTGCGCACAGCAAAGCGCTCTGAGACGTCTCAATGACATGATGAGGCGCTATATCAAACGTAAGGATTATTATTATTTATTATTATTAGCATAAGCTCCCAGTCAGCAGTATGAAGCTCGACTCCTGCGAGACGTGAAAGGCCCTATTTATAAACGTAACTCCCTGATGTAATAACCCTATCCCCCTCCTCACATGATAACCATCTACTTGCTCGCATCAATAATAAAATGGGATTACGCATTCACTGGGATTGCTTCACAACTCTCAGCAGCAGAGTCTCTGAATCATCAGCAATTTACAACTTCTGGGGAAGTGCGATCCTGAATAATTTATGTTATAAAAATACTGTAATCTGGTGTTTCAATTGCATTTACACTAGGTTTAGCCTCTTTGGTGGGACAAAAAAATCCCTGACTTTTGCAACAGTCCCATCATTAATCCAGTCCAGTCACACGAAAACATTTACTGATTTGTTTTAACACAGGCAGGAATTGGCAGGTCCTGACATGATTGCAAGGCAATAAATACAATAACGTGATATTGATTGTAATAATAACAATAATAATCCTCGCATTCGATACAGAGCCTTATCAGGTCTTCGAGAAGTCTCAAAGCACATCACAGGATATACTGTAAAGTGTAGTGACTGTGTATATTACAGCCTCTCTATTTGTGCTACATGTGAATATTGATTTCAGATTCTTAGCCATGTTTGCACACATGGCTACACGTGAACGGGTGCGGAACGAACAGTTGTTTGTGTATGAGGCCTGCTTCTCATACACCCGCGCACACACACGCGCACACAGAAACACACGCACACACATTCAAAATAACTCCAGTCCATTTTGCACTTCAATGAGCTAACTGAACATGAACTGAACGTGAGTGCTGGTGAACAAAACTATCTATAAAACAAGAGTGGATTTAGCATCTGAACACAAAGCTTCTCCAACCTGTGATTCGATTCCATTGATGGCCATTCGGGTTAACATGTAAATCCATGTACATTGGTGCCCTAAACATGAACTGAATGTGAGTGCTGGTGAACAAAACTCGCACTTCCCCACAAAGCATGAAGTCACTACACTTAATTCTAATACATCCTGAAAAGAGCTGTGAATAGTCTTCTCTCAACCCTGTACCCATCAAAAGTGTCAGCTCCGTAAAGGGGGAGTGGGGGCTATTTCCTCTGGTGGGGAATCCAGCAGAAGGGAGCTCCACGATGTGATCAGGTTCTCTATCAAATGCGAGGATTATTTTTATGGATAGGGGTAACCAAACTGGGTCTCCTTTGATGGGGGGGAGAATGGGGGGTAGGGGTGAGGAGTGATGGTTATCCCCCTGACCAGCTATTAACTAGCAATCGGTTAGCTCGACTAAGGAGTTAATGCTCCTCCTCCCCACCCCCCATTTTTCCCAGGAAATGATAAGAGATTATGTCATGATGATCAAATAAAATCTAACGGTTGTCAGTCCACTTATTGTGTTAACTGTCTGACTGACGTGATCTAATACCTGGCATGTCTCACAAGCTAAAGCCAATCAATGTCTTTCCTACACATTTCTCCTTTTGCGCCCCACCATAGAAATTAGATACAGGAGGAGGCCTTATTATTATTATTATTATTCGGCCCCTCGAACCTGTTCCACCATTCTATAAGATCACGGCCGATCTGTGCCTCAACTCCAATTACCTGCCTTTGCTCCGTATCCCTCGATACCCCGACCTAACAAACATCTCTCCACCTCAGTCTTGAAAATGTGAATGGATCCAACCATAATCCACAGACTTTCGATGGAGAGAGAGAGAGTGCCAGATTTCTATTACTCTTTCAGTGAAAAACTGCCTCCTGATTTCACTCCTAAATGGCCTAGCTCTGATTTTAAGATGATGCCCCCTCTTGTTCTGGATTCCCCACCAGAAGAAATACCCCCACACTTTATGGAGCTGACACGTTGAGGGATACAGTGTTGAGAGAAGACCATTCGCAGGGGACCTTATGGAAATGTATAACAGTTTAAGTGGGATTTAAATGGCAAACCCAAAACAGTACTTTTGGACGTACTGGGACAGGTGAAGTTGAGGATGTGGGTTTAGAGTCGCAAAAACAAAGGGGGTTAAGTTTAGGACCGATACAAGGAAGTTTTTTGGTGGGGAGTGGGGGAGTGTTTGCTTCGGACGAGATGTTAAACCATGTGCTTGTGGACAATGTGAATGGATCCAGCATCCACAGCCTTTTGGGAGAGAGAGTTTCATCTGTGCCTGTTCAGGTGGATGTTAAAGGTCCCACAACCAGCCAATCAGCCTCAAGCCACATCACATTCATTTGGGTACCTCGATTAACCCTTGAAACTGCCATCGCTGCAGTTTACTGCAGTAACGGACGGCACTGAGTTCCTGTCAGTTCACCACAGCACGGCTCCGAAGTGGGTGGGAATGAGTCACTGGTGAAAAATTATTCATTTAACACAGGACAAGGGGTCAGAGATACAGTATGTGTCAATGCAACTTCTGCGTGTGTGTGTGTGTGTGCGAAAGAGAGCGTGTCTGTATGTGTTAAGCTGAGGCTGGCAATTTCACCCACTCTTAGCCTTTCGAAAGACTGTCTATGCCCATCTTCAAATTTAAGGTAGTACAGAATATTGTGTTTTTTAAAAAAAAATCCTAAATCCAGTTAGTCTTTTGCCGGGGATGTGGTGAGGTGTGGGGGGGTGGGGTGGGGCTTCTGAATTTAGACTGAGAGAGAAAGAGAGAGGGAGAGAGGAAGATAGAGGCAGAGAGATGGAGGTGGTATCTCTGGGCCGAACCTGATGCTAAAGTGGGTCTTTGGCATAGTTTAGGCTGTGGATGTGATCAAGATTTTCCACTGAAATGTTCTAATTTGATATTCGCGCACTGTTTATAGCTTGAGAAAAAACCCCAAACACCTGGTGTCAACCACTAAATAGGACGTTTGAGGATCTGATATTCACCAAGTGGAGATGAGAGATTTTAGGGGTTGATTGTTTAACGGGCGCTGCGTTAAACTGCCTGCCACAAACCAAAAGGTCACGGATTATAGCAATGAGGCGTTTTGTCCACGGGTTCACGTGAACGTGTCGCAGTGAAAAGCTGATAAACGCTGAGTGTGGCTGATATCAGGGCGGGGGCTGTCCCGAGAGAGAGAGAAAACGAGAAGCTTTTAACACTTAAGCCGAGACCTGATCAAAAACACTCCCAAAATGGGTGTTTGTTAGTCAAGCAAATGCATGTTGTGCAAATGTAGTTATGATAATAATATTAATAAAAACAATAATCCCTCCATTTGATGCAGCACCTTATCCCCTGCCTCATTGAGACGTCTCGAAGGGCTTTGCAGAATTTTGCTGTACAGCGCAGTGACTGTGTTTTGTGGACGAACGGTGCAACAAGATGTTTGTACAGCGAGTCGCCTCTCACATCGGAAGATGTCTCAATGTGCTGGATAGTTAAGGGTTTGGTCAGAGGGTAGGGGGGAGGGGGCGAGGGGTGGCCGAAGGGATGATCAAAGAGGAAGATCTTGAGGCTGGTGCTGAAGGAGTCGAGGCAACCTAGTGAGGTGGAGGGATTTGGGGATGGAGTTCCAGAGACCAGGGACAGAGAGGCTGGTGATAAGTTGAAACAAGAGTGTTTCCCCGGGAGGTGGTGGGGATGGGGGGTGGCAGGGGGAGTGGGTGGGTGTGGGGGATGGGGTGGGGGTTGAGGGTGTGGAGGGAGTGGTGAGGGTGTGGGGGGGTGAAGACGGAGATGAGAAAGAGGGAGGCTAAAAAAATGTGGCCTGTGACATGATTTGGCTGCAAGATTTTGCCCACAAAACATACAGTCAATTCACTTTACAGTGTATTCCTGTGCAGCGCTTTGAGATGTCTCGAAGACGTGATAAGGTGCTGTATCAAATGCAAGGATTATTATTATTATTTATTATTATTATTATGATAATCATCGCTGCTGCTAATTATCACAGCACATAGTGTATTTTCTTCCCCTGAGTAAAATCCTGCTCACTGGTGTCCACACTATAATCCACAGGGTTAGATATCCCTCCGCAGGCTCCTGTGTAATTACTGGGAATATTGTCCTGACAGGAATGACTGCTCAGTCCTTCAGAGGAAGAATCAGTAACGAGAGAAAAACGATGATAACAGATAAAGAGAAAACGAAGAACAATATATCTTCGGGATATATGGGGTGGGGGAGGGGGAGCGGAGAGGGGGGAAAGGGTGGGAGAGGGGAGGGGAAGGGAGGGAAGGAGGGAGGTGGGGGCGCGGAGGGAAGAAGAAAAATAAAGGGGAGACATAAGAAATTAAAGAGAAGGAGAAATCTCTCATTCAGCAGAGCCTGAGCAGCAGATTGTCACCCAATTAGAAGCAGGTAGAGTGTTTGATTAATCTACCTGAAGCAAAAAGCTCACATAAGTCATGGTATCAGGAGGCAGTGCGGTACCTTATACTCCCTGGGGATACCAGCCGCATGCATTAATGTGATCAGGTGTGTCTGCATAGTCATATCCCAGGAAAACTGTCTAGTGTGAATTATTGCAGCTAATTGTGAGCCCCAGCCAGCAGTGCTGGGAGAGGAGATGGAGGAGCACTGACGGCACAGGCAGCAAGTCTGAGGCTCAGGCAGAGGGACATTCCCTGAGATCACCTCCAGTCTCTCTGACACCTTCTCGCCATTTGTCTTGCGGGGTTTTCTTTCTCACACCTTGTATGTTACACCAAGTGTCGTCCTGTAGCAGCTCAGTGGTTAGAGCCCTCGCCTCGTAAACGAGAGGATCTGGGTTCGATTCCCGAGCGGGTTGGGGCGAAACCTTAGGCAAGTTTCCTTAATCCGCACACACGCCTCTGTTACCTCGTAGTAAGTAGGAATCCGGTGTCTGGAGGTAATAATCCCTCCCCTCAATCCACGACAGTTTGCTGTGCGCATTTGGCTGCAGCGTTTCACCTGCAAAATACAGTCAATCCATTTTACAATAGATTCTGTGAAGCGCTTTGAGATGTCTCGACGATGTGATAAGCCACTGTGTCAAATGCAAGGATTATTATTATTATTATTAATATTATTATTATCATCTAGTTTGGGGAACATTATAAAGGAATCTCTTTGTTTTGTTAAATGTTTAGACCCTGAGCCAGATGGCTGGGTTACACCAGCTCCTCAAACTCTTACACCGAATAAGTAGGCAATAAGTTGGGCTCTATTAACACAGTTATAATGAAAAAAAATCACTCAGAACTCCCAGGTTAATGACTGCCTCTCGCAGTGTTAATTCAATTCCCTCGCACTGTCAAGTGTAATAACTCCTGCAAGACTGTGTGCACCTGAATATGCGCGACACCCAAAACTCCAAGCAATTTTTATTTAGGGCTGAAAGTGGTGGCGAGTGGGGAATCAACGGCAACAGAAAGGGTAGTGTGAGTGCATGCTAATTGTGGAGTCAGCATTCATTGTCTTGATAATAATAATAATAATCCTTGCATTTGATACAGCACCTTATCACGAAGGCAGTTTCTCCTGGTGTCCTGGCCAACAATCCCCCACTGCCTCCACCTACCCCCCCACAATACAATTGGCCATTCACTCTACGATGCTGCTGTGTACAAATTAGCTGCCGGGTTTTGCCTACAAAATGCACAATCAGTACATTGCACAGAATATCCTGTGAAGCGCTTTGAGGTGTATGCGCTCGCTTCTGTCCAGTGCGGGGGGGGGGGGGGGCAGAGGGGGGGGGGGGGGGGGGGTTAAGTGGCCATGATAAAAGTTAGCAACGCCAGCATGATGGAAATGCAACTGGAACAAATAATGTGAATGCAGCCCCCATCCCCCCACCCCCTAGAAAACCAGATCAAATAGAACCAAAGGTAATAACAGCGGAGTTCAATAACAAGAAACAAAGCCATACTTTACAATGTAATCCTTTGGGCTTTTCTCGGGAGACATCACTAATAATAGACGCAGAAGATGTCAGGCGATACTGAGCATCCAGCAAGATTCACTTTCCCTCTCCCTCCCTCTCTCCCTTCTCTTTGTCTCTCACTTGCCCACTTGCCCACACTCTCTCACTCACTCATCCACCCTCCCTCCCTCCCTCTTATCCTTCTATAACACCAACCCTACTGGACAGTGTGAGAATGAATATTCCAGTCTGCAGTCAGGGACATTTCCATGTGCAGATGATCGGCATATGTGGTTTGAGCCAATTTTCACATCTCTATGTCCCACAAACAGCCACGGTGTCAGTGAC
Source organism: Callorhinchus milii (assembly GCF_018977255.1). Classification (NCBI taxonomy): domain Eukaryota; kingdom Metazoa; phylum Chordata; class Chondrichthyes; order Chimaeriformes; family Callorhinchidae; genus Callorhinchus; species Callorhinchus milii. The sequence continues at coordinate 1,086,324 of NW_024704750.1, forward strand.
CAACTTTAGCTGGAGGATTGTTGGCCAGGACACCGGGAGAGAGAGAAACTCTCTTCCCTTTTCAAATAGCTCTGTGGGATCTTTAATGCTACCTGAGCAGGCACAGGCGGGACATCGGTTTAACATCTCCCCCAAAAGGCTGACACCTTAGACAATGCAGATCACCCCCAGCACTGCACTGGAGAGTCAGCCTGGACGAGGTGAGCTCAAAGTCCCAACTTGGGCTTGAACTCACAATCTTCTGACTCAGCGGTGAGAGAATAGGCAAAACTGGCAAAGATATGAGGAGAGAGCGGGGCAGTGGCACTGATTGGGCAGCTCTTCCAAAAGTGCCAGCGTAGGCATGATGGGCCGAATGGCCTCATTCTGTGCCGTGATATTCTATGAGAATGCTCCCGACTGAGCCAGGCTGACACCCAAATATAGGATGTTCACGCAGAGTGTTATTTTGCTTGCGGTCCAAGTGAGAACTCATTCTCTGTTTGTCTAAAGGCCACTTTGTGTCTCGTGCTTCCCACCCCCCCACCATCCCCAACCCCCACAAAAAAAATCTTCCTCAAAATCCTTCCAACCCCTCCCCTCCACACAGAATCTACTTACTCTATCACACGCCTGGCCAGATGAGTGGAAGCCAAACATCACCAACAAGCCGTGTCTGACAGTGATTCATAGGCTTCACAAAACCCTGATTTGCTGGTCCCATCCATCAATCAACATGTAGATTCCACGAGCACACACGCGCACACACACACACACACACGCTTGCACACACATGTGGACGCACGCACGCACGCATACACGCACACACACAGGAACACTCACACACACATGCACACAGGCACACACATGTGGACGCACGCACGCATACACGCACACACACAGGAACACTCACACGCACACAGGCACACACATGCAGGCACACACGCATGCACACACTCACACACACACGTACGTGCACACGCACACGGGGAAAAAAAACTTTCTCACGAATATGCCTGTCTTTAAAATAGAGGAAGGGTGAGAGGGAAAGGAAGTCAATGGGAGCCACTGTGTAACCCCCCCTCCCCAACCTCCCGCACCCCACCCCCCCAACCCCCCACCTTTTTTATGTTTGGAAAATTCGCAGACTTCCCCCTTAAGCCAATTCCAGATTTTAGAATCAAACTAATTAAGTAACAAAACCAGTTGTCATAGGAACTCTGCTGCTAATTTATCATTGCAAATAGTCCCTCGCGGTTTGCCCATCGCCTTGGCGACAGCAAATGGGTGCGAGGACAAGCGATGACAAAAAGTTTCCCGGCCGCAGATCACATTGAGTTGGGGCTTAGTCTTTCCATCCATCTTGATGTCCCATGTTATCTGACTGACTGCCTAACTCAGGTATTAGTTGACTTGCTCTGCCACCTATCTCCCACCCCCACCCACACATACACACACACACACCTGACAGAGGGATCTTGCTCTGCTCACACTGGCTACTGCCTTCACCTCCTCAATACACAGTCACTACACTTGTCACAGTAAAATCCTACTTTGAGATGTGATGAGGAGCTGTATCAAATGCAAGGATAATAATAATAATAATAATAATCATCCCTGAATTTGATACAGAGCCTTATCACGTCAGTGAGACGTCTCAAAGTGCTTCACAGAATAAGATTGTAAATAATAAATATTAGGATAATTATTAGAAATGGTTTGGAGACGTTGTTGGCGTCATTGTTGTTTACTCTGATTGCCTCATGTTCCCAACAGGCTCCATAGTGGTGGAGTGAGTGTGTGTGTGTTTGTGTGTGGGGCGGGAGGGGGGAGAGTGGAGCAATGCCCAGTTAAGGGGTGGTGGTGGGGGTAAAAGGGATGGTTGCGGGTGTTCAAACCAGAGAGACGTCATATAATAAACTATTCAAATATCCTGGACGGCAATTGTTGACATATCTTCAATGCCCCCAAAACCAAAGTGTCTGAGAGCCAATAAAAGAATCGCCTTATGAAAGATATCGATCACAGCTAAGGGATAATAATTTTTTTTGTCAACATTAATTGATGAGATTTCTTTGTAATTATGACACCTTTAGCAAAAGATGGTTGATGCTTTTTTTTAACACAGACACAAACACACAGGGCGGACTGTAGACTTCAAATGAATTCATAAAAAGGACCTAAATACAGCTGTTTCCCTGCAAGGCAGGGATCAGAAAAATAAACATTTTCTCATTTAAAAGATGGAATCATTCCTTTGGAGATGCAAGGAGGCGAAATAGAGAGAGAGTGATGATGGTGGAGAGAGAGTGTGTATGAGGAGGGGGAGATGATAGAGAGAGAGAGAGAGTGTGTGTGTGTGAGGGGGTGATGATGATGGTAGAGAGAAAGTGAGTGTGCATATGTGTGTGAAGAAGGGGAGATGATAGAGAGAGAGAGAGAGAGAGAGTGTGTGTGAGGGGATGATGATGATGGTAGAGACAGAGAGAGAGAGAGAGACAGAATATGTGTGTGTGTGTGTGTGTGTGTGTGAGGGAATGATGATGATGATGATGATGGTAGAGACAGAGAGAGAGAGATAGAATGTGTGTGTGTGTGTGTGTGTGAGGGAATGATGATGATGATGATGGTAGAGACAGAGACAGACAGAGAAAATCAAAATGTAAAAAAATACAAGATTCCACTTATGCAGCCAAAGCATTAGTGTTGATTTCATGGGGGGAACATCACAAATGGTTAGGATGATTCCCCTCTCCCACCTCTCTCTCTCTCTCTCTCTCCTTTCCTTTCCTTTCCTTCCCTCCCTTCCTCCCTCCGCATCATGCAAATGCACCCAATAATCCCGTCCAGTAGAATGTAAAATTGAATCAGCATTCTAATGCTACAAGGTGCTGATGGGCTGGGGAATAAATATGCAGAGCAGCTAAAAAAAAATCAAGGCAATCAAAAGGAGCCAGTGTCCCAACTCACCCTATAAATCTCTGTCTGTTTCAATCGCAGACTCGGTCGAATCAGTGTAAAACTCGAGCTGGGATGTCATCAATTTCTGTTAACCTCTCAATTCTTCTCTGTGTTCGTGTATACGTGATGGATTGTTTTTGTCACTTCTGTTCAGTTCACAGTATGTTAACATCGAAGGGCACATTCAGGTTAGCGGGATGGCCCTATTAACTGTCCCGGTGAGGGCCGGACTCGCTGTCACTGGCTTCCCTTCCTAAAACATAGATAAAAAGCTCCCCCACCCCACCGCAAACCCCCCCCCCCTCCCCCCTCCCCCCCCATCAACTGTTATCATGCACTCTTTTGCTTTTTTTTATCTTTAACATAATATATTTCACTCTCTCCCTTTCCAAGCAAACCGCCCCCCACTCCCTCTCATGTCAAGTTCTTTTCCAAATTTAGTAAGAGTTTTGCATCCCCCCCACACCACCGCCACCCATACACACACACAATACCCCCCCCCCCCCATACACACACACAAAATACCCCCCCACCCCCCCCCATACACACACACAAAATACCCCCCCATCCCCCCCCGATACACACACACACAAAACAACCCCCTCCCCCCCACAACCCTAACCATCCCTCCACAACGTACACATGAACTCATTTTCTCTAATAAAGAAGTTGCCATCCAGCTACTGATGGATGATTCCCAGATTTATACGAAATGATAAATTATTTTAAGCAAGGGTCTGTGCGGTGTTGTGCAGTTGTGTGTCTTTTATGTACATAAGGAATGGTTCCCTTGCTGCAATGTGTGTGTGAGTGTGAGTGAGTGAGTGAGTGTGTGATTGTGAATGTGTATGTGACTGTATACTCGTGTGCGTGTGCTTGTGAGTGTGCGTGCATGTGCATTTCCGTGTGTGCCCGTGTGTGTGTGTGTGTGTGTGTGGTCTCACTGTGTGTGTGGTTTCGTGTGTGTGTGTGTGTGTTTGTGTGTCGGTGTGAATGTGCACACTTTTAACTCCAACTGATAACAGCCCTGATATCTCCATCACTGCGAGTAAATTGTGGCTCACGTTTATATCATTACCCAAATGATTCTGCTTTTACCTGTTAGCGGTCTCACTTGACACCAAGAAGGTAAAGTAAGTGTACCTGCCTGTGCGTGTGAGCTGGTATCTGACTCCTGCCTGGTCCTGTACAGCCTGGGATAGTGCACACACCAACGTATAATATAATCCTTGCGTTTGATATAGCGCCTTATCACGTCTACGAGACATTGCAAAGCGCTTCACAAACAGTCGTACAGTCGTGGATTGAGTGACCAAATTATTATTATTATTTTTTTGGAAGGGATTATTACCCTCAGAAAAGCGATCCGCCAATCGACTAACAGCCGGTTCCTAAGCACTGCTGTGTAAACCGAGGCCTGTGGAGTAAGGAAACTCGCCTAAGGTTTAGAGTAAATAAAGAATGGAGTACCAGAGAACGGGGGCAGAATGGATAAAGGTTTGCCAGCGGTGGGTGGGTGGGGGTTGGTAGGTGCTATATGTGATAAGGTATCCCATTTGCCCCATGCAAACCCCAGCCCTCATCACGATCAGTCTCTGGATCAGGATAGCGTCTGGTAATAAACACGTTGAAACCAATGGCAAGTTGGCAAACTCCACTTGTGCTTTTTTCCTCATTTTGCATAATTGTCTTTTAAATCTTCATAAAGTGCACAAATAATAAGTGGCCCCCGCATCAAAATGTTTGGGTCAGCACAGGGTTGCATTTCATAAATATGAAACGTTTTGCAGTTATCAGTGAAGCTGCTAATGTTCGTGTTCGATAAAGCGACCTTCCTCTTTTTATGTTTATGTGTGGTTTGCCTAAATAATACAGTCACTACACTTTACAGCAACTCCTGTGATGTGCTTTAATAATTACAAAAATAATAATAATAATAATTCTTACATTTGATGCAGCGCCTTTCGTGTCGGGAGGACGTCACAAAGCGCTTCCCAAGATTTACTCTGAAGTGAAGTGACTGCGTGTTTTGTGGGCGAATGCGGCAGCCAATAACACCAACAACAACAATAAATTGCATTTACACAGCACTTTTCACCAAGGGAGAATGTCAGTGCTGCAGGACACCAATTTTTGTAGCAAAACGTAGGAAGCCAATTTTGTGCAAAGCTGGAGAGCAAGTTTCGAGGTAGAGAAAGCAAAGTTAAAGACCTTGCAGCGCTAATAGAAAAGAGAAGGGAGTTCTCTTCCCACATTCCCCCACCCAGATACAGCTGGTCGCTCACTTCATCCATTGCACAAAATTCCAACAGAACAATTTTCAGTAAAAATCCTACACGGAGCTTTGAGACATCCTCAAAGCCGCTGTATCAAATGCAAGGTTTATTATTGTTACTATTACTGGTAATTGATTCATTTCCTCTGAGCCGTTTTCCTCTGAAGACCCCAGCTTTGCTAGCACAGATCTTCAAAGCAAGGTAGTAGAGGTTCTCTAGTCAGTGGAGGCAATGGACATTGCTGTGTGCAAATTGGATGCTGTGTTCGCCTACAAAACACACCATCGCTGCACTTTACAGTCTATTAAAGTGCCACGCACTTTGCGATGTCCTTCTGATGTGAAAGGTGCTATATGGAATGTAAGGATTATTAGTGTTATTATCTCTCCCCAAGTGGCAATCATTCCCGAGTGAGGCCTGACAGAGGCTGTTGGCAGACGGTATGGAGATGGAAACACGGACGTACAGGTGGACGGAGGTTGGGGAGGAGGTTCGGTGACAGCAGCTCACAGTTAGTCTTCACCCATTTCCTCACTCAACGTCCACGAATGCACATGCACACATGCGCACGCACACGCACATACACGTGCGGGAACCCCTTACAACAGTGTCTCTGGATAATCACAAGATGGGTTCAGATGGAGGAGTGTTGTTCTTGGTTTTTTTTTGATCTCATTAGAATCTTGTACACATCTTCTAAGGTCTCCTCCGAGACGTCTCCTGTCAAGACTGAGAAGCCCGAGCTTGTCTAATTACTGTTCAAAGCTCAGTCTTCTGACACTGGGGATCATTCTCATTGCTCTCTGCTGCACTGCCTCTTGGGCCTCTGCTCAGAGACCAGCCTATAGCGATGGTCTAGGACCAGAGTACCGAGTGTGATGTCTGGGGATCTGCACTCAACTGATTTGGACAATAGAGGCACAGCATCTTTGCCTCGTGCATTCCTGCAGCTCAGTGGTTAGAGCCCTTGCCTCGCAAGCGAGAGGACCTATGTTTGATTCCCGGGTCAGGGCGAAATGTTGGGCAAGTTTCCCTATTCCACACGCTGCTGTTTACCCAGCAGTAAGTAGAAACCCAGGTGTTAGTCGATTGGTGAATCGCATCCCTTCAAAAATAATAATAATAATTTTGTCACTCAACTCACGGCTGTTTGTGAGACGCTGCTGTGCACAATTGGCTGCCGGGTTTCGCCCACAAAATACAGTCAATTCACTTTACAGTATATTCTGTGAAGCGCTTTGAGACATCTCGAAGACGTGATAAGGCGCTGTATCAAATGCAAGGATTATTATTATTGTTTATTTCTGACTCACACTGTTTTGGAACAGGCTAGATGGGCTGAATGGCCTCCTATTCCTGTTTTACTCATGGTAGATCTTTTCTGACCAACCTCATGACCTTCCATTTGGGCGGTGACCTCCTGAGAGAGAGAGAGAGCAGAATTGAGAAAGAGAATTCTGAACAGAGAGAGGAACGGAGAGAACGAGATGAAAGATGGGAGGAGAGAAAAGAAAGGCGAGGGAGAGAGATCCAGGGTGTAAAAGGAATCGTGCTGGCATGCCGGGAGTTTAAGACAGTGTGGCCCTCTAATAGATTTAGCTTTGAATGGATTATGTTACCAGCGCGATGTCTGGGGAGGAAAGAGATGTTATCTGCGGCAATTTTAGACTTGCATCACGAGAGATTCAAAACTAAACCTCATTAATCGTTAAGTAATCAATTGTTCCTGCGATAAGCAGACCAGAAATGTTCAATTCGCATTTGTTTCTCAGTTGCTTTGGTAGCGGAGGAGGAAGAGAGAGAGAGGGAGAGATAGAGGGAGAGAGGGGGGGACGGGAGGAAGGGAAGGAAGAAATAATTATTATTGTTTCATTGTGCGCCATTGACTGCTGTGTTTTGCCCCACAAAATACAACAGTCGATTCACTTCACAGTCTAATCCTGTGAAGCACTTTGAGACGTCTCGAATCCTAGTATTATTATTATTATTATTATTATTATTATTATTATTATTATTATTATTATTATTATCTATTATCAAGCCGAGGGTCTGGTAAGTGCAAATCAGCCAGGTAGTTGTTGTAGAAAACGTAACAGATGTCTCCTAACTTTCAACTTGTCCCCGGAGTTTTTTGTTTCATGAGCTGCAGGTCAGAAGAAACCCACCCTGGGGTAGTTCAAGGGAAAAAACATAACAAGCCATTGGTGTCTGGGGAGTGAAGCAGGGTTTTCTATCCAATGTAATCATCTGCTCGATGGTTGGTTGCTCCAGTGATTTACATAATACCATTCTGACACATTTACCTCACTCATCAATCACCGTCGAGAGAGGCGTCTTTTTATTTGCTGTCTCTCTGCGTCTTGTGTTTATCTGGCCAAGCAAAAAAAAGAGATTGATTTCTCATTCTTTTTCTCTCTCTCTCTCTCTCTCTCTGCCCTTCTTCTTGTTCAACAAATATGAATTTCGCAAATGATGAAACGGCGGGCAGGGCTAATAAGCACAAGACAATACTCTCCTGCTTCGCTCGCTCTTTCATTTTTAATGAGTTGCGTCTGTCTGGCAGAAAAACAAAAAATATATATATATAAAAAAGTACGTCAATTTAATGGAGCTTCGTGATTTACAGTTGACTGGAAGTGTCTGATGTAGGTTAAGTTGGATTTCTTTCTTCTCCCTCGTTTGTGTACGAATGATAATACAAGTGCGCTGGAATGCGTAGCCAGAAAATATTTACTTGCCCACGGCTGGATGTTGCCTTGAAGCATTTTTGATGCTCTTCCCCTCCATCTCCCTGCCTCTCCTCATCTACCCCCACCCCACCCACCCACCCACCCACTCACTCACTCACGCACGCACGCACGCACACGTAATATTGGGGCAAAGCAATCATTTCAGCCCTCGCGAGAATCTCACGATCAAGGCTTTCTGATCGCGGCCACATACAGTAATCCACAGTCCTGTCTGTCTGTTCACTAAAGATCCCGCGGCCCTGTTCAGAAAGAGAAGGGAGTTCCTCTCTCTCTCTCTCTCTCTCCCCCCCAGTGTCCTGGCTGATAATCCCCCAGAAAACAATCAATGGTTCACTTCACGGCTGTGTGTGAGGCATCGATCGCTGTGCGCCGATTGATTGCTGCGTTGGCCTACGCAACACACAGTCACTACACTTGCCAGGAAATCCTGTGAAGCACTTTGAGACGTCCTCCTGACGTGAAAGGCATTTCGTTCAAAGCCAGGATTATTATTGTTATTAATAGTATCCATCCCTGGCACGAGCACATGTCCTCACTTCCCCATTTGCTAAAAGGAAACAATTAATATTTGGTGGTGAAGATCCCACTGGTGGGAGAGTATTAAGAGCTTAATACCCCCTCCTCACCCCCCAATGGTGGTCTCTCCGGCACCATATCCCCAGTGTCCAGATTACACAGTGAGCTTTGGGTGCACATCGCTAGCAACATCGAGTCAATAAAAAAAATTCTCCCAAAATGTCTCATTTTATTAAGCTCCAGCCAAACTGTGTTTTACTGTGATGTAAGTTAAAATTGCTACTTAATTGGTTATAAATCAATTGGATCATAAAACTCCCCGTCTGCGGTTTGCTTTGGGGAATTGTGGAATAGATGCTTCTGGTCACTCTGTGTAGACATGAGCTGAAATTCCAGAGAGAGAGAGAGAGAGGGGGGTGAGGTGGGGTGGGGGTCACTGGGGAGATTGAAATTCGTCAGACTTTTTCGAGTGAGAATTCCTTCCTTGTTTTTGACCTCCTTAAGATACAATACAATCTACATCTATTTGTGGAGTCCTGCAGCTCAGCGGTTAGAGCACTCGCCTCGCAACCGAGAGGACCTGGGTTTGATTCCCGGGTCAGGACAAAACCTTAGGCAAGTTTCCTTACTACGCTCACACGCCTCTGTTTACCCAGTAAGCAGGAACCTGGTTGTCAGCCAATTGGCAGATCGCTTTCTGGTGGTAATAATCACTTAAAAAAAACTAATAATTTGGTAACTCAATCCATGACTGTGCTGCTGTGTTTGCCTATAAAAACACAGTCACTCCATTTTGCAGTAAATCCTGTGAAGCGCTTTGAGGCGTCCTTGTGAAGTGATAAGGCGCTGTACCAAATGCAAGGATTATTATTGTTATTAAAAGCCTCTCAGCCTCCTTGCTCTTCTCCCCACTTAGCTCCAGTTGTTTAGGATCCCACGTGATAGCTGAAGAGAGGAGAACGATGAGACTTCTATCACAAATTTGGTCCATTGCCTGAACCCTGTTTCCCCAGCTTTCCCATGGGACAGCGATGATCTCGAGAAGCACGTGCGCTACCCTTTGTGGTGACAAATACTCTAACTAGACGTCCCAGCTGATTGCCTTGAAGCCTGTTTAGATGGTTGAGGACGTGAAGCCACTCGGTGTCCCAGGTGAAAGCCAGACAGGCCTGGGCCTGTCTCCATCTGTCAGGCTTCAGCAACCTGGGGAGGTCAGAGGGCAGGATTGCTCAGAGAGTCAGGGCACCACAATATGCTGCTGAGACATCATAGGGACAGACTTAACCCGGTCTCTATACTGTGCCTTGAGTTTGATTTGCAGTGTTGGGTTCTCTGTGGGTGAAGGAATGTAAAGAGGAAAATAGTTCACACACACGGGCACATGACAGGATGGCTGACAAGACAACAACATTAGGTCTGGTATTTTTGACAATTGGAGGTTGGAATAAACATCATTAATCAACACCCCCCGCCCGCCCCTCCCACTCCCCGTCTCCCCTTCCCCAGCTTCGGGCACCTCACTTTCTATTGGTTATTTGCACTTGATGATCCCTTTGTTTCGACGTCTGACAGACATTGTCAGGACAGCAGTGGGTCCTGGAGTCAAGGGTGGAGGCGGAGAGGTACAGTTGGGTGTCATCTGTAAACATGTGGGAGTTGACCCCATCCTTGCGGGTGATGTCACCAAGAGGGAGCGTGTAGATGTTGTTGAAACAGAGGGGATTAAGGACAGAGCCCTGAGGAACGCCACACGAGACGGTGCGGGGGCTAGACAGGTGCAAGTCTCTGTCCACAACAACAACACAAACAATAAATTATGCTTGTACAGCGCCCTTTACGCCTGCCCTAGAGACGTCCCATTTGCTTGTGCCTTGTGCATTCCGTGTCGTGTTTGTGAGGAAAGAGTTACCGACTGATTTCTGACACAGGTGGAAACCCAACCAACGTCTTTAACAGACTGTACAGTGCACAGTGCCACCAGCACTTTCAAACACAAAGCTTGTGGTTGAGGTGAATTTTTTTTTAGAACTGTCTGGAGAAAATTAATAATTCTGGATTAAAAAGTAAATTCAAAGGTAAAGGCAGAAATAACCACATCAAAGGTCTCGAGCGTGTGTGTGTGTGTGTGTGTGTGTGCTGCTGACATCTACTTCCCCACCGCCGTTAGCAATCTCTCTGGGTGGTGAGCCACTTACCTGCATCTGACACCCTTAAGCTTATTGCATCTCCTTGGGATTACTTCTAAGGTATTTCCCTGCCATTCCCATCAGTAATGTAAGACCCAGCTCCACCCCAGTGCTTTGGGATGCTCAGATATGCTGAGGACTGGAACATTGGCCTTACACAGTCACTACACTTTACAGCAAAATGGATTAGAGACGTTAAACGTAAAAGCACTATTGAAAGAGAAAAGTGCACATTATCTAATTGGAATAATGAACCTTAATTGCTTAATTGTCTCGGGACTTGGCAAAGCACAGACAGGTTTGGAATCTGACTTGACTTCAGAACACAAGAGCCTCTCACATGCTCCAAGAAGGAACGGTTTGCAAAGGCACAGCCACCGGTTCACTCGCTCCCCGTCTGATCTCAGGTCGAGGCTCCGCTGTATAATTAAGCAATAATCAACATTGTGGTATGCGTCTGTTGTGGCTTTCTGCCTCCCCCAGTGTGTGTCCTGGCATGAGGCGAGGCCAAGTGCTAAAACAGATAGAGTTGCCCCAAAGCCCCCCTTGTAACAGACACACACTGTAATGTTTATTATTCACATCACTAAATGATGGGTTTTCAGTTTTCACATTCTTCTCTCCTGCACTCGGTAATTTGCCCGACTTTAATACTAGTTTGGGTTTTGCTGCCCTGGAGCACAGCGTAAGAAGTTACGATGCTTTCTTTTTTCCTCCCCTGACTAAAGCCAAGTAGGATTTATTTTGACAATGTTCGGGGGGGGGGGGGGGGGGGGCTTCTCTGTAATTCAAGTGAGAGGCTCTTCAGTGTTGAAGTCAAGTCGTATTCCAAACCTGTCTCTGCCTTGCCAAACCCGGGACAATTAAGGTTCCTCATTCCAATTAGATAATGTGTACATCTAGTCATCTTTCCCTTTCAATAGCACTTCTGGGTTTAGCGTCTCTAATCCTTCAGAGCATCACAGTTTCTGCTCTACCACAGAGCAACTAAACACTGTGAGTATCACAGGAAGTGCACGGTGCTTTTCTTGCCCTTCTGCCCACTCCCCAAACCTAGTGTAACTGAGCTCCGAGGCTGTGGCTTTAAGTTAAGGCGTTGATGAATTTGGCAAAAGAGGAGAGAGTTTCTCCCACTGTGTCCAGGGAATGCAGTACCATGTTCTTTTTGACATGTCACCTAGTCTTAGTCTGTGTCTGAGACAGGTTCTCGTGCCTCAAATGTTTAAGACGGGCAGAGTTTGGGAAAATCCTTACAATTCAGTCTTAATTTGGGATCAGGACAACACAAGGTCACGCAAGACCAACAATCTATCTCTGGGTTTACCGTGTGTAGTTGGGATGCATGGAATTCTCAGTTTGGTTTGGAGACTCTTAAGCACAGTAATGGGTTACCACCCCATCCCACCCTCTTGTGCTCCCAACTCCATTGCCTCCCTTCCCCATGAGTCAACTGCCCAAAAACGCAGCAACATGGGGCGCTTAGAGACTTTACCCCCTTCCCCAAACCCAACCCAACTCAAGCCCACCCTAAACGAAAGATGCCGGTTAAATATAAATGTAAATGATGTTTCATCGCACCTACGCCCAGCACAGCCTCGGCTATCAGAGAATAGAAAAGGAGGAGATAGGGGGTGAAATACTGTGTCTTTAAAGAGAATGCCAACTAGTCGGCGTATTAGATGGTGTTTGTGATAGTAATGATCTGGGCTTGAGGAACGCCTGCTGTTGGCGAGTGTGTGTAATGAGCGAATCGAGGGCAGCTTCAGAGGCAACGCGGGGAGCACGAGGAACACCAGGCGCCTGAGGTCTCTCTCACGCTCTCTCTCTCTCTCTCTCTCTCTCTCTTCTCCACTTGTTGTTTGAACACAACGAGAATCTGAGAGAAGAAGGAGAAGAAGAGAGAGAGAGAGAGAGAGACACTCCTCAGCTCTCCCGCGGGGATTCAGAGACATCGGCTCTTGAATATTTCACAACGTTTTCCATGTCGTATCACAACTCACTGCAGCTGTCTCACAGTTCAAAGACATGTTATATTAGGAATGGGACAGCGAACACTCAGTTTATTCTCCCAGCAAAAAAAAAACAATTTACCAGTACTTGTCATATTACCTTTTTCTTCCCCCCACTCTATTTCTTCACATCTTATAAGAGCTGACTATATATATATACATTTATTTATTTATATAGAATAACCGTTTCCAACAAATTCTTAACTGTGTAGACTTTCTGTTGGACAAAGGCGGACATCACATTGTGAGGTAGAAATCTCCTGTCCTCGTTAAGATAATAATAACGATAGTAATCCTTGCATTTGATGCGGTGCCTTTCATGTCAGGAGAACGTTTCAAAGTGCTTTGCAGGATTTTACTGTAAAGTGGAGTTTGTATGTATGTACATATGAACTGTGTATTTTTGTAGTTGAACACAGCACGCCAATTTGCACACAGTGAGGTCCTATAAACAGCCACAAAGCGAGTGACTAATTTTATGTGGGGCATTATCGGCCAGGACACTAGGAGAGGAACTCCCCTCTCTTGACCTGAAGAGGTAGACAGGCGCTAATCCAAAGGATGGCACCTCCGACAATGCAGTGATCCTCCTCCCCACCTCTCCCCCACACCCCCCCCCCCCGCATCACGTTGTTGAGACGTCTCAAAGCGCGTCACAGAATGCATAGCAAAGTGGATTGACTGTATTTTGTGGGCGAAACCCAGCAGCCAATTGCCAACAGCAGCGTCCCACAGACAGTTGTGGAGCGAGTGACCAAATTATTATTATTATTATTATTATAACAATCTTATCCAGAAGCAAGAGCGTTACCGACTGAGACCTAAAAGATACACACACCTACACACACCTACACACACACATACACAGGTACACACACACACATACACACACACATACACAGGTACACACACACACGCACGGTGGCTTTTAGTTTCTCTTCTTGTCATATTTGCACCTTTGGGATTTATTTTGCATTTCTCTTCATTTCTTTGTGTTACTATCTGGCTCGCTGTTGGTTTACAGGTTGTGAGGTACAGTGAGACTCTAAAAAAAAAACTATCAATTTCCTGTTGAACAGTTTCCCTGATACTGAATAGATTCCAACTGTTTCATTCTTGCAACTTTCAAACTGGTTCAGAAGTTCCTGTACTAAAACATGCTCTGAAATCATCACACCACCCACTGCTAACTAATCAGAGGTCTTAATACTAATTCTGCATCGTCTTACCCTCTGAGACCCTTTTGCTTAGACTCCAGCAGTTACCCCCAACACACACTCTGGGCTCCCCCCAAACCTCGGCTCTTGCCAACCTGCGCCTAATACTCTCCGGAATTAGGTAAGCAGGAGGCGTCCCTCCGGGGAGAGAGAGAGAGAGAGAGAGGGAGCGCATTCCATTCCAACAATCTACCTTTGGGATTTGCATGTGTAGGTGGGATACATGTAATTTTCAGGGTGTGTGGGTGTGGGTGTGGGTGGGTGTGTGTCGGGTGGGTGGGGTGGGAATTGTCTCTTTAAATATAAGGTGCGTTGAGAAAGCTTGTGTTTTTTCAGACAATCTGGGAGGAAGGAAGTTGGTGATGGGCTGGGGGGGGGGGGTAAAGAGTTATAATAATAATAATAATAATCCTTGCGTTTGATATAGCGCCTTATCACGTCATTGAGACGTCAAAGCGTTTGTCAGGATACACTGCAAAGTGAATCAACTATATATTTTGCGGGCGAAAAGCTAAAGAGTTAAAAGAGTTAAAAATTTGCTGCAAATTACAGCTGGGAGGATTTGAGCAGCCTAATCCGTGCCTCTTGACCTCAAAGGGTTAAGCACAGGGGATAATCTTTGCTCCTGCCTTTGGTTCCTGCGCTATTGTTGAGGAAGCCAGGCTCCACCATTTGGCACACAATCCCTGGCATAATGAATAAATTATTGCAGGGATAAGATGGACATCAACATATGGGGATAATTTGTTCTCTGACAGAAGGGTAGAGGCTTTGCTCCAGGCTCAAAGGCTAGTCTGTGTATCTTGGACCATCCGGCTAATTATTTCAATTATTTACCTTTATAAAGGGAAGCCTTTTCATGGGAATGGGAGGAGACGAGGGTGAGTGTGCGAGGTGGGGGGGTGGAGGTTAGGGAGCGAGACTCAAATGGGGGCAGAACGCACAAGAAAAGGACAGTGGACACCTTTATTGTACAAGCTTCAATCCAGATGCTTCTGGAGCAGGTTTCAACAGAATAAAAAGGGCCTTCTGTCTCTCCGAGCGATTATAATTGGAAGAGATGCCGAGATTAGCCCATTAATGGACTGTTTATTGACTACAGCTTGAGTTTATTATTAAAATATCTCATAGGCAATTTATACAGAGGGCTCAGTACATGGATTCTGTCACCGGCACAATATATATCTATATATTATCTGGGAGAGAGTGTTAAGCTGTCTTTAATAAGGCATGAACCTGTGTTGAGGTTTCTAAGGAAAGCTATGTTCACATTTTATGCCATTAAATGTCTCCTTTATGTGGTATTCCTTGAAAGAGGATGGGTGAAAAGAGCTACAATTTAAGAAAGACATCAGGGCTTAATGTCACTTTCCACAAAACACAAAACCCACTTTCCACAAAACACAAGTCACAAATTCAGGGCACAAAGAAACTCAATGTTTTCCCAACGCTTGAAATAATAATAATAATAATCCATGCATTTGATACAGCGCCTGATCACGTCTTCGAAACGGCTCAAAAATCTTCACAGAATATAATGTAAAGTAAATCGACTGTATATTTTGTGAGCAAAACGAAATGACTCCTTCTATGTGTCCGCTGTCTGTTCCCCACCGCGCCCCCACCCCCATGTTTCGTCATTCCCAACCCCTCCCTCCTACCAAACACCATCCACCACCATCACCATCACTACACTCCCAGTGAAACCCAACCTGGCTTTGGAAAGAGGAATCAATTTCCCTTCCTCTGACCCAAACGTCGTTCTCTTTGGCAGTCAGGAGACGACGACACAAAAAGGTCACCTGAAAATAAAGAGGATTGTGGCGCAGTACCTAACAGCAGCAGCAGACACAAGGAGGCAATCAATAATGACATCTCGGAAGATTCCTTAGACACACAGTGAGAGCTGGCAACTGTTCTGCCACAGACTGTGTCTCCTTTTCCTTCCATTAACCCCCTCCCCCCACTCCCTCCCAACCACATGAACCCCCGCCCCACCCCCGGTCGAGGGCATGGAATGTCTGGGCTCCCCAGGGTGCTGTGCAGGAGACGCCGGGCTAAGATGGACGATCTGAAGCGCTTCAGGGCTCTCAGTCGCTGCGTCAGAGAAGAAATTGAGCCTGTCTGGGCGATGTCCTCTGCAGGGTCTGCCTTTGACCAACTGAAGGGCATTTGCAGGTTCTCTTCTCCGCAGACAGCAGCTCACTGTGTCTTCACTTCACTTAAAGGGGCCTCTTTGTGCAGCGACTTTGCTTTTTGCAACGCAGGCTACCTTAGCATACTCTCCCCTCGACTCTCTTCACACTCCAGCGCATTGCTGGGTGGGTGTGGGGGGTGGGGGAGCACCACATTGTTGGAGACTCCGTCCTTCGAATGAGACGTTAAACCAAGGTCCAATCTGTGCCTTTCAGGTGAATGTTAAAGATCCTGTGGCACTAGTTGTGACTCCCCTTGCCATCAGGCACTCACTTCACTGAGCTGTTTGTGCGGGTATCTGAGCTCAAATCAGCTGCCGTGTTCGGCAACAGAAATACACAGTCACTTTACAGTAAAATCCTGTGAAGCGCTTTGAGACATCCTTCTGAGGTGACAGTAGAATGAGAGGACACAGGTTTAGAGTTGTAACAGGTCAATTGCACGGCAGACACCAGGAAGTGTTTCTCTGCGCAGACGATAATCAACAATCGGAAAATGCTTCTGGGAAAAGAAGGTTGAGTGCAGGACACTCCTGTATTATTAATTGTTCTGCCTCGTTTGCCTACAAACACACAGTCACTGCATTTCACAGTACCTTCTGTGAAGCACTTTGAGACATCCTTCTGACGTGATAATAATAATAATCACTGCATTTGATATCGCGCCTCACCACGTCTTCGAGACGTCTCAAGGCACTTCACAGGATGTACTGTAAAGCTCTAAGGTGCTACACCAAGGGAAGGATTATTATTGTTATTATTAATAATATATTATCATTTATTTTTATTTATATTATTTATTTTATATTATTTATATTATTACTTGTGTTTCTTCGCAGACTGCATATTAGATTTGTGACAATTTTGGAACCTTCCACAAGTTGTGGAGTCCTGTAGCTCAGTGGTTAGAGCACTCGCTTTGCAAGTGAGAGACCTGAGTTCAGTTCCAGGCAGAGGGCGAAACCTCGGGCAAGTTTCCTTACTCCACACAGAGCCCTAATAATAATCCCTCCAAAACCAAAAACAATAATAAATTGGTCATTTTCAATCTACGACTGTTTGTGGGACATTGCTGTGCGCAATTGGCTGCCGCGTTCGCCCACAAATATACAGTCAATTCACTTTACAGTGTGTTCTGTGAAGCGCTTTGGGACGTCCTCCCGACGTGAAAAGCGCTATATCAAATGCAAGGATTATTATTATTATACTATACGATAATTATTATTATTCCCATTCTATTTATAATAATACGAATATTATTATTATCCCATGATATTTGTTTCATTTTTTCTATGTCCCTTAAAGCGACAGGGATGAGGTTTTTGATGGGAACCTCCCTGTGTACAGTTTGCTGTTTGGTGTAATCCCCCGAGTGCCTGGAGGACTCGAAAAGAACCACTGATGAGATTGGCCTTGATGCATCCACCGCAGGGTCTGTGACCAGCAGGTCAGCTCCCAGTCAGGGTGTCTGCCAGGGTCCCTGGGGGGCTACAGGATGCCTGAAAGTCATGTCACCTGTGTTTGCACGGGGCGGGGGCTATGGAATGGACCCTCCAGTCTGGTCATCTGACATTGCTGGAGTCTCAAAGGGACACCCGAACCCCTCGTCAGGACTTTGAACTCACATCGTGATAAGGTGCTGTACCCAGTGCCTGGACCATCGCATGCTATCACGTCAGGGCTGTGTGTGAGTGTGTGTGTGTGTGTCAGCCAAGTAGTGAGACCTCCAGGGAATCAGCTGAACTGGTCAGAGATGTGGTAATGCTCCTGTTGATTGGGGGATTGCTTTCGGGGGTAGTAATCCCTTTAAAAAAATTTGATCTCTCAATCCACGACTGTTTGTGGGACATTGCTGTGCGCAATTGGTTGCAGCATTTTGCCCACGAAATAGACACACTTTACGATATATCCTGTGACACTGTTTGAGACATTTCAAGGATGTAATAAGTCGCGATATCAAATGCGAATATTGTTATTATTATTATTATTCCTCCTTTGCTGTGGAAGTTGGGAAGGTGTAAAGTCCAGATGTCAGTGATAACCTATGAACAAACCTCTGTTGATTCAGTCTGAGACTGAATTCCTTGAATGATAGTGTGCTCTGTGTGTGTGTAGGTGTGTTGTGTGTGTGTTTGAATGTGCGTGTGTGTGCAGTGTGTGTGCACGAGTGTGTGTAGTGTGTTTGAGTGTGTGTGTTTGTGTCGTGGGTTAGTGTGTGTGTGTGTGTAGTGGGTTAGTGTGTACTGTAGTGTGTTTGTGTGTGTTAGTGTGTGTAGTGTGTAAGTGTGTTAGTGTGTGTGAGTGTGTAGTGTGTGTGAGTGTGTATGTGTGTAGTGTGTGTGTGAGTGTGTAGTGAGTGTGTGTTAGTGTGTGTTAGTGTGAGTGTGTGTTAGTGTGTGTGTTAGTGAGTGTGTGTGAGTGTGTGTGAGTGTGTGTTAGTGTGAGTGTGAGTGTGTGAGTGAGTGTGAGTGAGTGAGTGTGTGAGTGTGTGAGTGAGTGTGTGAGTGTGTGAGTGAGTGTGTCAGTGTGAGTGAGTGTGTGAGTGAGTGTGTGAGTGAGTGTGTGAGTGTGTGAGTGAGTGTGTGAGTGAGTGATGTGAGTGAGTGAGTGAGTGTGTGAGTGAGTGTGAGTGTGAGTGAGTGTGTGAGTGAGTGAGTGAGTGTGTGAGTGTGAGTGAGTGAGTGAGTGTGTGAGTGAGTGAGTGAGTGAGTGTGTGAGTGAGTGAGTGGTGAGTGAGTGTGTGAGTGAGTGAGTGTGAGTGAGTGAGTGTGTCAGTGTGAGTGTGTTAGTGTGAGTGTGTGAGTGTGTGAGTGAGTGAGTGAGTGAGTGAGTGTGAGTGAGTGTGTGAGTGAGTGAGTGTGTGAGTGTGTGAGTGTGTGAGTGAGTGAGTGAGTGTGTCAGTGTGAGTGTGTTAGTGTGAGTGAGTGAGTGAGTGAGTGAGTGAGTGTGTGAGTGTGTTAGTGTGTGAGTGAGTGAGTGTGAGTGAGTGAGTGTGAGTGAGTGTGTGAGTGTGAGTGAGTGAGTGTGTCAGTGTGAGTGTGTTAGTGTGAGTGTGTGAGTGAGTGTGTTAGTGTGAGTGTGTGAGTGAGTGTGTTAGTGTGAGTGAGTGTGTGAGTGAGTGTGAGTGTGTGAGTGAGTGAGTGAGTGTGAGTGTGTGAGTGAGTGAGTGAGTGAGTGAGTGAGTGTGTGAGTGAGTGAGTGAGTGAGTGAGTGAGTGTGTGAGTGTGTGAGTGAGTGAGTGTGTCGGTGTGAGTGTGTTAGTGTGAGTGAGTGAGTGAGTGAGTGTGTTTCCCAGCTCCCAGAGGACTGGTCAACGGGACAAGGAGCCGCGGCGTCCAAACCCGATCAGATCACTTACCCTCCTCACCCCTCCTCCCCCCGTCTCTCTCCTCCCCCCTCCTCCTCGCTCCCTCCTCCTCGCTCCCCCCCTCCCTCCTTCCTCGCCCCCCCCCCTCCCTCCCCCTCCCCCCCTCCTCCCCCCTCCCCTCCTCGCTCCCCCTCCTCCCCCCTCCTCTCTCCCCCCCCTCCTCGCTCCCCCCTCCTCCCCCCTCCCTCCTCGCTCCCCTCCTCCTCGCTCCCTCCTCCTCCTCCCCTCCCTCCCCTCCTCCCTCGCTCCCTCCTCCTCGCTCCCCCCCTCCTCCCCCTCCTCCTCGCTCCCCCTCCTCGCTCCCTCCTCCTCCCCCGCCCCCCCTCCTCCCTCGCTCCCTCCTCCTCGCTCCCCCCTCCTCGCTCCCCCCTCCTCCCTCGCTCCCCCCTCCCTCCCCCCTCCCTCCCTCCTCGCTCCCCTCCTCCCCCCCTCCCTCCTCGCTCCCCTCCTCCCCCCTCCCTCCCTCCTCGCTCCCCTCCTCCCCCCTCCCTCCCTCCTCGCTCCCCTCCTCCCCCCCTCCCTCCTTCCTCGCTCCCCCCCCCCCCTCCTCCCTCCCCCCCCCCCCCATTTGAATCTGGGACCCATTACCCGGGGCAGTCGTTCCTATAAAGGATTTGGGATACATTAGACCCTGTGGATTGGCAGAGAAGTGGAAGTGGGATGTCACAGACAAAAAGCTCATCAGAGACCACCAAGGATTCGGAATCCACACACACACACACAACACACACTCACACACACACACCACACACTCACACACTCACAGCGCACACACAACACACACTCACACACTCACAGCGCACACACAACACACACTCACACCGCACACACTCACACCGCACAAACAACACACACTCACACCGCACACAACACGCACTCACACACTCACACCGCACACACGCAACACACATTCACACACTCACACCGCACACACACAACACACACTCACACACGCAACACACACGCACACCACACGCACACAACACACACACGCTCACGCCACACACACACTACACATACGCACACCTATCCTCAACCCCCCAAGCAACACCCACCCAACACCCACTCACGCGCACACACACACACACACACACACTTCCTAACACAGTTCCTCTGATGGGAGCGGTCAAAGTGGTGTCACGATGCATTCAGAGAGAGTCACAAAGTCACCCGGACCCCAAGTTACCAGACAGTCTCCGAGGAACACACTTTAAAGTTTACTCTTCCTCCTCTCCCCCCCCTCCCACGCCCCCACCTTAAAAATAAACTTCTCTCAGCATTAAATCTTCCACCAGGTTCGTCCTTGACCTTCGGAAACTCTTAATTAAAATGATTTATTTTGCATTGGAGGAGAGGGAGGGAGAGGGGGAGAGAGGGAGGGAGAGTGGGAGGGAGAGGGAGTGGGAGGAAGTGCAGTGGAAATGTTAAAAGGAAGAATATGACTTTCAATGCGATAAACCGCCTCGTGTTCACCTTCGGGAAACAGTGAGACAAGGAAGTGGGGAAGGAACGAGAACGTAGAGGCTGCTGGTGAGGTGTTATTATTGACAATATTCCTTGCATTTGATGTAGTGCCTGATCACGTCATCGAGGCGTCTTACTGTGAAGTGTAGTGCCTTGGGACGTCCTCCTGACGTGAAAGGCGCTTTATAAATGGAATCTTGTTGTTGTTGTAGTGACTGTGTGTATTTTCGGGAGAACGCAGCAGCCAATTTACACACTGCAACGTCCCAGCAAATGGCCACGAAGTGAGTGGCCAATTTTCCCCGGTAATTAACGGCTGGAATACCGCTTGTCTTTTGGAATCCGGGATCTTTAACGTCCTCCTGAACGGGACAGGGGTGGGGGGTGGTGTGGGGTCTCGGTTTAACATCTCATCTGATGCTCTGTACCTCCGGCAATGGAGAGTTCCCCACACCCTCACACTCCCCCCCCCCCCCCCCCACCAGCACTGCAACTGCAACTGCATCTGAGCGTCAGCAGAGACTGGAGGAGCTTAAAGTCCTGATGTGGGGGGGCTCGAACCTACAACCTTCTGACTTGGAGGCGAGAGTCAGTGCCTTGGGACCTCCTCCCAGTGTGAGAGGCGGTGCACCAATGTAACTTGTTGTTGTCTGCTGTTGAGATCGTCGTCAGATTTGATGACGGTAACAGCTTCTTTGGTGAGAGAGCGGAGACTCTGGTCCCCATGTGGGGCAGCTTCTAGAATGTGCCAGGAACCTGCCCAGCTGCTGACCCCCCCAGTAAGGGTTTACAGTGCTCTCTATCCCACAGGCCCCCACAGCGGTGTCTGTCCTGCGATGCAGAACGCCAGGACGAGATCGGCAAAGCCGTGCACATCCGTCACAGCGTTTGCCATCGGGAATCAGCAACAGACTTTTAGTTTGTCGAGACTCACGTTTGAATCAACCTCAGGACAGTGCGCAGGAGTTACTGAATCCCAGCACAACTTTGGAATCATTTTTGTTTCCCCCCCTTAGAAGAAGCTAACAGAAAGCTCGCTTCAAAATTGTCTCCCTCCCCCCACCCCCCAACCCCCCCATCCAGGAAGGACGTACCCTGCTTTACCTGATCCCAGATGGAGAGTATTACGCGCAGGTTGGCAAGAGCCAAGGCTTGGGGGTAACTGCTGGAGCCTAACCAGCTAAAACCATGTTGCTTGCCCTCGAGAGCACTGTCTGGACAGCTTTCCTGCTGCTTGTCCAGCTCGGACCATCCTCCCTGTTAGTTAAGGCTTTGGCTTGCAGGGTGAACGGGAACTGAATGGGATGACTCCCTGTGTGGTGGCCACGAGATATGGTTTTGCTCAAAAGTTGACCTTGACACACATGGAATAAGTGCTTTATTCAGTCTATTGAATTCTCCCTTAATGGTGCAGGTGACTATTATCTGTCTGTGTGTCACCTTCACTCAACATCAAATAAAAGAAGAATGTGATCTATTGAATAATACATAATTCAAGTTTTCAAGAGGGCCTGAAAGGAATCTCACCATCACACCACCTCTGTCTATAGCTCTGTGTAACACTGTGAGATAATGTGAATATTAAATGCTGAAGGTACAGTTAACTGTGGAGTCCTGTAGCTCAGTGGTTAGAGCACTCGCCTCGCAAATGAGAGGACCTGGGTTCGATTTCTGGGCAGAGCAAAACATTGGGCAAGTTTCCTTACTCCACACACACGCCTCTGTTTAGCTAGCAGTGAGTAGGAACCCATGTGGCGTAAGGAAACTTGCCTGAGGTTTCAGGGAATTAAACCCAGGTCCTTTCGCTTGTGAGGCGAGTGCTCTAACCACTGAGCTACAGGAATCCAAATCTTTACAGAGTTCTTGTTGGTTCACACTGAGTCCCCTTTGGATACCGATAGACACGGAAGTGGACTTAATACTCTGGGATAGGAAGGGTGGATCAAAGCCACTGCATTAGTGACCTGGGAGAGGCAGAGGGTCTAACGGCTAAACCAATAACTGTCAGATGCTGAACAATCAAATCAAAATAGTCTCCTTCCAACCTTCCATCTCACTTCGGAAAATAAATCATTTGGAGATTTATTGAGCAGATTGTAAAACAAAAGCCCCCAAGATAAGGTTGGCAGGAGACAATGTGAGCAACATTTGCGGATTTCCTGAATGGCATTCCCTGTTTCACTTAGCACAAGGAAAGCCTTAAGGAACACCACAGATTGTGCCCCAATATTTAGTGAATGTAGGAAGAGTGACTATAAGGCTAGGATGTTTCTCACAGTCGTTCAATGAATTCACTTCATCAACGTCCTTCACAAGAGAAATACGGCAACAACAACAACAACAACAACGTGGAGTCCTGTAGCTCAGTGGTTAGAGCACTCGCTTTGCAAGCGAGAGACCTGAGTTCAATTCCAGGCAGAGGGCGAAACCTTGGGCAAGTTTCCTTACTCCACACAGAGCCTAATAATAATCCCTCCAAAAACAAAAACAATAATAAATTGGTCATTTTCAATCTACAACTGTTTGTGGGACATTGCTGTGCGCAATTGGCTGCCGCGTTCGCCCACAAATATACAGTCAATTCACTTTACAGTGTGTTCTGTGAAGCGCTTTGGGACGTCCTCCCGACGTGAAAAGCGCTATATCAAATGCAAGGATTATTATTATTATTATTATAACAACATGTATTTGTATAGTGACCTTCATGCGTGTCAGCCTGGCTCAGTGGGAGTGCTCTCACCTCTGAGTGGGAAGGTTGCGGGGACTTGGAATCACATAGTCTAAGCATTTGTGCATTTGTGTGATTGAAGAGATTAGCTTTTAAGGTAGGATTTGAAGAGAGATAGATAGATAAAGAGAGAAAGAGAGGTTGGAGTGGAGCCAGTTTGGCAACCCATGACCCATACGTGAAAAGTGGCCCTGCCAAACATTCGCCCACAAATATGTGGTCAATTCACTTTACAGTCTATTCTGTGGAGCGCTTTGAGACGCCGAGAAGACGTGAAAAGCGCTATATCAAATGCAAGGAATATTATTATTATTAGTATTATTATTATTTGCACTTGTCTAGGTAAGTCTGTGTCAAATCAATATCTTGTTTGCAGTAGCTACTGAGAAGCCACGTTTATGTCGTGGCCATGAATCACAAAATATTCAATCAAGAAAAAATGATTTGGTTGGCCGACCAGAAAAGGTTGGAGTGGAGAGACAGAGGCAGAGAGCTCCAGAAGTTATAATAATCATAATAATAACAATAATCCTTGCATTAGATATAGCGCCTTATCACCTCATATGAAACGTCTCAAAGCGCTTCACGGAATATACTATAAAGTGAATCGACCGTATATTTGTGGGCGAAATTGGCAGCTAATAGCGCACAGCAGCGTCCACAAACAGTCATGGATTGAGTGACCAAATGTTTTTTTTTGAGGGATTGTTAACCCCGGAAAGCAATCCGCCAAATCGATTAACAACCAGGTTCCTACTTACTGCTTGTAAACAGAGGCGCGTGTGTGTGTGTGTGCGTGCGTGGAGTAAGGAAACTTGCCCTGACCCGCCCGGGAATCGAACCCAGGTCCTTTCACTTGCGAGGCGAGCGCTCTAACCACTGAGCTACAGAACTCCATTAGGTTGAGGACTAGTGAGTTGGCTAGCGATGGCAGAGGGGAGTGGGCAGGGGAGGGGACGTTATCAGGCCAGCGTTAGCGAGAGCAGAAGTAGGAAAGGAACTTTGGTTCGGTTTGCAAAATGTAAATAAGTAGGACGACAATATATATATATATTTATATCTATATACAGTATGTAGGATCCTTGGTGCTTTTCTGCAAACTCCGAGTTGTGTGCTTAAGGACCGGGGATGAAAAGCTTGGGGGAGGCATGTTGAAGCCACCCTGGTCTCATTATTCATTATTCAACAGCTAACCAATGCTCGGATTATAAATATTTAATTACAGAGCAACTGTAAATGGTTACATCTTTCTGGAAGGACAAGCAAGTAGGGGAAGAGAGAGGGAGGGAGTGAGCGAGAGCGAGAGAGAAAGAGAGAGCGAGCAGTAGAAAGGGTGGGGGTGGTGGTGGGGGGGTAGACAAGACAAGACGATGAAATCACGCACACTGATTATGTAGCTACAAGTGAAAAGGTGTGAAGGACACAGCTGAATTGGGTTTTATAATCAGGTTCCACCACTACCTGAGAGTAATACATTTGTACTATTCACAGGGCTTCAAAGCTATTTTCTCCAACATGGCAGAGAGTGACAGAGTGCCCTTGGAGATGTTTTTAATGAAAGGGAGCCCCAAGCAGCGTGAGATGCCATCCTGTCCCCTTTGTCTGTCTCAAAGTGAAGTTGGCAGGCTCCTTGACGATCAATAATTTATGAGGAAACAGCGTCCCAAAGCCAGTGGCGGGAAGTTGGGGGGGGGGGTGGGGGGGAGTGTGTTGGGGGGGGTGCGGGAAGGCCTCTGATGCCTTGGCCTGAAATGTGCTGGAATAGAAGACAATCATTTGTGTATGGAAATTATTCATGACAGAGTAACAATAATCGCTTCCTATTCCATCGAACAATGCGGCAAAGCACAATCCTCCAGAAGTCTCTCTCTCTCTCTCTCTCGTTCACTCTCTCTCTCTCTCACTCTTGCTCTCTTGCTCTCTCTCTCTCTCTCCAGGTTAAGCTACGCTATCGCTTCTCATTAAAGTGGAGGGAAGGAGAGGTCTAAGGGGAGTGGGTGGGATTGCACCCCTCAGTCAGGGTCAGTCACACCCTGCAGCCTTGCAGTGTTAGTTAGTTGTTTGTGTTTAGACAGAGTTTTTGTGTGTGGGTGTGTGTGTGGGTGTGTGTGCAGGGTCTCTATGCTGCCTGTTATTTGCCTCCCACGTCCCTATGTTTGTTTCCTATATCAATCTGAACTTGCCGTGCAGGCCATCCATTTCAAGTCCCTCTCACTCGTCTACAAATCCCTTTGCGCCCTGTCAGCCCCCCGCACCTCTCCCACCTGCTCACCCCCCACCCACCCCCCACTGCACAACCCGCTGCCTCTGCTTGACTCGTCCCTTGTCCCCTCCGCTCCACCAGCGGTGCCCGGGCTTTCAGCCGCTGCGCCCACAAAATACACAGTGACTCTACTTTAACACTGTAACCCCCGTGAAGCGCTTTGAGATGCCTCGACGATGTGATGAGGCGCTACACCAAACACAAGGATTATTATCCTCAACAGCAATAAGGCATTAAAGCTCAGGTACAACAATGAAATGAGGCAGCAGAGATCAGGTCATTTACAGTGTGATATTGGGAACATTTAAAATAATTTATCCTGTGCGTGTGTTTTACAAAATCCAGGTGTTGAATTAATTTCCTTTCTTGGTTTCCTCCAGTCATTTATACCACAGCTAACCTGAGTCATTCTCGCTTAACAGGCAAACATACCGCAAGCTTTTACCTGGCATCAAATGCAAGCATTATTATTATTTATTATTACACGGCGCCTGACTTTCACGTCAGGGTTGGGATCAGGAGGGGTGGAGGGCAGGGAGGGTGGGGGTAGAAGAGTGATTGAAGGCACGGTAAAAGAAGAAGAAGAAGAAGAAGAAGAAGAAGAAGAAGAAGAAGGAGCTTAAGATGGGCCTTGAAGGAGGCGAGGGAGTTTAGTTAGATTAATTACAACCAGCGGGGAATGTACTCAGGTGAGAGGGGAAATACCAGAAAAAAGGCTTATTTTTACTCTCATTATTCGCAGTAGTGGCTTTCCTGTGAAAACAACCATCTCATCTGATTCATGGGGTGGGTGGACGTTTCGATGGGTGGGTGGACGGGTTGGTTGGTTGCTTGGGTGGACGGGTGGGTGGGTGGATGGCTGTGGATGGATGCTCTGTGCCGTCTAGAGTGGGAATCAGGAGTTGGCTGTGGCTGAGCAGGTGCATTGGGCTGGGAATGGGGTTGGGGTTGGGTTGAAGCTACCAGTACCTTCCATTTATTTGTGCATCAGGTGTTGATTTAGTTTCCTCTCTCGGCTTGCTGTGTGTCCGTGGGAGCATTCTCGCCTCCGAGTCAGAAGGTTGTGGGGACTTGGAATCACGTTGTCTCAGTGGAAAGGAATAGTGGGGTACAGGTGGGGTATAGTTGAGGGGATAATGGGTTGGGGGCTTGTGTGGAGCATAAACATTGTGCAGAGTTGTTTGACTGATGGTGTGTTTCTGTGCTGTATCGCCCAGTGTGACGATGTAATACGGATCGCAGGGTGGGTGGTTGGGGGACGCGGGGGGGGGGGGGTGTGGGTGCGGGTGGGGCGGGGGGGTGAATTGCCTGTAGATCGTTGTGAACAAGGTCTGTTATATGACACGGAGGTGTTGTCGCTGACAAGACAGGAGAGCGCTCCCGTAAGCTTTCCGGACGCATCGAGTGCTACATTTATTTAGAATGTCGAGGTTACGTAACAATATTATAATTAGCCGAATAATATGAAACCACAGAAGGAGGAGGTTGATATTGTGCAATGTGTTAATTAGCTCCATATTCCTTGGGTTTGTTAAAGGGAATCTGCAGTTATGTAACAGGTTAAGTGTATGAATAATTCATGTAACTGGAGCCCGTAATAAATATGTTAATTAGTCAGATAGGGTATGTATCTATATTTAGGCTGGTGGTGCTGTGTGTGTGTATTATTGTGCTATCGTGTTAGTGATACAGTACTCGGTGCTTTTTCTGCACTGATATTCTCTGCTAAATCAAGCGCCAGATGTGAGATTTCCTCAAATAATAATAGTAATCATAATCCTTGCATTTGATTCAGTGCCTTATCTCAGCGTTGAGATGTCTCAAAGCTCTTCACAGAATTGTCTTAACATTGAAGAACTCTCTTGACTTGAATCTTAATCGCTATCACAACTCTGGACACATATTCTCCCCCATGACTCATTTCCAGTCTTCTCCCCCTATACCTTATTCCCATCTGCGCTGTCCTCTACACTCCAGGTCAAAGGGTTTGAAACCCACCGCTGAGACTTGAGGTCTTTATCGAATCGTACACCTGAGCAACGACAGACGGGAGCTCGGTTTAACATCTCCACCCAAAGAACAGCACCTCCAACAATTCAATACACTCCCCAAGCTCCCCCACCCCCACCACAGACACACACCCGCGCACACGCACTCTCCACCCACTGCAGGGGAGAGATGAACAGTTCCGCACGGGCTTTTGTTAACCTCCCTTTACAAAAGCAGTATGGCCAAGTCGAGTCAGGATTTCGGGTCCCGCTGGTTCGAATGGACTGACTAGACGACAGGGCCACATATGCTGGCAACTTAAAGTGAAAGCCCTTCAAATGAAGCAGCCAAAAATAGAGTATTGTTCATGCTATTGATGTGATCAGAATCCACACTGCCCACAACATGGCAAGTCGACCGTTGGTAAACATGAAATGCTGCAGAATCTGGCTTTGCCAAGGGTTGCAATTACCATTAATACTTTCCATCCGCATGTTAATGCCCAACAGATGCGGATATAGACCTAGGTTTCTAAAGTTAAAAAGAAAGTTATTTTTTTAACCCTTGCTTGTCAAGGGATTTGACATTCCCTGGAACACCAATATTGCCTCACAAGCGAGAGGACCTGGGTTTGATTCCCGGGCGGATTGATCCCAGTTTCCTTTCTCCACACGCCTCTGTTTACCAGCAGTGAACAGGAACCCGGTTGTTAGTTGGTTGGTGGATCGCTTTCCAGAGGTAATAATTCCTTCAAAAAAATAATAATAATACTTTGGAGACTCAATCCACGGCTGTTTGTGGGGACGCTGCTGTGCGCAATTGGCTGCCGCGTTTCATCCCCAAAATATACAGTCAATTCACTTTACAGTATAATCTGTGAAGCGCTTTGAAGCCTCTCGATGACGTGATAAGTCGCGATATCAAAATTGCAAGGATTATTATTATTATTATTATCGTTATAATTCACCGCCTGGGTTTACTTATATTTTTTAGACAAGGCTTTTTTATGTGAAGACATCAGGACGGGTTGCAAATCCTTTTTTTTGTCTGCACACCAGAGATTTTCTCTCTCTCTCTCTAGGCGCTTAAGGGTTTAAATTGGACTAGTTTCCCATGGCACTGTGGTCATCTTGCAGATTTCTTTCTCTCTCTCTCGCTGGTTCTCTTTCTCGTTCCCTCTCTCTGTCTCTGTCTCTCTCAGCATTTGCATGTATGAACTTGAAGCGGGATTAATAGCATCAAACTCGCCACATTAGAACCTCCAAACAGCCTGCAGACAAACGGGGAAGATGAGAATGCACTTGGCACGGGTTCAGAAGATGGAAACTGCACCCAGAGGATTTGTGGTGCAATAAAATCCCTGATAAGGCGTCAGACGAATGAGGGTTGACCAGCCTCGAATCTGAGCGATTGAAGAGCGTCTGTGTCTCACCACCATCGTGAGGCTGCAGTGTTATGTATTATGCGGGTGTGCGTGAGTGTGTGTTTGCGTACATGTGTGTGTATGTGTATGTGCGTGGTGCGAGTGTGTGTGTGCACGCGTGCATGTGTGTGTGTGCACGCGTAAGTGTGTGTGCATGCATGTGTATGTGCATGTGTGTGTTTCCAATGTACAGCTCAATCTCTCAGCAATTCCTGAATAAAACTAAAAACACTCCTTGATTTGATGTTTGAAATTGTTTCTGAAAAGGGGGAGGGAACAAACAAAACAATGCAGTGCAGAATTATTCCTCCTTCTCCTCTCGTGCTCTCTATCTCTGCCTCGCTCTCTCTATCTCGCTCTCTCTATCTCTGTCTTGCACCCTCTTTCTCTGTCTCTCTCTATCTCTATCTCGCGCTCTCTATCTCTGTCTCGCTCTCTCTATCTCTGTCTTGCACTCTCTATCTCTGTCTCGTGCTCTCTACCTCTGTCTCTGTCTCACTCTCTCTATCTCTGCCTCGCGATCTCTATCTCTGTCTCGCTCTCTCTGTCTCTGTCTCGCTCTCTCTGTCTCTGTCTCGCTCTCTCTGTCTCGCTCTCTCTGTCTCACTCTCTCTATCTCTGCCTCGCGCTCTCTATCTCTGTCTCACTCTCTCTGTCTCTGTCTCGCGCTCTCTATCTCTGTCTCACTCTCTCTGTCTCTGCCTCGCGCTCTCTGTCTCTGTCTCGCTCTCTCTGTCTCTGTCTCGCTCTCTCTGTCTCTGTCTCGCTCTCTCTGTCTCTGTCTCTGTCTCGCGCTCTCTGTCTCTGTCTGGCTTTCTCTCCCACAGCTGCACTTGCATCTCACAGGGTCTGCTTGACTTTAACCGTTTGTTAAAGGGTTAAACTTTGGAACGCTCTCCTATCCCTCCGCCTTGCCCCCATCCCTTCCCCCTAAGCAGCTCGCGCCTATAGACCCTCCTCTTCGACCGTGCCAC
Source organism: Callorhinchus milii (assembly GCF_018977255.1). Lineage (NCBI taxonomy): Eukaryota > Metazoa > Chordata > Chondrichthyes > Chimaeriformes > Callorhinchidae > Callorhinchus > Callorhinchus milii. The sequence continues at coordinate 1,116,621 of NW_024704750.1, forward strand.
GGTCACCTCCCCGCCCCACTGGCTCGGAGATGTGCTCCGCCACTGTCGAGTGCTCTGTGATGTGACCCTGCGTGAGGGGGCGCTGTGTAAATACAAGTTATTGTTGTTTGTGGGGCTCAGCTCAGCTGCTCTCTTTGGGAATGCTGGTCAGGACATCTGATGAACCAATTGGGGAATATACAGTTACTACGCTTTACCGTATATTCTGTGAAGCGCTTTGAGACGGTAAAGCACTACAACAACAGCAAAACGACATGCGTATAGCACCTTTCACATTGGGAGGACATCCCGAGGCGCTGGACAGATAGCGTTTCGGACCTGAGCTGGGGGTCAGGGTGGGGGGGGTGTGGAGGGCGAGGGGGGAATTCAGGGAGATGGAAAGCGCGGTTGAAGAGGAGGATCTTGAGATGGGTCTTGAAGGAGTGAAGGGAGGGGGTGAGGGACTGCGGGATGGAGTTCCAGAGGGTGGGGGCAGAGTGGCAGAAGGCCCGCCCACCGATAGCTATATCAAATGCGAGGATTTTATTATTATTATTATTATTTTATTTGTAACTGTCAGTCTGGTTGGGATATTCTAAAGCACAACGATGGGTTCTCTGCTTGTGTCGTTCACCCGGCGGATTCCTCATGCGAGTTAGTGAAGGGAAAGCTTGTCGTGTAAATGGAACAGGCATCACAGTGCCAACCCAAGCCCCTTCCCTCCCTCCCTCCCTCCCACACGTGCTCTTTTTGTAGAGCGGTTAGCATGGGTTACTGCTGACATTAATGGGTTAATCATGTACACGGGAGGGTGGGGTGTGGTGTGTGGAGCGTGGCGGGGGGGGGGCGCGCGAGCCTATGGAGGCACGGGGACACCTCACACGTTGTTGCTCACGCTCCACGCCCTGCGGGAATCCGTCTCCTCCTCTCGCTGTGGTGCTGACTTTCACCCTCAATGGGTTACAAATGTCGACAACAATTTTCAACGGCTTGGGATTTCCGAGCTTGGCCGGTCTTCAGAGGACGGTGTAAATCAACGCCATTCAACATAAATAGGTTTTGGGTTTCGCAGCAAAAAAAAAGTCGCATTAATGTATTTCTGTTGGTCACACGAGCAGCTCATTAGATGGAAGTGACTCGTTTGAGATACATTACCCCACCCAGGCTCAGTCAGCGCCACTGACCCGATCACAGCGCCGTAATCCTGTACACCGTCCGGCTCAACAAGCCTCGCTTTATCATGCGTCGTTGCATTTAAGCGATGCGATGGAAAAGCGGTGACACCTGCAAATACACAGTCACTACACTTCACAGTAAAATCCTGCAAAGAGCTTTGAGACAGACCCCGCCCCCCTCACCCCCCGCCCCCATGTGATAAGGCGCTTCTATCAGACGCAAGGTTTACTATGTTATTATTATTATTGTGTGTTAACAGACACTAACACACTGAGTGCTGTTATCAAGAAGAAGTATTCTATGTTCTTTACGGGCTTGGCACGCCATTAACATGCCAGCAACACGTCATTGACATGCCAGTAAGACGCACATGGATTTAATGTATGAGTTGTTGTTGTACGTGTAAAAGGTTTGCATCGTGGGGTGGAAGGTTACACATATGTACGGAAGCCATTAGAAGCCATGTATTAGTAAGTGTCTGTGTGAGTCTCACACGGTCTGAAGAGGTTTCGTCACCATAATAATAATAATAATAATCTTTGCATTTGATACGGCGCCTTATCACGTCTTCGAGACATCTCAAAGCGCTTCACGGGACACACTGTAAAGTGTGGTGACTGTGTATTTGTGGGCGAAACGTCTGCCTCTTGAGGCGAGAGTACGGCCAATAGCTGGCAACTGGTTGCAATGAGCCAGGCAGAGTCAATCAGTGGCCAATATTAAGCTTAAAAACCGTGCAGGTCGATGTTGGAAGATTCCGATTTATTAAAAATCCAAAGCACAATCTTTAAAAATTTGATGTTTCAAAACCGTCCCTCGGAGGGTCTGCTATTACCTTATTTTTTTAATCATATTAGTGTGCTGGCATCTGTTCCTAATCTCTGCATCAGAGGAGTCTCTCTCTCCCTCTCTCTCTCTCTCTCTCTCTCTCGCAGCTTAAGGGAAAGGCTGGGTGATAATTTGCACATATGGAAATATTTTCTCTTGCGATATTTTTTTCCCCCTCTGCGTTGTGGACAGATGGAATTAGCGAGTGCTCAGAACCCGTGAAGCTAAACACATCAAAAAGGAAAAAAAAAAAGGAGAATCGAGAAGAGGAGAGATGATAAAAAAAAAACACCCTTCGTTTTGCGTGAGAAATACCAAACAAATAGAGCAAGAGAGCGGGTCGATCAAAACCGCCCACAGCAATAAGACATTCTTGTATTTATTTATGATAAAGGGTAATAATCCCTATAAAATAATAATAATAATGTATTTATGATGAAGGGTAATATCTCTCCAATAATAATAATGAATTACTTATGATAAAGGGCAATAATCCTTCCAAAATAAATTACAATCTTGTCACTATTCAATCCACGACTGTTTGTGGGGACGCTGCTGTGTGCAATCGGCTGCCGCGTTTCACCCACAAAATGTACAGTCAATTCACTTTACAGTATGTCCTGTGAAGCGCTTTGAGACGTCTCGAAGATATGATAAGGTGTTGTGTCAAATGCGAGGATTATTATATGAAGTGCAGTGACTATGTGGTTTATTGGCAGCTAATGTTTACCCCCATTGCATCCCTGCAATACAGCTGAGAAGTGAATGATCGATTTTGATTTGGGGGATTGCAATGTCAAGTCAAGCACCTTTGGCATCGGGACAACATCTCAAAGGCGGCTTTGCAAGGTTTGGGGACCTTGGGGGGTCAGTCATGGTTGGCTTGTCCTGGGCTAGGGCTTCCAGACTTGGAAATGGCATGGATCTGCTCTGTGAGGATTGACGGCTGATCATTGTCTGACACTGCAGACCCTGGTGAAGGCGAGCAGCTACCCAAGCCAATATTCTCCCAATATGGCAGGCCTGTAATTTAATAATCCAGGGTGAGTGCCAAGTCCCAGGCAGAAGGCCTTGTTTATATCCAGAATCGCCACATAATGCTTCCAGATTTATCTAGCATGTCTGTACATATGAGTCATTGAGAGCCACTGGCAGCTTTGTATTGTGGGCAACACTCGCTCACAGCTGGTCTGGAGCGAGGGACAGTCTCTTGCCCCTGAAATCCATCTCACTGGGAACCCGTCTCCAAGATGTCTTCTCAAGAGGAAGTAGCAAATACAAGGATTATTATTATTAATAGGAGTCCTGTAGTTTAGTGGTTAGAGCACTCGTCTCACAAGTGAGAGGACCTGGGTTTGATTCCAGGGTCAGGGCGAAAGGTTGTCCTTTCTCCGCACACAGTCTCTGTTTACCCAGCAGTAAGTAGGAACTCGGTTGTTAGTCGATTGGCAGATCGCGTTTCCAGGGAAATAATCCCTCCCCCCACACAAAAAAAATTAAAAACTAATAATTTGGTCACTCAATCCACGACTGTTTGTGGGGATGCTGCTGTGCGCAATTGGCTGCTGTATTACATCTACAAAATATACAGTCACTACACTTTACAATATATAATAATAATAATCCTTGCATTTGATATAGCGCTTTTCACGTCTTCTCGACGTCTCAAAGCGCTTCACACAATACACTGTAAAGTGAATTGACTGTATATTTGTGGTCGAAACACAGCAGCCAATTGTGCACAGCAGTGTCCCAATGTGCTGTGAAGCGCTTTGAAACGTCTTGAAGACATGATAAGTTGCTGAGTCAAATGCAAGGATTATTATTATTATTATTGTTACCATCGGCTCCCACCGGCGGCCTCCATCCCTGCAAATAGCCCTGTTTGAGGGTCTGTCGATTTCCCACCAGCCCTGGTAGCTGGAGTAGGTGAAGGTCCCACAGAGGCTGTGATTGACAGCCACTGACTGTGCTCAGTCCTGTCATTACTTGCAGGTGGAATTAGATGTACTTTATATTCTGGGGCGTATCCCGATCTGAGGAGCTGGGAGGAGGGGTGAGACGTGGGTGGGAGGTAGCGAAGGTGGGGGTGTAGGGGGAGAGGGGGAGAGAGGTGGAGTAGCCGAACTGAGTCAGAGCCAGGTGACCCATTACGCAAATTGACCTGTTGCTGCTCTGAGCTTGTCTGTGTGAGTGCCCACATCCCGTTGCTCGGAAACTGCAACACACATAATATTAACAGCAATAATTCTTGGATTTGATACCGCGCCTGTCACGTCATGAGGACGCCTCAAAGCTCTTCACAGGATTATACTGCGAAGTAGAGTGATTTTGCTTGTGGGAAAAACTGGGGGGAGGGGGGGGAGAATTGTATTGTCGGAGGTGCCCTCATTCGGATGAGACATTAAACCGAGGTCCCGTCTTGTGCCTGTTCAGGTGGATGTTAAAGATCCTGTGTAGCTGTTGGAAGAGAGAAGGGAGTTTCTCTTTCTCTCTCTCGCTCTCTCTCTTTCTCTCTCTCTCCCGCTGTCTCTTCCAGATAAAACTGGTCACTTGGTTCATGGATGTCTGTAGGACATCGCTCTTGTGTGCAAGTTAGCTGCGGTGTTCGTCTGCACAGTCACTACACTTTACAGTGAATCGTGCTATTTGACATCCTCCTGACATGAAAGCTACTTGTATTCAATGCAAAGAATTCATCATTCCATTATAATCCTTGCGCTTGTGCCTTGTTGAATCGTAGGGACTTCTCAAAAGCTCTTTATACGATTTATTGTGAAGGGTAGTGACTGTGTATTTTGTGGGCAAATGTGGCAGCTGATGCCCTGCAAACAGCCCATGAAGCGAGCGACCGATTTTAATTGGGGCGGGTCGGGGTGGGTGAAGGGCTGGGGGTGGCGGGGGAGAGGGAGAGGGAGGGTGGATGAATTGTTGATAATAGTTATTGTCAGGCAGGGATGATATTCTCAGTCGCATCGGGTGATTTTGTTCCGTAGCTACCACCAGAGAGCTAAGTGGAGAGCTTTGCCTCTCTCCCCGTTCATAAGGCCACCAGGGGAGATGATATCAGGTGGGATTTAGAATCACATCCAGCCTGGGGTAAACTATTTTCCAAAAAGCCTTTGATGTCTTTTTTTTGTTGCATTTCCAGCCCCAAACTCTTAAATCTATGCAAAAGACGTCTTTTAAACCTCTTTAACATCTATCACCTCTTAAAAATTCAAGAAGGAACCTTTTATGATTGCAAAACAAAACAAAAAAGAGAATTGACGACAGCAAAAGTGACTACAAAACCCTTCATGAGCAGAACACGTTTCTACTCAGGGCCCGAGACACAACAACAACAACAACAAGATTACATTTGTATAGCGCCTTTCACGTCGGGAGGAGCGAATATTTTGTGGCTGAAACACAGCAGCCAATTGCGCACAGCAGTGAGTGTCCCTCAAATAGTCATGGAATGAGCGATCACATTTTTAAAAAAATTATTATTACCACTGAAAGAGTGATCCATCGACTAACAACCGGGTTCCTACTCATTGCTGAGTAAACAGAGGCGCGTGGAGTAAGGAAACTTGCCTAATGTTTTGCCTTGTCCTGCCTGGGAATGAAACCCAGGTCCTCTCGCTTGCTTGTGAGGCGAGTGTTTTAACCACTGAGCTACAGGACGCACAAAGCTGGTCAAGTGGGCATCAGAAGGCAGCGCAGGGCTTAGAGAAGAAGGCTCTGAATATGGCTCTAGGGGATGGTATTTAGTTCTTGTTTACTCAGTTTGGCCAGCATCTCTGTGTTTGTCTCAACAAGTTATTTGCTGTGGATTTACTGGCTTTGGTTTGCGTGGGCTGTAACACAACCTGCATCACCACAGCAACACCTTACCCACAGCTATGTTCCCATCACAGGTCAACACCCTGAATTCCTCTCCAACAGTCACCGTCCAGGAGAGAAACTCAGGGTGTTGGCATTTCGGGCCGTCTGTCCCAGGCCCCGAGTCCTGTCTGCCGTGGAGCCCATGAGAAATAAATAATAATCATTTGGTCACTTCAATCCACGACTGTCTGTGAGACACTCACTGCTTTGCACAATTGGCTGCTGCATTTTGCCCACAAAATACACAGTCACTTCACTTGACAGTATATTCTGTGAAACACTTTGAGTCATCTCGAAGGTGTGATAAGGCGCTGTATCAAATGCCAGGATTATTATTTTCATTATTATTATTTGTTACCCGTTCTGTCTCAAGACATTTAAGGCGGCACAGAATTGTGTGGGTGGAAACCTTCTCCAAACCTCTCGGTCTTAATTTGTTTTTTCTGCATCATTTTCACAAATAATCTTCTCAGCTTCCAAGTCAAGTGAGAATTCAAGAATCCTTGAGCGTTGGGTTTCCAACACCTCGTACGAAAAGACGACTCCTTCGACAATGCAACACTTTTCCCCCTTCCCCCCTCTCCCCCCACCCTCAACACTGCATTGGATTGTCAGTCTTGACCGGGTCGGGGGTGGAACTTTTTCCCCTGGTAGAGAGAGAGATGGTAAGAGACAGACAAAGAGAGAGACAGAGGGAGAGAGAGAGAGAGAGAGCAAGTCACCCAGGACACTACAGTATGGCCAGGGGGAGACACAGACATAAAACAGCCTAAGATAAACCTTATGGCGAGAAGCAGAGCCAAGACTGATTGACAAGAAGCCAGGATCAGAGAGGGAAGTGCTGGAGACAAACGTTACAGGAGATATCCCAACCCCCCCCACCCCAACAACAACAAGAAGCTGCTGGCTGGCATGAGAACCAGTGAGCGAGCAAAGAAACTCCGGAGGAAGGAGAGGAAAAATTAGGACAAGATTCTATCGGGAAAGTCAGGAAGTCCATTGGTGGCCATTGGGAAATACGCAGTGGAAAGCTGGCGGAGCAGGAACAGTGGAGTGGAAAATACATAGTGTGTGTATGGCTTGTGTTTGTGTGTGTGTGATTGTTTGTGTGTGTGTGTGTGTGTGGAGACACAGAACCATTGGGGGGGACGGAGGTGATGGGTGGGGCAAGAGGAAAGAGAGAGGTTGGGATGGGGGGCAAAGTGTTTTAATTGATTCAGATGAAGACATTTTCTGTTTAAGGGTTAGGGCTGAGCACTACAATTCTAAATCACATTCCTGGAACTATAAAGAGCAAAGAGGTATTTAGTCAGAATATTTTACAACTGGCTGTCTAGTCAATCAATGCTTTCTCCCCTGACAATAGTCAACTCACACCCCCGCCATAGTCTTCCCAAACTCTCTCTGCCTCTGTCTCTCTCCCATTCTCTCTCTCTCGTTCCTTCACTCTTTCGCTCTCTTATTCTCTTTTTCCATCTCTCTTCTCTCATTCTCTCTCATTCTCTATCTCTCATTCTCTCACACTTTCTCTCTCTCATTCTCTCACACTTTCTCTCTCATTCTTTCATACTTTCTCTTGTTTTCTCATTCTCTCTCTGTCTTGTTCTCTCTCTCTCTCTCTCTCTCTCTCTCACACACACACTCCCTCTGATGGATGGACCTGAGTGACAGCTGGGAGAGAGAAAGCAGGTGTCATGGTAGTGAAGCATGCCATCCAACTCAGGCGTCAGGTAAAATAATGTCCCATGGGGAACCTTGCTCATCTGCATCAACACAACTGTCCTCAAAGGAGACACAAAAGCCAGTTGTGACCCGCTCCGGACAGCTGTTTGGCAAAGCACCAGCCCTGCCAGCCATAATCACTGCTAATTTATTATGGTGAGATTTAACCCCTTCCTGCACTCCTCTGTCAGAAAGCTCATAGCGACAACTTTTAACAGTGCGACGAGGCTTTAAGGACAATCAGCTTTACATTTGATACAGAGCCTTTCTTGTTCGGAGAATCTCAGAACGCTGTAAAGAGGGGACTCTGCACTTTGCGGGTGAACTCAGCAGCCAATTTGCACACGGAAATGTCCCACACAGGGCCATAAAGGGATCAGAGGGAATGTTGGCCAGGAAATCTGGAGGAACTCCCTTCTCTTTTCCAACATTCCCGTGAGAACTTGGTTTAATCTCTTCACATGAACCACACCCACAATCCAGTGCTCCCCCAGCACTGCACTGGAGCATTAGCTTAAACTGCGTGTCTGACACACACAGTAATCCATTACCTTAGGTGAGAGAATCCAAAATCAGACTGAGAGTTCCACATGTGTATGTACAAATTTGCCAAATAGTTTGATAGTCCTGTAGCTCAGTGGTTGGAGCACTCGCCTCACCAGCAAGAAGACCTGGGTTCGAAATGTTGGGCAAGTTTCCTTACTCCACACGCCTCTGTTTACCTAGCAGCAAGTAGGAACTGGTTGTTAGTCAATTGGTGGATCACTTTTCCAGGGGGTAATAATCCCTTCAACAAAATACTTCAACAAAATGGGACGTCCTCCTGACGTGAAAGGCGCTCTATAAATGGAATCTTGTTGTTGTTGTTTACAGTGTATTCTGTGAAACGCTTTGAGACGTCTCAACAATAAAGTGCGATATCAAATGCAAGGATTATTATTATTATTGTTAATCTTCACTAACAGAGTGGTGTGGTGGGTGGGTGGTTGGTTGGGTGGGGGTGAGGGATAGCCCAGCACTGTGAATGTTGCTCCTGTTACCGAGCGCTAAATTGGAGTGACCAGGCCATGCAGATGTAGCCGAGCACCTGCCTGGTCCATCTTTAAGTGAAAGAAACAACGTTCATCTCCTTTCCATCTGGTTACGGAGGGCAGCAAAACTGGGTAATGGTGTGAACCACCAGCTGATAAGCCACTTCTGGGCACTTAACCTGCAATTGGCCCCAGCAAAGAGAGCATGCCGGAGATGGGATTTGAGAGCGGCAGGGTATCTGCATTATTCATAATAATCTCATCCTTGGGTCTCCTTCCTGTGTAACGTTGGCCCATTTATCCATAGTAAACATCCTGCAAAGTTTGGATCACTGGGGGGGACGGGGTTGGGTGCCAAAGATTACAGGGGTTTCGCCATCAATAAATCATGCCTCCTGATCGATTCTCTAATGTTTGATTAAACGGATTAAATAATTAGCATCCGTCCATGGGGTATTTTCCTATTGGAACCAATCTGATCTGTCTCTGCTTCAGATTCTTTCCTGTGCTGTCCAGCCCAGTGTTGTGGATGAGTGAAGGCAGCCTCATGGTAATAATAGTAATAATAATAATAATCCTGGCAACTGGCTCCCACAAAATATACAGTAAATCCACTTAGCAGTGTATCCTGTGAAGCGCTTTGAGATGTCTCGACGACTTGTGAGGCACTGTATCAAATGCAAGGCTTATTATGATTTATTATTAACAAGGTAAAAACAGCAACAACAACTTGCATCTATATAGCGCCCTTCATGCGGGATAGTGCTCAGAGCGCTTAACAGCGGCGGAGCACAACACTGAGCCAGGGACACAGAGGAGATGACCGTAAGCACGGTCGAAGAGGAAGGTCTTCAGTTGTGATCTAAAAGAGGGGAAGGAGGGGTCAGAGAGTTCCAAAACTTTGGGGCTTAGTGGCTGAAAGTGCGGCCACCGATGGTGGAGCGGAGTGGACAAGAGACAAACAGAAGAGCGGGTGGTGGGTTGGGGAGTGAGCAGGACAGAGAGGAAGGGCGGCATAAAGAGAATTGTTGCTAAACTCCTTACCCCCGACCACAACCACAACAAATACTGCAATGGACCCGGGAATGCCATCGATCCTCCCAGATCAGTGGGCTCCGGCTGCCGGCAGATTGTGCCATTTAGAGCCGGTGCTCTTGGGAACAATTTGGTTGGTTGTCCCCCTGCTCAGAACAATGGCGGGATGACAAACTGGCTGGCAGACTGACATTAAGCCTCTGGGAGGAGGAGATGTATGAGGTATATTACAGTGAAAGCCTCTTAATGGGTAACACGGTGAGCAAAATATTCCCTTCGTCCAACTGTTGCCGTTAAGCAAACGCTGAGGAACGAGAAGACGATTGCTTAGGTGCGAGAGTGAACTGTTCCCTTTAAACAAACATTTCCACTAACAGAGTGCCCATTAATTGGCTTGTACTGTGTTATCAAAAAACCCGCTCGTAGGAAAGAAATGGTGCTTTAATAGGACAGTTCAAGACAGCATAAAGAACTTGGAAGTACACGGTGACATTTACACTGGCTAGACTTTGACAATTACTGAATAATAAGGTATCAAGACCCATTTAGATGAACAGTGTAACCATTAGCAATTTCAAAGGTGAGAACGGGAAACATTAATCCTCTGGCTTGTGTGTGCAATGTGTGTATAGAAGCGAAGAGAACGATAATACTTAAGTGAAAATGATCCTATTATCTTTGCCTTTCAAGTTTCGATGTTGGAGAGCAAATTCTGCCTCGGATTGACACATTAAAAACACACACACACATGTGCAGAACAACAACATCAACAACTACAACAGCCTCGAAGCTTGAGACTTCTCTTGTGCGTGGGGGGATGGGGAGGGGGGGGGGGGGGTGGGGGGAGGGCAGTAGCTGGGGTGTTGGGGTGGTAAGTGGGGTAAGAGGGCTGCTTGCATGTCAAGAGGTACGGAGGAGAGAATTGAGTCTAACACAGCCTTAACACAACCTCCCACAAAACAGACAGAAAACACTGAACTTTACGATAAATCATTGAAGCGCTTTGGGACATCCTCTCGCTGTGAAAGGTGTGACACCAAATGCAAGGATTATTATTGTCTAACAACAGAGGCTTGAAATTCCACCCAATCTCAGCCCCTGAGGGACATTTTGGTTTTAGTCTTCATTAGGAAGTTAGTTTATTCAGGAGAAATCGACTTCCAAATTGACACTGAATTCAAGATCTTTGCTTGAATCCTCCGTCATTTTTATTGAAGGCAAAATGGCCTTGCAGGCTAAGACTAGCTAGAATTTCATAGCTCGGGGCGGGCATAGGGAAGGACTGACTGGGAGGAGGATAATTCACAGAGGAGGTGGCAGTGGGGAGTTGGGGGTCGAGGAAACATAGGAACAGGAGGAGGCCATTCAGCCCATCGAGCCTGTTCCTCCATTCTATAAGATCATGGCCGATCTATACCTCAATCCATTTTATATCGCTTTTGCCTGTATCCCTCGATCCCCTGTCCTGACAGACATCTGTCCACCTCAGTCTAGACAATGTGAGTGGATCCAGCCATAAGCCACAGCCTTTTGTGGGGGAGAGAGAGAGAGAGAGAGAGAGTTCCAGATGCAGCTGTAAAGGAGTGTTTAAAGGTTGTAAGAACATGAATTGGGTTAGCACTGCTGGGGGATGGCTTAAGTGTTAATTTTCTGATTACTTGATACACGGAGCGTCACAGGAATGAACGTGAGGAAGGCCTTGCCTTTCACACCTTACGATGTTGTGGGTGAACACTTTTAAACGCTACTGAATTGGGTGGTTCTTAGAGACGTCTTGTCTTTCAAAATTGGTGAACTGAAGTGAAAGACAAACAACAACAACAACTTGCATTTACACAGAACTGTAATAATCCTTGCATTTAATATAGCGCTTTTCACATCGGGAGGACGTCCGAAAGCGCTTCACAGAATATACTGTAAAGTGAATTGACTGTATATTTGTGGGCGAACGCGGCAACCAATTGCGCACAGCAATGTCCCACAAACAGTCGTAGATTGAAAATGACCAATTTATTATTGTAGGGCAGTGGTGACCAACCCTTGGCCCACGGGGCAGGACCTGGCCCCACGAACATTCTCACGAACATGAGGTATATTTTAGGTAACTCTGTGTTCTATTAAATTAATGTGCTTCCATTTTTTTTCTTGATTGAGAAATATTGAGAAAAGGTGTGTAGGCCCAGCCCAAAGGGTAATCTTTTTTTTAACGAGAGGATTTAAGGACAGATAGAGAGAGAGAGAAAGAGAGAGAGGAGGGGGGGGGGGGGGGGGGGGGGGGGGGAGGAAGGGAAATGGGTGAGGTGGACAAGCGTTTCAGAGGTTAGAGTCCATTAGAATATACAGCACAGAAACAGGCCATTCGGCCCAACTGGTCTGTGCCGGTGTTTATCTCCACATGAGCCCCTCCTGCCCTTCCTCAACTAAGCCTTCAAGCATCACCTGCTATTCCTTTCTCCCTCATGTACCTCTCCAGCTTTCCCTTAAGTACATCTATGCTATTTGCCTCAACAACTCCTTGTGGTCGTATGTTCCACATTCCCACTGCTCTCTGTGTGAAGACATTTCTTCTAACTTCCATATTTGATCTATTGGTGACTATTTTATATCGATGGCCCCAGGTTTTGGTCTCCCCCACAAGTGGAAACATCTTCCCTATGTCAACCCTATCAAAACCTTTCATCATTTTAAAGTCCTCTATAAGGTCACCCCTTATCCTCCTCTTTTCAAGAGAAAAGAGTCCAAACATGTTCAGCCTTTCCTGATAGATTAGGGGAATATCGGCTGAAGGGACGGCCACTAATATTTGGTGCAGAAGGTGGGGTTGGTGTGGGGTTGCATTGGGTGAAATATCATCAAGGCAGACAGGACGAGGTAGATCAAGGGGTGGCAGAGAGGATCTGCCAAGTGATGGGAGAGAAGTGAGTGAGTGTACAGTAAATGATACACAGGGGGCACAGCACAAACAGATGGGATGGGTAACTCCTGTCTCTGAGGCCCGCTTAGGGCTCGGAGTCTTCAATGAAGTGAGTTTGGCTTATCCCGATCCAGGTTTAAGTGAGCAGGAGTCCACAGGACAAAACTGCCTTCACGTCCATCATAGTCGGGGCTAATTCGACAATTATACTGGAGGACGGCCCACAGTGTGAGGCTGCACTGGGAAATACAATGACAATCTGCTGAACTGTAGCTCCGAGCAGGGTGACATGGCACCATTACCAGCTGTTATAGTGTGTGGGTGGGTGGGGGGGGGGCGGGGCGGGGGGAGGGGAGTTATGGTGTGTGTGTGTGTGGTCTCTGCTGATATCCTGCTATTCTCCTAAAGTTAGAGTCTGGTAGTGTGGTGGTTTTCGCGCTCGCTTCGCTAGTGATGGGACCGATTCCCGGGCGGGACAGGGAGAAACCTTAAGCAGGTTTCCTGACTTTCTTGGCTTTCCGGGGGCAATAATCCCTCAAACTAAAATTGGTCACTCAATCCACGACTGTTTGTGGGACTCTGCTGTGCGCAATTGGCTGCCGTGTTTCCACTTTACAGTATATTCTGTGAGGCTCTTTGAGATGTCTCAATGACGTGATAAGGCACTGTACGAAAAGCGAAGATTGTTATATTATTATTATTGTTATTACTGGAGTGAAATCTCCCTCAGGAACGTTTGTCTGATGGCCGTCGGGAAGCACAGTGCCTGCTCTAAATGTGCAGAGGAAATAAAAGAAAGTGTCTCGATGTATCGACAGCTGAAATCCTAGTGTCTGAGCTCTCAGCTGGGGAACCAAGCTTATAAAGAGGAAAACTGATCAACGGGGAAATGGGAATCCGCAATTACCCCATGCTGAGCGTAAAATGGTTTGGGCTTTTTGTTAAAAAAATGCTGTTTGATGTTCCCTCGAATATTCGCAGACTGAATTAACGTTATTTGATAAGGTAGCCTGGCAGGGCATTGGGCCGTGTTGGGATGTGCACCAGGCGGTGCTGTCTCATGGAGCTCACACACACACACAACGTCGTCAGGCTGCCAGACCTGCAGATCAGATAGTGACAGCCTTGGACTCAGAGGGTCTGGGTTCAAGCCCTCCGCGTTGGGACTTTGATCTTGGCTGATGATCTCGTGCGGTGCTGGGGGGGGGGGGTGGGGTGAGAAAGAGTTGCTGTTTTCCCATGAGGCTTTAAAACGAGGTCCTGTCTGCCTGTTCCATACCAACCTGACCGTTCCCTCCGCTCAGCGGGCTCCGGTCTGCTCCATGTCTCCCGCTCTGCCCACCTCACTGTCGGCAGTCGGGCCTTCAGCCTTTCTGCTCCCATTCTTTGAGCTCCATCCCACAGTCCCTTGACCTCGTTCCCTCTCTGGCCTCCTTCAAGGCCCGTCTCTTATCAGGTCTTCTAGCCGTCTCAAAGCGCTTCACAGAATATAATGTAAAGTGGAGTGACTGTGTATTTTGCAGGCGACGCGGCCTGTGAGTGGTCCTCTCGACGCGATATGGCACTGTATCAAAAGCCAAGGTAGTTATGGTCGCTCTCCTCACACTCCCGGCTCTGACATGACAGATTAGAGGACTGGGCTGGGCGCGTTTGCGGGAAGCGGTTTCCAATAGCTAAAGGCCCCGCAGCGACTCGGAACAGTCACGGTGTCATGTACACATCATACACAGCAACAGATATCTCCCAGTGACCTTAAGGGAGTAATCTAATCTCGGGATTCAAATGAACTGCCTAAGCTTCGTTAACCTTTAGCTCTTTTGATTTATGATGTGATCGGAGGCTTAATTGAATTACTGTTTTGAAATTCACCGACAGATATCCCTTACCTTCCGTCCCACTGATGCCAGTTTATGGCCACCAATTTTCTGTGTGTGTGGTGTGTATGTGTGTGTATGGTGTGTGTGTGTGTGTATGGCATGTGTTTGTGTGTGTACGGTGTGTGTGTGTGTACGGTGCATGTACATGTGAGTGAGTGTGTACCATGTGTGTACAGTGTGTGTGTGTGTACGGTGTGTGTATTTATGTGTATGGCGTGTGTGTACAGTGCCTGTGTTTGTGCACGGTGTGTACAGTGCGTGTGTGTGTGTATGGTGTGTGTGTAAGGGTGTGTGTGCGCGTGTGTGTGTATGGTGTGTGTGTGTATGGTGTGTGTGTACACTGTATAAAAGGACGCTTGTATTTCAAATCCTAAGCAAAGCCCCGAGTGGGAGCTCAGACAAGTTGCCAAGTGACTAACACTGTTATTCCACAAGTATTGTGCTGGTGGTTAGTCGATTGGTGGATACCATAGACATGTTTGAAGAGATACATTTAAAGGCAGGAGTTAGAGAGGGAGTGAGACGGAGAGGGAGGGGTAGGGGCAGGGAGTTCTAGAAGTTGGGGGTACAGTAGCTGAAGGCCCAGCCACCGATGGAGGCACGGGGTGGGGGATGTGGGGAAGGGAGTGCCTTCAGCTCCCCTCTCAACTCTCTACCCCCTCCTCGCTCCCTCCCTTCCCTCCCCTCCTCGCTCCCTCCCTTCCCTCCCCTCCTCGCTCCCTCCCTTCCCTCCCCTCCTCGCTCCCTCCCTTCCCTCCCCTCCTCGCTCCCTCCCTTCCCTCCCCTCACCCTGACCATTTCCCCACTGCTCGGGTCCTGACCCAACTGTCCAGCACCTTGGGACGTCCTCCTGACGTGAAAGGCGCTCTATAAATGAAATCTTGTTGTTGTTGTTGAGTGTGAGGGACATGCAGCAGGTCTGGGTGAACCCAGCGGAGGAGCAAATAAGAGAGCGAGGGGGGAGAGATCAGCAGCTGCGCCCTGGAGCACTGTGGGATTTGCCTTGGATAAGCGACACCCCCACAGAGGGGAGACTCGATTCCAATATTCCATCCTAGGTGCCATCTGGGCACCATCTCAGCCCCAAGCAGACCCTGCTACCGTCCCGTCCCTTCCCTTCCCTTCGCTCCCAGGAGGAGAGAGGAAATCAGCTTAAAATAGTGTGGCAGAAAAGAGGAGGCGAACGGGGAAGTTTAGGGAACATCAAAGAAGTGTCACAAAGCTTGGAGTGAGAAGGAAATAGAACGACGACAACAACAACAAACACAACAGCACGCATTTATATAGTGCCTCAGAGCTCTTAATCACAGGAACCACCACAACAACAATAATAATAATAATCCTGGCATTTGATACAGTGCCTGATCACATCTTCGAGACGTCTCAAAGCGCTTCACAGGATACCCTGTAAAGTGAATTGACCGTATGTTTTCTGGGCGAAACACGGCAGCCAATTGCGCACATATTGAGCTGAGTGGAAGACAATACAGAATGGTGGGGGGGTGGCGGGGGCTGTGGGGGGCGATGGGCAATGAGATTAGAGGAGCCAAGACTCTGAACTGGAAAGGGACGTAGGAACAGATGCCAAACATTTTGTCCAAAACAAAAGAAGCTTTTCCAATATGCTAACAGCGAGAGCGTAGACGGGGAGGATGTTGAGACCCTAAGGGACCCAAAGAGAGTTGAAAACGAGGGCGAACAGGAGATAGCGAATATATTAAATGACGTTTTTTCTCAGCGGTGTTTAATCAGGGAGGACACGAGGAACATGCTGCACAATATGTACCACATGCCCCTCAGGTCTACCTGGGGCCCTGCTCACTCGCTCGCTCACTCACTCACGCAGGGCCCCAGGTAGACCTGAGGGGCCTGAGAGCACACAGATTCCCACCCACACCTCCAGCCATCTCGGGAGATGAGGAGAGAGACTAGTGAAGCAGCTCTGATGAGTCTGAGGGAGACATAATAATAATAATAATCCTTGCATTTGATATAGCGCCTATCACGTCGTTGAGACCTCTCAAAGCGCTTCACTGAATAGACTGTAAAGTGAATTGACTGTATATTTTATGAGGGAAATAATAATCCTTGCATTTGTTATAGTGCCTTTAGGACGGGAGGACAGACATCTCAAAGTGCTTCACGGGATTTACTGTGTATTTGTAGGCGAATGTGGGATTTGAACCCACCCCCTTCTAATTCAGAGGCGAGAGGGCTCCTGACTGAGCCAGGCTGACACACTTGAGGGGGAAAGAGTGAAAGATCTAACATGATCTGATAAGCCGACAGTTTAGATTCATTATGCTAAATAATGATCATAATCCTTGCATTTGAAAAAGCGCCTTATCACGTCTTTGAAACATCTCAAAGCGCTTCACAGGATACACTGTAAAGACTTAATTTTGTGGGCGAAATGCGGCAGCCAATCACCTGTGAGGCGAGTGGTCTAACCACTGCACACTGCAGGCCCCCTCCTCGGTTGGGCTGGATTCAGATACGATGTCCAGTTCTGGTCCACAGGAAGGATATTGTGACAATGGAGAGATTGTGGTGGAGATTTCACTTGGATATAACCAGGGAATAAGTGGACACAGTAAATTGAGCAGAACTGGACTAGTTGGGCTGAATGGCATGTTTCGAATGGCCAGTTGACTTACACATACACAGTCACTACACTCTATCGTAAATCCTATGAAGGGTTTTCAGACGTGAGCATGAAGGTGATAAGGCACTCTGTCCAATGCAAGGATTATTATTTCATGATGATGTTATGATTTTGGTGCTGTATAGTTTATGCAAATCTACATAACCTTGGACGACAGCCAGTGTTTGAGCTCACGCCTATGGTGGCTGTGGTTTTGATGGGCCAGTTGCACAAGATTGTCTCAACGTCAGGCAGACCAAGAATGTTGATCAGCAAAAGTACGAGAGAGAGAGAGAGAGAGAGAGAGAGAGAGATGAGAGAGAGAGAGAGAGAGAGAGAGAAGGGGTTAAACGGCCCAGTAGCCACCTGTTGAGGGTGGCTTTCCAAACTGATAGTGGGAACCATTTGAGAAACCACAAGGTACTCAGAATTTGATTAACAGATTGGAGCCGAACCGGTGAGGGAACTGGAGACAGTCATCTGCTCAGCACTTGTGTGAAAAGAGAGCCCGTCTCACTTTGTCTACAAGCTGCTGAGATCATGCATGCACCAGTTAGCAAACCACTGCTACTTCCTGGAGGCTGAGCGAGGCATGGACGTTAGCCTTTCATTACCTGTTATCTCCCCTGCAGTCAGATACAGTGTGAAGTGGTGGTGTGTGTGCGGGGTGGGCTGGCGGGGTGGGGGGGATTGGATTCTGTTGTGTTGTCTTATCATTGTTACATCCAATTTCAAAACCATTCTTGTTGCTGCATAACATCGGCACCAACACTAGCGAGGCTGAGACAACCTGCACATGTCAGAGCTTGGAGTCCTGTAGCTCGGTGTGGTTAGAGCTCTTGCCTCACAAGCGAGAGGCCACGTGTTCGATTCCTGGGCAGGTTAGAAACATTAGGCAAGTTTCCTTATTGTAATACTTCGTCCGTGTATCCTGAGATTTTAAAGTGTGGAGGATAAATAACACCTTGCGTTTGAAATAGCGCCCGCCTTGCTGGGATGTCTCAAAGAGCTTCTCAGGCATTTGCTGAGCAGATCAATGTGGCAGCCATTTTGCTCGTGACAAGGTCCCACAAACAGCTGTGAAGGAATGACCAGTTTTCTGGGCTCAGCCACAGTCCAAAGCTTCAAGAATAATAATCTTTGCGTTTTTTGATATAGCACCTTATTGCGTCATTGAAACGTCTCAAAGCTCTTCACACAGTATATACCGTAAAGTGAATGTATTTTGTTGGAGGAAACGTGGCAACCAATTGTGCACAGCAGTGTCCCACAAACAGTCGTGGACTGAGTGACCAAATTAGCGAGCCAGAGAGACTGAAAATAGGAAGGAAAGGAAAAGACATCAGCGGAACTTATTTTCAGCAGAAAGTGCTCTGAGACGCTACCCCACGCGAAGGGCACTATATAAATGCAAGTTGTTGTTGTTTGAACAAGGGCTTTTGGTGATGAGATGCCATGAAGCCCCACAATAGTTACAATGGAAAAAAAAACAGACGGCGCTGGGAAGACTCAGCAGGTCAGCCAGCGTCCATGGAGAAAGGAAAGTGAGTCAACGACCCTTCGTCAGAACTGGGGCATGTTTGGGAGGGAAAATAGGGAACATGCCCCAGTTCTGACGAAGGGTCGCGGACCCGAAACATGGACTCACTTTCCTTTCTCCATAGACGCTGCCTGACCTGCGGAGTCCTGTAGCTCAGTGGTTAGAGCACTCGCTTTGCAAGTGAGAGACCTGAGTTCAATTCCAGGCAGAGGGCGAAACCTTGGGCAAGTTTCCTTACTCCACACAGAGCCTAATAATAATCCCTCCAAAACCAAAAACAATAATAAATTGGTCATTTTCAATCCACGACTGTTTGTGGGACATTGCTGTGCGCAATTGGCCCACAAATATACAGTCAATTCACTTTACAGCATATTCTATGAAGCGCTTTGGGACGTCTAGAAGACATGAAAGGCACTATATCAAATGCAAGGAATATTATTATTATTATTATGAGTGATCCACAGCCACTTCGGTTATTGTTTCAGATTTTCAGCATCTGCAGGGCTTGGGGTTTAGTGACAGTGGATCTGGCTTCCTGTCGTCTGGTGTTCAGGTTCTTGTCTCTGTGAGTTCCTTCATTCACAAACAATGACCTCGGGTTCTCAGCGAGCTCAGCACTTTCACTGTGCTGCTATCCAGGATGTGCTGAGGTTCTGGTTGAGTGGATGTTATATGTCAGCCCGTCTCAGTCACTAACACGCTAGCTTCTCAGTCACAAGGTCATGGGTTCAGTTCCTATGTCTGATTCTTTGAGACTCACACTATTTCGAATTCAAGATCCTCATCCTCACCTACAAGGCCATTCACGGCCTCGCTCCCTCCTACCTCTCTGACCTACTATCCCCCTTCCTACCCCCCTTACCCTCCGTTCCTCCGGCTCCGGTCTGCTCCACGTCCCCCGCCCCAACCGCCCTACCATCGGTAGCCGGGCCTTCAGCCTCTCAGCCCCGAGGCTGTGGAACTCCATCCCCAGTGCCTTCGCCGCTTCCTCCCTTTCCTCCTTCAAGGCCGGTCTCAAGACCTTTCTCTTTGACTGAGCCTTCAGCTCCCCTCTCGACTCTCTACCCCCTCCTCGCTCCCTCCCTTCCCTCCCCTCACCCTGACCATTTCCCCCCAATGCTCGGGTCCTGACCCAACTGTACAGCGCCTTGGGACATCCTCCCGACGTGGAAGGCGCTCAATAAATGGAATCTTGTTGTTGTTGTTGTATTAGGCTGACACTCCAGGGCACTGCTGGAGGGGGGGTTGGTGGGGACGGGGGGGACGACTGCATTCTCAGAGGTGCCTTCCTTCAGATGGGATCTTAATCCGGTAGCTCAGTGGTTAGAGCACTCGCCTCGCAAGCGAGAGGACCTGGGTTTGATTCCCAGTCAGGGAGAAACCTTAGGCAAGTTTCCTTACTCCATACACACACACACACACACACACACCTGTTTACCCAGCGGTAAGTAGGCCCCTGTTAGATGATTAGCGGATCACTTTCCGGGGGTAATAATCCCTCCAAAAAAAATTGGGTCATTCATTCCACCACTGTTTGTGGGGACACTGCTGTGCGCGTTTCGCCCACAAAAACTGCAAAGTCAATCCACTTGACAGTATAGTCTGTGAAGAGCTTTGAGATGTTTCAAAGACATGATAAGGCGCTGTATCAAATGCAAGGAGACAGAGTGTGTTATTATTATCGTTGTTGTTATTACAAGCTGAATATATCGGTAGCCACTTGGCTCAGGGTCTTGTAGTAGCTCTGGCAGGTCTGAGAGAGCACATGGTCATACGTCAAAGATCATGACAACCTCCACCCAATCACTACACACTATGTCCCCAAGCCAAGCCCCCACAGTGGGCAGTAGATAGCGTACGGATAGATTGAGCGGCTGGTGCGTTGCTGGAACAGGGTCTCTCTGTCTGTCTGTCTCATACACCAAGAACCCCCAAAATATAAGCCTTGGCTATTAGCCATTGGGCCCCTGGTCATTCCCCCCCCACTCTCCATCCACCCCCCTCCTCTCCCTCCCTTCCTCCCTCGCCCGCTGTCACGTCGCTCCACCTGACAAGCGTAGTTCTGCTTCCGCCAGCTCATCAACTCATCATTTGCAAGCACAGCAGAGCAATTAACACAGTGTGGCTGAGTGGAGCAGCTGCTGCCTGCCTGCCAGACACAGTGCCACTGATGCTATCTATAGTCACCATCCTTCTGAGAGGTAAACAACAAGCGATTGCAGTGAGCGGGAGGAAGTGCCATGCCGGGTGGCACCATTTGGGGACCGGCCTTGTGGCCCCCATGGTTTTCTTCCTCTTTAACTCATTCAGCGTTTTTCATGCTTAACGCTCGCCTCCCGGGAATGGAATAATGGTCTCTCCCCAACTGGCTGTCTCTCCCACTTACTATGTGGAGTTTCCTTCACTTTATGTTTAGATTTGACGAGACATGCTGCTCAGTTGTCGCAAACGATTTTGCTTTAGACGCTTCCCCTGGACCAAGGAGGGAGGTCCTCAATGGGGAAAGGCTGGTGGATCTCCAGGTCTGATGTTGGGTGACTAAGGAACAGGACATGTCAGGTTTGTGTCTGACCAGTTTGGGCTCCGACTTGCCTGGAGTATGACAACAACAACAACAACTTGCATTTATATAGATTTCTTAACAATGGCGGAGCCTGACACCAAGCCTGGGAAAAGGGGAGGTGATGGAGGGATTTGGGGGAGAGAGTTCCAAAGCTTCGGGGTGTAGCGGCCGAATGCATGGCTGCCGATGGTGGAGCAGAGGGGACGAGGGGCAAGCATTAGGCCAGAGGCAGTGAATAGAGTGTACTGGGGAGAAGGCAGTTCAGACAGGTAATTGGGGAGGTGCCAGAGTGGTGAAGGGATTTGTAAACGAGTGCCTAAAGGCCGAGTGTTGGAGGTTACTGAGACTCTCTCTCACGCAAGGTTTTTTTTTCTGCTTTTGCAGACTTACAAATCTCGATCTCGACCATCTGTATTTTGCCTTTGCTAAATCTGAGCTCCAAATGCTCATCACTGGTGCCTGATGCTGTCACAAGGTGCAAAGACACAATTATTCATTCCCTGGCACCGCCACGCCTCAGCTTGGTGACATAGACTTCACAGTGCATTAATGGGGACAAGTGGTATTGATATCAGCGACATCGCTGTCTCCGTTTCAAGCTCCTCAGCCTCACCCTTAAGTCCTGGCATCTGCCCATCTTACCCATCTCCTCCTACGCTCCTCTACACCCCCTCACCCTACCACTTCCACACCCCAACACACTCCTCTCAGCTCGACTAACTCAGGCTTGTGGCACATCTCCCTCGCTATCCAAACCCCCATCAGTGGCCAAGAGTTCCAATTAAACACCTCCTAACCTCTGGAACTCCTTCCCTCGACCCCCCCTCTCTCGCTCTATCTGTCCTGCCTTAAATCCTACCTCTTTCAATGAGACTATGATCACCTTCCCCCTTTCCCCTTCTCCCCTGCTGGGTTCCTGCCCCGTCCCGCTGAAGCACTCTGTGACGTTATTCTATGTGAACGAAGGGAGTATAGGAATTCAAATCGCTGTTTCTTGGTCTCCAGGTGCTCAAAAACAATAGCAATGACCCATATACCTCAGTGTAGTATGGTATGTGTGTGTTGCGTGTTTGTGTGTGTGTGTGTGTATGTGCGTGTTTGTCCATGTTTGTGTGCATGTGTGTGTGTGAGTGAATGCATGTTTGTGTGTGCGTGTGTGTTTGTGTGCGTGTTTGTGTGTGCATGTGTGTTTGTGTGCGTGTGTGTGGTGTGTATGTGTGTGTGTGTGCCCTGCACTGTCACAGTGCTTCAGATGAGATGCTAAACCAAGGTCCTGTCTGCCCCTGTTCAGGTGGACATGGAAGATCCCAGGGTGTGATTTGAGAAGAGAAGGGAGTTTGTCCTGGCCAACAATCCTCCAGATAAATTAGTCATTCACTTCATGGCTTGTTTGTGAGACACTGCTGTGCGCAAATTGGCTGCCGCGTTTGCCTACAAAATACACAGTCAATACACTTGACAGCAATTACCTGTGAAGTGCTTTGAGACGTTTCAATGTTATAATAGGTGCTGTATCAAATGCAAGAAGTATTATTTTTGTTATTATTATTACAAAGTACAAAAAACCCCACTTCCAGAGCAATTGAAGCCCAACTTCATTAGGAGAATGATCCGTTACATGGCTTTGTTATTGCAAGCCTTCTGTTGCAATACACCTTTTCAGTCTGGTCCAAATCGCTGGTTCTAGTGGGACCTGGCCCGGCAGATTGATTGCGTAACCCACAAGGTGTTGCCAGCGCTGGTAGGCAGAGGGACAAAGAACACACATCTCATCTGCAACAAGCTCGAATCAGCAGAGACACAAGCCGCTGAGATGAATTCCCTCCTCCCTGACCAGCGCCGCTCTCTTCACTACAGTAATGCACACGTGTTTGACTCCTCAACCCTGCCATAATCCTCATTATAATAAGGATAATATTCCCTGTGTTTGATCTCAGCGCCATTCCATGTCAGCAAGATGCCTCAAAGCGCTTCACAGGGTTTCATTGTGAGGTGCAGTGACTGGGTGTTTTGTCACGCTGCTATTGTTGGAGGCGCCGTGAATTGATTGTATTTTATAGCGCCTTGGGACGTCCTCCCGACGTGAAAGACCCTATGCAAATATAATCTTGTTGTTGCTTATAGGCGAAAGGCCGTTTGGTCCATTTGAACTCATCCTTCAAGAATGTCCACCCTACCCTCTCCGATCACAGTGTCAACTTGATCCAAATAAGTCCCTGCCTCAACAATCTCCCTGCCCAAACCTTTGCCCTCTTTCGTGCCCTGGTGTACCCTGAAGCCTTGTTCTGGGGCTCACTTCCTCAATCCCATTGGGAACCTTGCCCATCTCTCTCAGGTCCTCTCTGAGTCAGTGGGTGTTGAGGGGAGTGAGAAGGTGCTGAGCTGTGTACACGGCTCAAGACTGCCTGTTGGGGGCCGTTGGAACTCATGAAAACAGCCCCAGGTCTGGCCTTTGGTGACTTTCACACTCGCGCTCGTGAGAAACTGCTGGTGACTTTGCTGTCATTTCCTGCTTCCTGTGGCTGATGTTATCCTCCAGGTGCTGTGCTGTGTCTCAGTGTCGCTGACCACACGCGCGGGACTGAATTGCTTTTGCTCAACCGTCGGGCAGAGTGTTCCCTTCTGTTCACTTGTGTAGTCTTCAGGTCCGCGCGTTTTCGTTTGCCTGGTTACACTAAAATAAAAGCAGCTCATTGCTCTGACAGGAGGAGGGTAAAGGCGGAGTGAGATCAGGATGGGCCGAAGGGGCCTTCTTCGCCCAAACTGATGATCTTCTCCAACTCCCCCCACCTACTCGTATGAAAAGTTTCATGAGATAATTGTCATGCACAGCGAGACGGTTCTTGGGCTACAGATAGTTAGTTGGGTGGTTGTTGAAGGTGTGAGATCTTGAAGATAATGAGATTTTGTTAAGTTGCTCTCGTGAGGCTAAGCATCAAAAGGAAATGTTATCAATGTTAGAAGTAGCGGCTCCGGTCTCAGGTAAGACAGAACGTGTCCCTACGGGGAGAGAGAGAGTGCGAATTCCGCACCGACACACAGGGATTGCCATGTGCAAGTGGGATGGGGGATGTCACAGTTTGGATTGGATCCTCTTAAACACCGTGATGGGCGTCTGCGTGTGTCAGACTGACCTCGCTCCCACCCCCACCCTGCAAGCACACCCCCCAAAAAAAAATTCTAAGCAGAATTGAACCCAGAGCTTTGTCTTGCTATTGAAATTACCGGTGACTGGGGGACATCATAATACTGAGAATCATATCATTCTCATTATATAATACAGTAATAATATCTCAGTTTTCCACGCGTTTGACACCGTGACTTCACAGGTGACTAGAGTCCAGTGTAATGACTGTGTGCTTGTTGGCCAATGTGGTTGCTGTGTAAGTGAGTTCACAAGTGGTACCAATGAACATTGAGCCATACCTGAGTACATGTCATACCATCCCTTCCTTACATGGAGAGTGAAGGAAGGGGGAGGTGTGTAGAGGCAGTGTTGTTCCTTTAAGCATCACACCTTCAAATAAAAATGTATCTATTTTTTGAAGGGATTAAAACCCCCAGAAAGTGATCCACCAAACCACCAACAACCGGCCAGGTACTGCCAGGTAGGAGGTAAACAGAGGCGTGTTGGAGTAAGGAAACCTGCCTAAGGTTTCACCCTGACCCACCTGGGAATCGAACCCGGGTCCTCTGGCTGGCGAGGCGAGGGGTCTAAACCCGGAGCTACAGGGACTGTGGGGTGTGAGGCGAGGGGTCTAACCCCTGAGCTACAGGGGCTGTGGGGTGCGAGGCGAGGGGTCTAACCCCTGAGCTACAGGGGGCTGTGGGGTGCGAGGCGAGGGGGTCTAACCCCTGAGCTACAGGGGCTGTGGGGTGCGAGGCGAGGGGTCTAACCCCTGAGCTACAGGGGCTGTGGGGTGTGAGGCGAGGGGTCTAACCCCTGAGCTACAGGGACTGTGGGGTGCGAGGCGAGGGGTCTAACCCCCTGAGCTACAGGGGCTGTGGGGTGCGAGGCGAGGGGTCTAACCCCTGAGCTACAGGGGCTGTGGGGTGCGAGGCGAGGGGTCTAACCCCTGAGCTACAGGGGCTGTGGGGTGCGAGGCGAGGGGTCTAACCCTGGAGCTCCCGGACTCCTCTTTAATTGAAACTAAGACATAAAGCAAAGAGAAACCTTCACCCCCTGCCCCGCCCCGCCCCGCCTCTTTCCCGGTGAACATGGTACAGTCCTGGCAACAGCCTTAGAGCAATCCGGTGCCTGGACTGTGCCACGCTCCACCGGCAAAGGTGAGGCGGTTCAGCACACACACTGATGCTCTGTCCTTTGTAAAGGAGGGAAAACAAGGCTCACTGTATTCAAACCTCGTCGTCCTCATTAATTATGAATTAAAAGCAGTTTAAATAATCAATCCCTTTTTGTACATGTTCCGACCGTTTTGAAATCTTTTAATGATACAAATGTCAGCGCCTCGGGGCGAACTGCAAGTTAGATATAGAATCTTTAAAAACAGCAACGTCAGGCCTCGAATAAGCCTTTGTCTGAGCCACGTCTGCGTGTTTCCATGTGTGTTTTATTTCGCCCGGAACATATACAGTCAATTCACTTTACAACGTATCCTGTGCAGCGCTTTAAGACGTCTCGATGATGTGATAAGGCGTGATAGTCTGTGATAAGATGTGATAATCTGATGCAAGGATTATTATTATTATTATTATATACCTACACTAGAATCTCAACTAACTAACCATTGATACGAGCCAAGGGATGAGAGCGAGGTGAGAGACAGAGAATGAGTGAATGGGAGAGAAAGCATGAGAGAGAGCGAGAGAGAAAGAACGAGAGAGAGAAAAATGAGAGAGCAAGAGAGAGCGTGTAGAAAGAGAGACAGAGAGAGAGAGTCAGAGAGAATAGGCCAAAAAAAAAAACTCAAAGATCACAAAGCCATCACTAATCACACATCTCGGGTATCCCGGTAGCCACTGATGAGCTGAACAACGCCAGGGGTCCAGTGTTTTAGACTTCAGTCTCCGATGGCTGTACATTTCCATCATGTGGTGGGAAATAAGAGCAGTGAAATATTTTTTTTTAGCACCGTTTTGCTGGATCATTAAATTAGTTAGGGATTAAACTCACTCAAAGTTCGCTGCAGGGCTGTGCGCCTGTTAATCAAGTTAGCACCGCTCTCTCTCTCTCTCTCTCTCTCTCTGCCTATGCTCAACTTCCCATCCGCCAGACTTTATTTGAGAAATAATAACTGTTGCTCGCAATTAATTATAAATAATTTAATCATTTAATTAAAAAATAATTTGAAAGGGGGAGAGGTGGGGGGGAGGGGAGGGGAGGAAAAAAAATCTAACAGCTGCAGTTTTTTTTAATGAAAATATATCAAAGGGATTACTGTAAAATAATTATGAATTATTCAAGTCCATAATCCAAAGGATTTGAGGGATCCTTTTTCTAAGGGTGCATAACATTAAATAATGTAATTATACAATTAGATAAATCATTTATAAAAACAATGGTGTGTTAACCGTGTGTTTTTTTTAAGAAAAAATAAATGATTTTGTATGTTTGGGTGGGGTGGGGGGGTCGAGCTGGTGTATTAATGACCTAAAAAGCCACACATTGTCTAGTTCCCTGCCTAACAACCTGCCTCCAGGAAGCAGTGTGGGGGGGGAGGGAGGGGGTTGCATGTGTCTGTATGTAAGAGCTGTGTGAAAATGAGAGTGACTTGTGTGTCAGCCTGGCTCAGTCGCTAAATGCCTCTGGGACAGAAAGTTGCGGGGATGATTTCCCCCCCGCCCCGCCCCACCTCCCTCCACTCAGTACAGGGAGACTTTGAGCTCACAACCTAGTCTTAAGAATAATAATCCTTGCATTTAATATAATGCCTTATCACATCTTCGAGACGTCTCAAAGTGCTTCACAGGGATCCACTGTAAGGTGTAATGACTGTGTATTTTGTGGGCGAAAGCGTGGCAGCCAGTTGGACACAGATGTGTCCCACAAACAGTTGTGGATTGAGTGACCGTATATATACATATATGTTTTTTGGCTGGACGCTCCTGGGAGGACTGCCTTATTGGAGGCACCGTCCTTCGGTTGAGACATTCAATTGAGCTCCTGGTCTACATGAGTTCGAACCCACAACCTTCTGACTCAGAGGTGAGAGTGCTACCCACTGAGCCAAAGCTGACCCACAAGGCTGGACAGATAGAGGAAGCCTCAAATCTTCCTAAACGAAAAAAAAAGCCAAACTCACAGAGAAATATGGCAGATGTGAACGTGAGGCAAAGCCCACAAGTTGCAAAGACTCAGTTCTAGTAACGGAACCATCTCTCGTTCCATTATCCTCGCTTGTTGGAACAAAAAAAAATCTTCAATTAAAGCCAATAATCCAATTCCACAGTGGTCAACATCTGGTTAGCATTAACTGAGCGAGACTGTAAAATGGCAAAGAGACACTTAAATAGGAGGGTAATGTAACAGTTTAACACAAAGCGTAGCATTCCTCTGCCAACCAGCTCTGGCCTGGATGGAATTACATCTGTAGCCTTGTTGCGTGATTAAGGGACCTTTCATGTACGGGAATCAGTGCTACAGCTAACATGTTCCACATCCATGTAGATGGGATACAGATCTCCGTGGCCACTCTGGTGGTGCTACACTGGTGGTATGAAATCCTGCAATTCCACATTGAATGAGCTGCAGTGAGTTCAAATCTTGAAGAAAACTGTGGCCTTAATTATAATGCTGGGCGAGCTTAGAAGTCACTGACTGTGCCGTGGCTCCATGGTTATGTGTGCGTGTGTCCCATTGAAGGCCTTTTTTGCTGACTTGTGCATTTTCCGCTACGGGATTCTGTACCGCAAAGCGAGAGGACCTGGGTTCGATTCCCAGTCAGGGCAAAACCTTAGGCAAGTTTCCTTGCTCCACACACACACACACACACACACGCGCGCACACACGCACGCACGCCTCCGTTTACTTAGCAGTAAGTAGGAACCTGGTTGTTAGTCGATTGGAGGTTCTCTTTTCTGGGGGGGTGGGTAATAACCCCTTTTTGTAAAAAAAATGGTCACTTAATCCACGACTGTTTGTGGGATACTGCTGTGCGCAATTGGCTGCCGTGTTGCAACTCAATCTGGAGTGAGTTCCTAGCGGAGAAATGCCACTAAGCTTTACACAGCGCTGTTCCCTCCCAGCTACACACACACACATCTCTGCCTGACAGCCAGCTATGTGCTTGTTAATGGCAGTGATGGATGGAGCTGTTGAGGAATGTTCAACTGCTCGTTCCTTTAGGCACAATTAAAGCACGACTCGCTGCGAGAATCTCCACACTTAACTGTCCAATGTTACTCTGATGTGGTCGTGTCCTGTCCTCACTGTTACTCACCCCCACTCTTGCCTTGGGTTTGCCTCGAACTTGGGGTGTGCCCTTGCCCGTCTGCTGTCCTCCCTCTCCCCCGCCCTCCCCCTCCCAGTCTATCTGGTTCCACGTCCACAATCATAACTTGTGTCCAGATGTCAGCCTGGCTCAGTCTGTGCCAGTCTCCCCCTCCAGCTCAGTGAAGTCTGTGGGTTTGAGCCCCACATTGAACTCATATTATTTAGGCTGAGGCTCTAGTGCAGTGCTGGGGGGTGGGGGGGAAGCTGCATTGTGCCGTCCTTTGGATGAGACGTTAAACCCCGGTCTCCGTCTGTGCCTTGTTCAGGTGGATGTTAAGTGTGGGGGGGGGGCGAGTTGAAAAGAGAAGGGAGATTCTCCTGGTTTCCTGGCCGACAATTCCTGCCCCTTCCCCCAGATAAACTCAACCATTCACTTCCCGGCAATTTGCAGGATTTTGCCGTGCACAGATTCGCTGCCATGTTCATCTACGAAACACACAGTCACAACACTTCACAGTAATTTCCCCGGAAGCGGATTTAGACGTCCTCCCGAAGTGAAAGGAGGCGTGTCAAGCGCAAGGGTTTATTTATTTTATTTTATTTTAAGAGTGGATTTAAGACTATTATGCAAAAAAAAATCCTTGCCGAGATCAAAATTCTGAGGCAGGTTTTAAGTCTACTCTAAGGTTTTGAGTCCTGTAGTTTAACAGTTACAGCACTCGCCTCGCAAGTGAGAGAAAACCAAGTTTTTTATTCCCGGGAGTTATATCCTGTGAAGCGGTTTAAGGCGTCTCAACGACGTGATAAGGCGCTGTATCAAACACAAGGATTGGTATTATTATTATTTAAGTCTACCTTGTGCAAACGTATTGAACTCTACTCTACGACTGGGTTGATTGTGAGCGCGTGTTTCTCCCTCCCTTTCCCCCTTTAAAGGCTGGTCAACCAATATTTCATTCACATCATCTGATTGCCATCGCTGGCGTGGTGAACTTTAAGGAGAGCGGGCCTTGTATTTCCCCCCCTCCTCCCCCCCCCACACTTAACTTCGGAAAGATCGGCGACACAACACTCACAGCTCTGTGTAGCGCTGAGCGTGAATCGCTGCTAAATATATAACATTTCATGCCAAATAAATTTCTTGCACTTTAATAGACACGGTAATGCAATCCCTACTGTGAAGCAGCCAGCCAGCACCCAGAGGACAGTTTTGTGCCCACTGTAGCCTCTGTCCTAGCCTTGCCTGCTGAGACCCCCTGCTTAGCAGTAATTATCTTTCTCATCCAGCCTCCCAAACTATTGAGTTTATAGATCACCTCGTGGGACCGGGAGAACGGTCTGCTCGCAAATTGAAAAACAAAACAAAACAAAGAGAGATACGAGGGAGAGGGAGAGAGAGGCAGGGAGAGGGAAAGGGAGATGGAGAGGGAGAGGGAGAAATAAAAGGGAGAAGCAGAAGGAGAGAGAAAGAGAGAGGCAGAGAGAGAGGGGAGGGCAGGGGGGAGATAGACATGACTTTGTTTGCTTTCCGTATCGAATCAAGCAATGAAAGAGATTCTTCTCATTATTAATTATTATATTATTGTTATTATTAATAATAATATAATAATAAGCTGTGCATTTGATACAGCGCCTCATCATGTCTCAAAGCGCTTCACAGAATATATTATAAAGTGACTGTGTATTTTGTGGGCGAAATGCAGCAGCCAATTACGCACAGTAGTGTCCCACCAACAGTCTTGGCTTCCGTGACCAAATTATTTTATTATGAAGGGATTATTACCCTGGAAAATGATTGTCAGCCAAGACACCAGGAGAAACTTCCTTCTCTTTTCCAGGAGTATTAAACTTCCCAATAGCGTTTTCAACACACAGTCACTACACCTTACAGTGAATCCGTGAAGCTCTTTGGGAAATCCTCCCGAGGTGATAGGGCGACCCATCAAAGGTAATAATAATAATAACTTTCGTTGCATTTGCTACAGTGTCTTCGAGATGTCTCAAAGCGCTTCACAGAATATACTGTAAAATGTAGTGACTGTGTGTTTTGGTGGTGAAACGCGGCAGCCAATTATGTTCTACATTGTAAGACGGACTCGTTTCGCTCGGAGTTTGGCGGCTTTGATCACTGACGGACAACATCACGTTCGCCTGAAAGAGAGACGTAACTAACAGGAAAGGATTCTTTTCTTTTACTTTAACTTTCAGCGAGGCTCAAAACGAAGGAGTCGGGTTTCCGCGCGTTTCGTTCATTCTCGGCCCCTTTTTTTTGTTCAGCCGTTAAGAAAAAAGCAGCTCATCTCAGCCTCTACCCATCAAGACACAGCTCAGCGCTGGATAATCACACCGAGGCCTTTGACATTGATCCTGAGCTTTTGGTTCTATTATTTAGACATTATTCAAAGAATAAATGCATTATTAGCCTGAGGTGGGAGAGCGGGTGCGGGGTGGGTGGTGGGGGTGGGTGGGTGGTGGGGGGTTGGGGAGGGAGAGGGAGAGGGGAAGGAGAGAGGGACAGAGGGACAATGCTCTGACTGAAATGTTATCTCTCTCTCTGTTACCCGCCTGCCTTCAAGCGTAGAGGCAACATCTGGATTCCTCCTCATTTGACGCAAGAAATAATTTACGAGCCTCGCAGAGAGAGAGAGAGAGCTAGAAAACGGCAGTGTCTCGGTGACTCTTGCCCCCCCCACCCCCCCACTCACCCCCCCCACCCCCCCACTCACCCCCTCTGTCTATCTAGCCGTGTGCCCCACCCGCTTTGCTTTGTGGGTTTTGGCAAAGAGACAGCTTTACAGGGCTCAACTCGGATTAATCTGGATTAGATCCACCAAAGGCTAATTTATATTTACACCCACTCCCTTTGAATTCAACACCAAGTCCTATAGCTCAGGGGTTAGAGCCCTCGCCTCGCACGCCAAAGGACCTGGGTCCGATTCCCGGGTCAGGGCGAAACCTTAGGTGAGTGTCCTTACTCCACACACACGCCTCTGTTTACCAGCAGTAAGTAGGAACCTGGTTGTTAGTCGATTTCAAGGGGGATCTTTAACATCCACCTGAACAAACACAGACGGGATCTCGGTTTAACGTCTCCTCTGAAAGATGGACACGTTCTCCTTGACAGATGAGGACAGGAAGCATCGGAAAGCAGACCCTTGACAATTTCATATCGATCATTCGCTTCACAGCTGTTTGTGGAGACAACCCGATTGGGATTATTTGTCACCTCCCTCCCCCACCGACTCGGCATCGGGCTCCACCGCTGTCAAGCGCTCTGAGACGCTGCCCTGCATGAGGGGATGTGTAAATGCAAGTTGTTGTTGTTGTGAATTGGCTGCTGTGTTCACCTGCAAAACACGGCAGTCACACTCCACAGTGCCAACCGCTTTGAGACGTTCTCCCCCCAGCTGTGTAAGATGCTGTACCAAGCACGAGGATTATTGTCAGTACGATTATAATAATAGGGTCTCAGAGAGAGGGGGAGAGGGGAGGGGAGGGGAGGGTGGGGACAAGAGACGGCAGAGACGAGTGAGATCTGACACCCGCGCATCGAAAGAGAAACTCCCCCAGGATCAGAGCTGCGGTGATTGCCTTGCGATTGATTATATGTTATTGATTGGGATAAACAGGGCTCAAACCCCGATAAGATCACACGATGGCGTGGAGACGAGACGAGACGAGACGAGAGGAGCTGGCGGGCTGAAGCGAGCTGTGCCCTGATTTGCCTGGCCTTGCCCGCCTGCTGTGATCACTGGCAAGGCAAGGTTTGTGTCGCGCAAGCCATCACTGGCAGATAGCAGCCACGCACTGCTCATTGCTGACAGTAGAAAGGCCTTTATTGAAAGGGTTGTGGCAGTGTTGGTGTCAAAGGCACAGCGGGGGCGGCTCGGCATTGTTACTGGGAGCAAGTGAGCTGGTGGAAGAACCTCCTCTGCTCATCCTTCAGGCAGCAGAGTCTTACAAGTGAATTGAAAAGGAACCTCCACCACACTGGAGCCTTGACTGAAGAGTGTTTTGGAGGCAGGAGTTCTCACTCCAAACAAAGGCAGGAAGGAAGCCTCACTCGACGATCTAATTGTTGTGTTTGTGGCTCTTTATTTTTTTCTTTTTTGCTTCTAATGTTTGTTTGGTATATCTGGAGTCCCTGCAGCTCAGTGGGTTAGAGCACTCGCCTCGCAAAGCCAGAGGACCTGGGTTCGATTCCTGGCCGGGCGGTTCAGAGTGAAATCTTCGGCAAGTTTCCTTACTCCAACACGCCTCTGTTTACCTCCTATTTAGCAGTAAGTAGGAATCCAGTTAGTCGATTGTTGGATCACTTTCTGGGGGTAGTAACCCTCGCCCCCACCCCAAAATAAAACTTGGGTCACTCGAACCACGGCTGTTTGTGGGACGCTGCTGTGCGCAATTGGCTGCTGCGTTTCGCCCACAAAATACACCGTCAATTCACTTCACAGTTCATCCTGTGAAGCGCTTTGAGACGTCACAAGGACATGTTAAGGTTCCATATCAAATGCAAGGATTATTATTATTATTGTCGGCCAAAATACCAGAAGATGCTCCCTTTTCTTTTCGAGTCGCACCACAGGATCTTTAACGTTGTGGGGGCTGAGGGAAAAGTGGAACTCACCCAAAACTGGCCAGCTTGATCTCAGTCTTAGCCAAGGCTGTGGTACTGTCTCTCTATGAGCTTCGGGTCTGAAGCCATGAACTCTTTGGAGACTTGAAAATTCACAGGTATTAATATCATTAATATGGCCAGTAGCTATTGTTTGTAACAGTGACGCAGAGTTGCTAATGTTCCTGTTATAACCTGCCTCCGCTCGGCTGGCTCTGGCCTCCTGCTTGTTCCTCGGCCACTACGCCCGAAACTCTGGAACTCTCTCCCTCAATCCCTCCGCCTTGTCACCTCCCTCCCTCCCCACTTTCAAAACCCGCCTAAACACCTTCCTTTTTGATGGTGCTTACGGTCACCTCCCCCTCTCCCTCTGGCTCGGGGTCAGACTCCGGGACACTACCCCGCGTGAAGGTCGCTGTGTAAATGCAAGTTGTTGTTGTATAATGACTTTACTCAAATCGCTTCCCTCTAAAGTTTGATTATGGGGTGGTCGTTGGAAAAGGGGGCGCGTGTGGTGATGTTTGCCCACAGGAGGGTTGGGGGTGGGGGGGGTGGGGGGGGGGGGTGGTCGGAGAACAGGGAAAAAAAATCACATTAAGTGCAATCTAATTACTTGCATGTTTATTAGAACCAGAGCACCATCAAAATTTTATTTAAATTAATCAGGTTTTGATTTAAGATATTAAATTCAAATTAATCATGTAAAAATGTAAATGAACCTTGACGATTTTCAAGCTGTGAGTTCAGTCTGTTAGTTTGGAGTCACTTTGAGAAATTCGGTGGGTGGGTGAGGTGGTTGAGGGGGCAGGGAGGGAGGGAGGGGGGGAATGGATGTGAGGCTTGGGGGGGAGGAGAGAGGAGAGACAGTGAGTGGGGGGGGGGGGGGCTTTGGTGGTGGGGGGGAGGAAGAGAGAATATGCCTGAAACTTGTGCAATTAAAAGATATTCAGTGGGACAGATGTAAAGGATGTGTTATAATTAAAAAAAGATCACGGAACAGGCAAGTCGGATTTGCATGATTGGCTCATTGTAAGGCTTCATTGATTACCAGCAGGGCTGGACCTCGCTGTTAACCCCTTGAGAGCCAGGGCCGTTCCGTCGTTCTGCGCAGGGGTGGTGGTGGGGGGGTGGAATTAAGGGAATAACCCCAATTGCACCCGCATTTCACCTCCCAACATGCACAATCAAGTCACTTTACAATATAGGAACATAGGATCAGGAGGAGGCCATACAGCCTCTCGAGCCTGTTCCGCCACTCCATAAGATCATGGCTAATCTGTACCTCAACTCCAATTAAGAGCCTTTGCCCCGGATCGCTGACCTAACAAAAATCCTTCCACCTAAGGCTTGAAAATCTATTCTGTGAATAACGAGTTGATAAGACTGTTTGTGGGATTGGCTGCCGCGTTTCGCCCACAGAGTATGCAGTCATTTCACTTTACAGTATATCCTGGGAAGTGCTTTGAGACGTCTGGATGACATGACTGCATCAAATGCAAGGATTATTATTATTATTATTACTCAGCAGGGCGATCAAGCCTGCCCCGCGTGAGGTAAAATGGTATCTATGCTTCCCCCCGTGCAAACATGGCTCCCTCTGAGATGTCATCACAGCTTTTAATTACTGAAAGGACAAACATTAATTCATGCCCTTTAATGTCCCCTGCAGGACACTGATGTGCACAATAGACAACATCAGCAAAAAAAGATGCTCACAACTGGGGTGCAAGCGGTTCGCGATGTCTCGTTTGACTTGTTAGGATTTACTTCCCAAGAGTTTTGTTTAATATTTTGTTGTTTGAGTAGTTCTGTTCCAGTGCTTGTCTGATGGTCCAATTTCCAAGAGAGTGACAACAAAATAAATACAACAAAATGACATTTACACAGTGCTTTTCACTCGGGAGGACGTCCCAAGGCTCTGGACAGTCAGGGATTTGGACCCGAGCTGGTGATTGGGATCAGGAGGGTGGCGGGCGAGGAGGGCGGGGGTAGGAAGGTGACCTAAGGCGCAGTCGAAGAGGAAGGTCTTGAGACGGGCCTTGAAGGAGGCGAGGGACGGGGCGAGGCGGAGGGATTGTGGGATGGAGTTCCAAAGGGTGGTGAATACTGTCTATATACAGTAAGATTTGGTCACTGCCCTTCAAATTTTCACAGATTTTTAAAATAGTCCCCAATGAATTAAAATTAAATTAAAACTTTCCCACTTGATATGGAGGATGCCTCAAAGCATTCTGCAAGATTTCACTGTCAACTGGAGCGACTGGTGTTAATTTTGTACCAAACACGTCAGCCAATATTTTGCGGGTTGAGATTCTCCAGACGAGTGAGTTATACTATGAATAATACTCCGTAATCTTCGCGTTTGATACGTACGGCGTCTTTCATGTCGGGAGGACGTCTCAAAGCGCTTCACAGGATTCTTACACAATTGCTGTGGGCAATTGGCTGCCGGATTTCACCCACAAAATATACGGTGAATTGATATATTCTGTATATTCTGTGAAGCGCTTTGAGACGGCTCTAAGACGTGATAAGGCACTGTATCAATTGCAAGGATTATTATTTTTATTACTGCAAAGCGCGGCGACTGTGTGTATTGTCGGCAAGTTGTTAACCACTACTTTGGATTTAAAGCCATGATTTTTTTGCTGTATTTTTTAAGGGGAGGAAATAAAGACGTTAAAAGGTTTGGTCCAAATTCTGCACGTTTCAAAAAAATTACGTAAATGGTGTCAACGGTGGCATTTCTCACCCAAAATGCGTTAGTAAAAAAGTAACACATTTTGGGATGCAGACCACACTGTCTAGAATCGCAGAATCATAGAATATTACAGCACAGAAGGAGGCCATTCGGCCCATCGTGCCTGTGCCAGGACTTTGGAAGAACTACCCAATCAGTCCCACTCCCCCGCGCTCTCCCCACATCCTTGCAAATGTTTCCTCCTTAAATACCTTGCCGTAAAAGCCAACGAAACGCTTCTGAACATACCACGGGGGGAAAGCTAGACAATGATGTTCTGTGCAACCTTCTCCCACACAAAGCGCCACAGGACACCGACCTCGCAGTGACTGGGAGAGGCTTCACACCGTTCCGTCACCATTTTTTAAAAAAAAATAGATGTTTTAAATTCTTTTCCTTCCTTCCTTCCTTCCTTCCTTCCTTCCTTCCTTCCTTCCTTCCTTCCTTCCTTCCTTCCTTCCTTCCTGTCTCTCTCTCCGCACACGCACGCCTCTGTCTACCCAGCAATAAGTAGGAACCCAGTTGTTAGTTGCATTTCCATGTGTAGGTGCGATGTGAGCGCGTGGTGGAGCGGGGAGTAAGCAGGTCATAGCGGGAGGGAGGGAGCGACCAGGGTGTGAAGGGATCTATAGACGAGTGTGAGCATCCTCTTGTCCAGCTGCGCGCGGCTCAGCGAGCTGATGGCAATGCTCGGAGCCGGCCTGACCCGGAAATAATCTCACTTCAGCAGCAAAGCACAGACTGATCCAAGCGTAATCTGCTCTCAGAGGCTTGGTGATCGATCTCAGTGTCGAGGGCATAACCGTTAGGCTTCCAAACACACGTCATCTTTAACGTCCCCTGAGCTGAGCTGACCTCAGTGAAGCTGGTGATGATGGTGGCAGCCCACACCGCTCCTCCTTAAACAGAGCGGGTAAAGAAGGACTTCCATTGTTGGGCTGAGACGGGGTGGGCTTTGGGTGGGTGGGAGTGTGGGTGGGGGTGGTGGGGGGGGGGGGGAGTGAGATTGATGACTGGGGAAGTGAGGAGGGGGTTTATGCAATGTGATGTGAAGGGATCATGGGGAAGAGTAACTTGCCTTTATATGCACTGGATGCTGGATGATGACTGGTTGCAGAGTGTCTGGGCATATCGATACAGGTTCACGAGGGGATTGGAGGCTGTTGATGCCTCAGGTTTTACTCTGTGAGACAAACAGATGTTTTACGACAAGCTTCGTAATAGCCGACGAGATTTCTGACACGGACATGGAATGTTGTCCGCCTAGCGCTGATTTAATCCCTCATCGGAGGATAGTAACACAGTACCAGATGTGCGAGTGGTACCTATTCTCTTGCCCTTTGTGTTTCTTTCTCTCTCTCTCTCTCTCTCTCTCTCTCTCACACACACACAGAGACACACACAATCTCTCTCGGGTTACCTCCTTGTCAAACAAGAACAAATCCCTTATTTCTGGTTTCTAGCAATGAGAAAAAGAGAGAAAGTGTGTGTGTGTGAGCGAGAGAGAGATAGAGAGAATATAGTAAGAAGAATCCTAAAATTTGCATTTGCTCCAGCGCCTTATCACACTATCGAGTCGTCTCAAAAGCGCTTCACAGAATACGCTGTAAAGTGAATTGACTGTGTGTTTAATGGGAGAAATCAGAAGGAATAAGAAAAACAGAAACAGAGAGAGAGAGAAATAGAAAAATCAGAAGGACTGAGAGAAAGAGAGCGCGAGAGAGAGAGAGAGAGCGCTACACTGGTGCGAGAAATCTCTAGGGTCAGGCAGAGAGCCGATGGTAATGACAGATTTTTAATGTGGAGGAAAAGACTGACAAGATTTCTGCAAGAGTGTCTTCTGAGCTCTCTCGCAACAGATGGAATGTGAACGACGCATCCGAGTATGGAAAACATCTGATGTACATAGTGCCTGCGTTATTGTCTTTCATCCTCCCCTTTCCCCCCTCTCCTTATTCCCCCCACTCTCCCTTCTTCGTTTCATTTGTTCACAACGCGCTGCAAATATGTTAACATGCCCTTGCGTTCAACAAACCCCTACCCTTCACACACACATATACACACGCGCGCACGCATACACACACACACAAGCACACACCCACATGTACACACATGCATACCTCACACACACACAAGCAACGCATGCACATACAACACACAGACACATACATACACATATGCACACCCATACATACATGTGCACACACGCATACCTCACACACACATACATACACACACACACACACGCATTCCTCACACACATACTCACAAACACACATAGGCACACATACGCGCACACACATAGGCACAAACACATACACACGCACTCACATATGCACACACATGCACACTCATTTTTTTTGTTGTGTCCTACCGGTTTAATTGATTGATTCTTCTGCGCAAATCCAAATTTGCCTTTAATAGTCAAGAGTCGGAGCACAGAGTTATTGGGATTCCCCTGGCATCTATTTGATTTAAACTAGAAAGCTATTACCAGTTAATACATGTATATTCTGTTGAAAGAAAATTATCAGTAATGAAATGAGGGAAAAATTACTGAATGGTTATGGGCAAAAGCAGATGTTGCGAAGGCATTATTGCTAGCAAAGCTAATCACCAGTGAAACTTTCATGTGATAGGGTGTTAGAGTAAGGAGAGAGGAGGAGAGCAAAGCATCTCACTTTCTGCTCCAGAGCAAAGGAACAAAGAGGCAGCAAGCATCTAATTAAGCAGCCAGGCTGTTTACCGTAAGCAGCGAGGGTGAGCGGGGACGGGAGGGGCGGGGGGAGTGTTTCATAATAATAATAATAACCCTTGCATTTGATATGGCGCCTTATCAAGACTTCAAGACGTCTCAAAGCGCTTCACAGGATACATTGTAAAGTGGAGTGTCGGTATATTTTGTGGGCGAAACGCAGCAGCCAATTGCGCACAGCAGCGTCTCACAAACAGCCGTGGATTGAAGTGACCAAATTATTATTATTCCTTTTAAGGGTTTATTACCCACGTATAAGCGATCTGCCAATCGACTAACAACTGGGTTCCTACTTATTGCCGGGTAAACAGAGGTGCGTGTGTGGAGTGAGGAAACTTGCCCAACATTTCGCCCCGATCGGGAATCGAACCCGGGTCCTCTCGCTTGTGAGCCGAGTGCTCTAACCACTGAGCCTCAGACTCCACAAAGGGGTTACTGTTGCCGGGCTGTGTCCTCCCCCCCACCACCACTCACCTGTTTTTTCCTTCCTCCATCTTCCACCTCTCTTCATCCAATTTCCCGATCTCAGCCTGACTCAGTCGGTAGCACTCTCGCCTCTGAGTCAGAAGGCTGTCAGACTATTGAGCTCACAGTCTAGGGTGAATATCAAATGCAGTCCCGAGAGGTGGGGGGGTTGGGTGGGTGGGTGGTGGGGGGTGCAGTGCTGGGTGGGTGGGGGTTTGGGTGGGTGGGTGGGTGGGGGGGGTGCAGTGCTGGGTGGGGGGTTGTGTGGGTGTGGGTGGGTGGTGCTGTGCTAGGTGGGGGGTTGTGTGGTGTGGGTGGGGGGTGCAGTGCTGGTGGGGGTTTGGGTGGGTGGGTGGGTGGTGCTGTGCTAGGTGGGGGGGTTGTGTGGGTGTGGGTGGGGGGTGCGCTGTACTGTTGGAGTTGTCTGCCCTTTAGTTGGGAAGTTAAACCGAGATCCCGTCTGTTCCTGTTCCGGTGGGTGTCAAAGATCCCGCGGTGCTGATGGAAAAGAGAAGGGAGTTTCTCTCTCTCCCAGTTTCCTGGCCGACAGATAAAATCGGTCACTGTTTTCCTGGCTGTTTGTGGGACGTTGCTGTGTGCAAATTGGCTGCTGCGTTCAGCCTCCAAAATATACTTTATATAAGATCCTGTGAAACGCTGGGAGTTCAAAGTCCCCGCAGTGGGGCTCGAACCCATGACCTCCTTATCCAGAAGCCCCAGCATTGCTGAAACGCTGTGGGTTTCGCTCACGTAACTGGGGCTATTACTTTTCGGGGTTTACATATTTCGATTCCCCCTCACCACCACCTCGGTCTTTGATCTCCACTCGCACAGCAGCAGGTCTGACCCAGAACAATGAAGGTTGGAAACCGAGTGAAACTGTATCTGGTGTGAAAAACGCACAACTTTTATCTGATGAAAAAAAAACAAGATGTTGTTTCATAAAAGTTCAAGCAGCTTCTCCTCGTGTATTCTCTCTCCCTCTCTCTCTCTCTCTCTCTCTCTCTCTCTCTTCTCTCTCTCTTGTGTCTCTTGTGTCTCTCTCTCGCTCACTCCCGGGTCTTCTCGCCCTACATACAGGAGGCCTCGAATTCCACCTGCTCTTAGCCTACCTGTACAATGAGCCGAGATT
Organism: Callorhinchus milii; assembly: GCF_018977255.1. NCBI lineage: Eukaryota > Metazoa > Chordata > Chondrichthyes > Chimaeriformes > Callorhinchidae > Callorhinchus > Callorhinchus milii. The sequence goes on from NW_024704750.1 coordinate 1,156,903, forward strand.
CGCTTTTTTCAGGCATAAATGTGCTGAAATCTCACAGTTTTATGGTCAGGCTTGTTAGGGAGCAACAACAACAACAACAACTTGCATTTGTTCAGTGCCCTTCGCGCGGGGTGTAGGTCCCGGAGCACTTGACAGTGGCCGGGGGGAGAGGGAGGGAGGGAGGGAGAAGGTCAACTGTGAACACAATCATAAAGGAAGGTGTTTAGGTGGGATTTGAAGGTGGGGAGGGAAGGAGGGAGGGAGGGGGGCAAGGCGGAGGGATTGAGGGAGAGAGTTCCAGAGTTTCGTAGCGTAGTGGCTGATGTCAGGTAATGTCAGGTAACCCTCTCGACTCCAAGTCAGAAGGTTGTGGGTTCAGAGCATCGTGTGGGGACCTTGAACTTGCACAGTCCAGGCTGACACTGTCCCGTTCTGGTCACACTGCAACTGGGATATATAGCAGTGATGGAAAGAGTACAGTGTGGGTTTTCTGGGCTGACTCCAGGACTGGCCGATTACTGCTGTCAGGATAAAGAACCCGGTTGTTGGTTGATTGGCGGATCGATTTTCCGGGGGTAAAAATCCCTTCAAAAAAATAATAATAATTTGTTCATTCAATCCAAGACTGTACGCAATTGGCTGCCGCGATACAGTCAATTCACTTTACAGTGTATCCTGTGAAGCGCTTTGAGACGTCTCGAAGACGTGATAAGGCGCTGTATCAAATGCCAGGATTATTACTAGTATTATTACTCCCTCCACCAGCCCGCTGATGTTGGAGCATTAGCCAGGAACTGTGCATTTTCAGGGAGGGAAGGCTTTAAGTGGGCCACATGTGCTCTTCAAAGCTGTAGAAGATCAGTCGGCGCCAAGGAATTCCTTTTTAAACATTTCCCCTTTAATTTATTTCCCCCTTTTCAATAAAACACGCATTTCTTTTTGGGTCCAACTATAAATTCCTGGCAACAGAGTGTTTGACGGCGTTAGATGAGTGCTGGATAATCTCACAAAATCACATTCACACTACAGCTGAAATTCAATAATGACGCCTCTCTCGCTCTCTCTCTCGCTCTCTCTACCACAGCACATTATGTAAAAAAGGCTTCTGTTCATTTCTCTCCCTCTCGCCTCATCCACTCCCTGTCTTTGTTGCCTTTCCTTCCGCGCACAGCGATTTCTTAATCATGGCTATTTGTGGATTTGCCATCTCTCCTCCCCCACCCCCTACCCTCAACCCCTAACCCCCACCCATCGCTGTTTCAAAAAAAAATTCTCTCGCCTTAAAAAAAAAGTTGAGGATTTCCTTAAATAAAAAAATAAGAGGAATTTGCTTAAACCCGTTAAGCTTTCTTTCTCATTTGGCGTCAATTCAACCAAATCCAGAAAACATTGCAGTTCTGCAGGAATTGAAGTCACTTAAATGTTGGCTTTTACATTCCCTTTTACCTCCTGTTTCATCTTACATTCCAACAGTCAGTCTGTCAGTCTCTCTCTCTCTATCTCTCCTCTCTCTCTCTCTTCTTTCCCCCACCATTACCTACAAATACACAGTGAGCAACTACACTTGACAGTAAAGTTCCTGTGAAGCGCTTTGAGATGTCTCGACGACGTGTACCAAATTGAATGATCATTACAGCATATTATTATACTATTATTATTATTATTGTTATTATTGTTATTGTTACAAACTCCCAGTTCCCGTCCGCAGTTAAGTGTTTTTAAATCATTTGTTCGCAGGTTCACATTTCCTGAGAAAAGCCTTTGTTTCTGAGGCACTGGGGGAAAACAGAGACTGAACCAAACCTAAATAACGCTGCCGACTGATGCAGTGATTATGTCGAAGGCATCTCGTAAGCGCTTCTCAGGCCGTTCTTGTCAAGTGTCATGTTGAGGGACAGACAGACAGACAGACAGACAGACAGAAGGCCTGAGTTTATGAAGCGGAGAAATAGTAATAATAATAATAATAATCCTTGCATTTGATACAGCGCCTTATCACGTCTTGTCGACATCTCAGAGCGCTTCACAGGATACACTGTAGAGTGAATTGACTGTATTTTGTGGGCGAACGCAGCAGCCAATTGCACACAGCAGCGTTCCCACAAACAGCCGCGGGTTGAAGTGACCACGTTATTATTGGTGACCATTAGATGGGGGGGATGTAGGGAGGGGGGGAGATGGATGGTGAGGGGTGAGGGTGGGGCAGGGAGAAGGGGTGAGACGAGGCAGGGAGAGGGGGAGAAGGGAGAATGGAGTCAGGAGCAATGAGGAGGGAGGGGATGAGTGGAGTGGGGGAGATGGGGAGTGGGTGAAGAGAGAGGAAGTGAAGTGATGAGAGAGAGAGAGGAGGAGAGTCGGGAGATGAAGGCAAGAGGGACCAGTGGAGAGGGGGCGAAGGAGGGAGGGAGGGAGGGAGGAGTTTTGCGGAGGTGGAGGTCAGTGTAATGACGGAACTGAAACAAACTAAGTGTAACAGGTGGGCTGCATGTGTGTGTTGTGTGTGTATGTATGTGTGTGTGTGGTGCGGATATATGTGTGTTTGTATGTGTGTGGGTGTGTATATATGTGTGCGTGTGGTGTTTGTGTGGATGTGTGTGCTGTGCGTGTATGTATGTGTGTGAGGTGTGTGTATACATGTGTGTGTATGTATATATATATGTGTGTGTCTGTGTATGTGTGTGGGTGTATGTATGTGTGTGTGGTGTGTGTGTATGTATATGCGTGAGTGTGTGGTGCGTATATATGTGTGCTTGTGTGTATGTGTGTATATGTGTGTGTGTGTATATGTGTATTTGTGTGTGTGTGTATGTTTGTGTGTATTTATGTATGTGTGTATGTGTGTGTATATGTGTGTGTGTGTGTATGTGTGTGTATTTATGTATGTGTGTGTACACTCGTTCCGCATCGAAGGGAGAGAAGAAGAAAAAAAGTTGAAATTAATTGGCTTGTGACCACAGAGTGGTGAAAGAGACACTATTATGACTGTCAAGCCGGGCCGGAGAGAGAGAGCGAGAGAGAGAGAGAGAGAGAGAGCGAAACCTCCGAGTTTTTGTAAGCGATGTGAATCGTAGCATCAATTGTCGTGTCAGCCTCAGTGCGCTCCTCATTCTCATTAAAAACAAGCTGATTATTCCCACTCCCTGTCATAATGCACGGGCCCTTCACCTTAACACAAGCTGATGCACTGCTGCTACTCCTGATAAAACACACATTATTTATGGCTGCATCACTAATAACAAACCCGATGCAGCGACTTGTCTATGACACATCCCTCACCATAATGTACATCACCGCACAGCTGACACTGACAGCAGCGAGAGAGAGAGAGAGGGAGAGAGAGGGGGGCTGTGGTCTCTTCATTAAACGTTACCCAATCCTTGTTAAAGGGGTGTGTGGGTGTGTGGGGGGCTGGGGGGAGAGAACAAGGGCAATCGACTCCCCCACCCCCCCCCTCTCTACCACCATCCTCCAATGGTGACCCCCCAAAAATACGCTGAGCTTTCTCTGGATTTCACCAGCAATGAGAATTTGGGTTTGCAGGCAGGTGATGAATGGTTTGGGGGGAAATGGGGAGGGGAGGTGGGGGGGAAGAACAATGTCAAACATCTCCCGCCCTCTACCCCACCCACCCCCACTCGTCTCCCCCTTTCCATGCCCCCCTGTGCCAGATACCTTACCCAAGTAGCTGTCCAGCGCCCCCTGCTGGGAAGGGTGGACACATGGATAGAGGTTGACGTGTGTTGTCCCCCACCCACCCTCTCCTCCCCCAGGCGTTGAAGCACAAAGACTAAGCCGACTTGGAGTCTCTGTAGCTCAGAGGTTAGAGCCCTCGCCTCACAAGTGAGCGAGCGAGTGAGCGAGGACCTGGACGGATCAGGTCAGGGCGAAACATTGGTAAGGAAATGTTAGGCAAGTTTCCTTACTCCACACACACACAGACACACAAACACAAACACACAGACACACAAACACACACACACAAACACACAGACACACACAAACAAACATACACACACACACAAACACACACACACACACACACACGCGCCCCTGGTTGCCCAGCAGTCAGTAGGAGGAGTTGGCAGGAGGGAGTTACCATAACTCATTATAACCCATCATCTACTGGTTCTTGTAGACTCTTTACTCCAGCGAGAAGCGGCTCCCTCCCCCCCACCCCGAGCGGAACTCGCTGAGACTTCTCCGGGAAGGCTAGGGTTAATTGCCGCAGCCTGGCGTGGGGGGGGCGGGGGGGGGGGGGGAGGTTGGGGTTTGTGGGGCTGCACTGGCACTCTCTGTGCAGAGATTCCAGCAAAGATGCTTCCAGTGCCTCACTCACTCGAGCCTATATTTAGTTTGCGTCGCTGTGTTCAATAAAATCTCAGTCTGTGTGGGATTCTCTTCAATGGTGATGAGGAACACATGAAACAAATAGAAAATAAACTGCGGAGAACAAGCATTTAATCAGCAACAAATGTCGCGCAAATACGCAGGATTGAGTAACCCCCCTCACCTCCCCCCTCGCCCCCCACTCTCACTGCTTCACCCCCTGGGAGCTGCTCTCCTCTCCCCTTCCCCCGCTAACAATAATCCTTACACTTGATTTAGCACCTTATCACGTCGTTGAAACGTCTCAAAGCGCTTCACAGGAAAAAATTGCGGCATTCCTTAAAGCCTTGTTTAAACAAGCGCCAGACTTAAAATTACACTGCGTCCACATAGGTAACCCATCATCACAAACTTTCCCCCTGTATATCAGGAGCCAATGACTAGCTCACCACACCATAGGTTACACAAGGTGATGAGAAAGCCCTCCTCACCTCCACCCCACAAGATGTTATTGCACGTGAAGGGGCGCGATATAAATGTTAGTTTATTAAGTTGTGTTGTAGTCAGTGACAACTCCTTCAATCTCTAATCCCTGTATTATTGTAAACAGTCAGGGGGACGTTTCAATCAGCTTCACAGGATATGCTGTAAAATGCAGTGACTGTGTGTTTTATGGGTGGACGCTGCGGCTAATTTGTGCAGAGCAATGTCCCACAACTAGCGATTGGGACCAGTTTTGCTTTGAGACATCTTGGAGACGTGATCAGGCACTGTACCAAATGCAAGGATTATTATTATTGGTATTATTGTTATTGTCGGCCAGGATACCGGGAGAGAGAGAAACTCCCTTCTCTTTTCAAATAGAGTGATCTTTAACGTCCACCGGGACCTCAGGTCCTCAGTTGTAACATCCCATCCAAAGAACGGCACCTCTGACAATGCAGTGCTCCCTCTAGTACTGCACCAGGGCTTCAGCTTGGACTGTGAGGTCCTGATGTGGGGCTTGAACCCGCAACCTTTGGACTCAGAGGCGAGTGCGCTGGGGGAGAGAGAGGAAAAAGCAGAGTACAGAAAAACCCATTGAACACATCCACAGGAAAGTCAAAACACACACACGCACACACACCTCCGAACGTTTCCTGTAATAATAATAAACATAATAATAATCCTGGCACTTGATTTAACTCCTCATCACGTGGTTGAGACGTCTCAAAGCGCTTCACAGAATATACCGTAAAGTGAACTGACCGTGTACTTTGTGGGTGAAACGCGGCAGCTCATAGCAGCGACAGTCGTGAATCGAGTGACCATATTTTTTTTGAGGGATTATTACCCGGTGCCGTGTGCACGGATGGTCAAGAAGCAGGGGGTGGGTGGTGGCGGAGGGTGGGAGGGTGGGGGTTGGGGGCGGGATGGGTGGGGGGGGTAACTTTAGAAATTACCGCGTATTATTACTCGAGAGTGAAAAAAAACACAGTGCTCATGAAACGCAGCTGACAAGCTTGACTAAATTACTCAAGGACCATTACCAAAAAAAAATCTCTTAATTGCCAACCATTTTGTTAGGTCAATTGAATCTAATTGAAAAAATAACAAAAAGCTTATTATGCTGGCAACACAGCCAGAGAGAGAGAGAGAGAGAGAATCTCACACGCACACACACGCACAACACCAGGCATATGTTATATCCAAAACAATGAACCTAATTTTTTTTCCTGCCAACACAGAGCAGTGAGAGTTCATTTTACATCTTAGCCGTGTCGTTGTGTGCGTTTTTTTTTCTTCTTTAAAACAACACGCTTTGTGGATTTTATTTAATTTGTGTGTGCGCGAGACAGAGAGAGGATAATGTTATTTCTCTCTCTCTCTCTCTCTCTCTCTCACTAGCCTGCTCTTTCCTTCTGCGGCGTTTAATGTCTCTGTATTTCTATTCTCCGGCATTTACATATTCATTCTTCTCTCGCGCTCCTTTTAAATCACAGACTATTGAGACGCACGGCAGCTGAAGGCAACTCGAGGAACGAGAGCCTCGAACTGCACGAAAACAGGCAGCAATTTACAAATCACTGGAGCAATGAGCAAAGCCATTTGGACAGCAGAGGCTGAGCAGAGGAGACCACTCCTAATAGCCACAATAGGTAAATTGACCTCATTAACACTTCAGCCAATACATTCATTATAATAATAATAATAATAATAACAATAATAATAAGCCTTGTATTTGATATAGCGCCTCATCACATCGTCGGGACATCTCAAAGGGCTTCACAGGATATTCTGTAAAGTGTATTATTATTATTAATACTAGAAAGAGAAAACAATGACCCTAAAAGTGTTTCGCTCCAAAAATATACCGTCAACTAATTCGCTTTGCAGTGTAATCCGTGAGGCGCTTTGAGACGTTGTGGATAAGGCGTTAAATCAAATGCAAGGATTATTATTATTATTATTAAGTGGATTGACTGTTATTTTGTGGGTGAAACACGGCAGCCAATTGCACACTGTTGTGCTGTTGATTATCATTTATGATTTATGATGATGAACAGCCTGGGACTTCTCTTCCCTGGAGAAAGTTCATGTGGATTTTTTTGTTTGTTTCAATGTTTATTGTTAAGATTTGATCTGTTCTGCTATGGACCCAAACTCACTCACTCGCTCGCTCGCTCGCTTGCTCACACACTCACTCACTCGCTCGCTCACACACTCGCTCGCTTGCTCACACACTCACTCGCTCGCTTGCTCACACACTCACTCGCTCGCTCGCTCACACACTCACTCGCTCGCTCGCTCGCTTGCTCACACACTCACTCACTCACTCACTCGCTCACTCGCTTGCTCACACACTCACTCGCTCGCTCACTCGCTTGCTCACACACTCACTCACTCGCTCGCTCGCTTGCTCACACACTCACTCACTCATTCGCTCGCTCGCTTGCTCACACACTCACTCACTCACTCGTCTCAGACCACTTAACAATGGCAGAGCCCGAGGCCGAACCAGGGGGAGGGAGAGGGGGAGGGAGAGGTGACTGTAGGTACGGTCGAAGAGGAAGCTAAAGATGGGGAAGGAGGGGGCGAGGCGAAGGGGTTGAGGGAGGGAGTTCCATAGCTTTGGGGTGTGCCATGGCTGGCGATGGTGGACTTGGCTACACTTCACTGTAAATCCTGCGAAAGGCCTTTGAGGCGGATTCTATGATGCGATAAGACACCGTGGGGTCAAATCCAAAGGTCATTATTAATTATTATTATTGTTACTATTTGATCTTCATCGTCTCCTCGTTACAGAGACAATAACAGACACAGTGAACTGACCTCAGCCACACTTCCAGGTAACCCATTACCCTGAGCTTTTTGGTGGCAGGAAACTAGAGAACACCGTGAAGCACTTTTACATTGGTTTAAAATGGAAAGTGGCTTCACCTTCCCTTATGGAGACACTAATATCACTTTCATTCTGAGAGCAATCTCTCTCCCCCTCTCGCATCTTTCTCTCTCTCTCCTCTCTCTCTCTCCCCCTCTGCATCTTTCTCTCTCTCTCTCTCTCCCCTCCGCATCTTTCTTTCTTTCTTTCTTTCTTTCTTTCTTTCTTTCTTTCTTTCTTTCTTTCTTTCTTTCTTTCTTTCTTTCTTTCTTTCTTTCTTTCTTTCTTTCTTTCTTTCTTTCTTTCTTTCTTTCTTTCTCTCTCTCTCTCTCTCTCTCTCTCTCTCTCTTTCCCTTCCTTTCTCTCTCTCTCTCTCGCCCCCTTCTTTTCTCAGGATGTAAAGGGGGGAATTTGAATATGAGATGATTTTACTCCGGCAAAGGGTGTGTGTTCCTCGTTGCTCGTTGCTCTTGCTCCAATGGCAGGCGGAGCAGCCGGGAGGATAAATGATGTGGGAAATGGACAGATTAATTCTCAAGTCATTTAATTATAAGACTAAAGAAGGTTATAAATAAATTGCGTTATGAAAGGCAGTGAAAGGTGATTTACACAGCGGAGCTCGATTCATTGCGAGGATTTGCAGGGGATGCCTTGGTTTGCTTATGGAAATCAAATGCCATTCATAGCCCTGTACCTATCTCACTGCATCTAACAGTGGGGTCTAATTTGCGGTATTTCTTAACTGAGCGATCCTATTAACACTCTCGCTGGGTTACCCCAGGGAACTCCACTCCACTCTGACGCATTGCCACATGCTGGCAGTAGTCTCCTCCCCTTTTGCACGGAATGGGTTCCTTTCTTGTTATTATGATTAATAATAATCCTGGCATTTGATCCCGCGCCTGATCGCGTCGTCGAGACGTCTCAAAGCGCTTCACAGAATATGCTGTAAAATGTATTTTATTTATTGAGGAGTCTGGTTAGGAAATACTGCATGCTAAGCCCTGATATTATTAGCACTTCAGTAAAAAGAAATACTAATAATAATTTGGTGACTCAATCCATGACTGTTTCACTCAGAAAATATACAGTCAATTCACTTTACAGTATATCCTGTGCAGCGCTTTGAGACGTCTCGAATACGTGATAAGGCGCTGTATCAAATGCCAAGGATTATTATCATTATATATTACTATAACAAGTCCGCAAATGGAATTTGAAAAAAATATATATATAACCAGAAGGCACTCGAGACAATGGGCTGCTCCAGGCAAAAGCTCTCTGTGCCGACTCCCTCCTTTCCTCTTAGAAGTTCGATAGCTTAAGCTAAGTTGAAGAGAGACGAATTTACCTTAAAACCCTGACAGTCTGTGACTGGTACACAGCCCTCACTACAGCTCCACCCGTCTCAATTTCGCCCGTCGAGCATTAAAACAAAATCGCTTTACCCAGAAATCTGCCGCACCAGCCATCTGCCTTGTCTGCCTATAGCTGGAGAGGCTTCTAGAGCACGGGTTCGATTCCCAGAACAGGGCGAAACCTTAAATACGTTTCCTTACTCCACACGTCTCCGTTTACCAGCAATAAGTAGGAACCCAGTTGTTAAGTCGATTGACGGATCACTTTTCCGGGGGTAATAATCCCTTGAAAAATAACTGACTAAATAAATAAATAAACAAATAATAATAATTTGGTCACTCAACCCATGAATGTTTGGGGGACGCTGCTGTGCACAATTGGCTGCCGTGTTTCCCCCCCAAAATATACAGTCACTACACTTTATAGTATATTCTGCGAAGCTCTTTGAGGCGTCTCAAAGACGTGATAAGGCGCTTTATCAAATGCAAGGATTATTATTATTATTATTATAATATATAACATTAAAGCGAGACCGGTTGTTGGAATAGAAGCAGAAACGTGTGACCTCTCTGCTGAACTCTGTACAGTCCACTGACACTTGGGGATCTCTTTTTAACCCACATCATCCCCAATGATGCGGTAGGACATCTCCTGGGGTGGGATAGGGTGGAGGGCGAATGAATGCACAACGAGCAAGTGGGGATGGCGGGTGGGGGAGAGGTAAAAACAGTGAGTTCTGTCATTTTATGGATGCACGAAATTCCTTTCATAACTCAACTCGTTGCAAGTGCTTCTGTTGAGCGAGCGAGCGAGCGAGCGAGAGAGAGAACAATAGGTGGGAGACATGAGCGAGTGAGATAATTCAGGCTGTTTGACATGAAGAAGGTCGATCAGTCCGTGTAATTTACCTGGGATCTGGCTCAGTCCGGGCAAGGTTAGAAAAGCAAATGCAAAATGCAAAAAAAGCTTGCAATCTGATCACTAATTTCATTAATTTCAAAAAAACAGAGGAATGTGGAGATACGTGCAAGGAGATGCTTCACAGTAATAAAACCTACCAAGCAGAAGAAAAGGGGCACTTTATTTTTGTGAATAAGAGGTGTTTAATACTGTGACATCCTCCGGACCAAAGCACCACATCAATTAACCACAGAGAAATAATTAGCACGTTACATTAAAGAATAATAGATTAAAAGGCTGAGGCAGTTTTTTTTTCTTTAGCACTTCAGAAAGTAACGGCTTTCCTGTCCCTTCTGAGTCTTGACATGTTAACTGGGTAGCAACTAATTAGATGTCAAAAATTCATAAGACTGTTAAATATTGCATATCTCAACCAGCCTCTGAAAAAAGGGGGAGTGTGTTTGCATTGAAGGGGCAAGGCACCCAGCACAGCAGGGCAGCAAACCAAAGCGTGGAGGGACAGAGAGACAGACAGAGAGAGAGAGAGAGAGAGAAAATAAAAGAGTACTTCGTTCAGAGAAATAATATTCCGAGAGGCTCATGTGCACGTAATTTCGCCCACAAAACACACACGTTACAGGATATCCCGTGAAGCGCTTTGAGACGTCTCCAAGACGTGTTAATGTCCTGCGTCAAACGCGAGGATTGTCGTCGTTGTTATTATTATTATCATTAATAAAGAAAATTATTTCAAACTGAAGGGAGATGTGTCGAGGAGTGCGGAGAGGGGGAGGGAGTGGGAGGCTGAGAGAGGGAGAGAGAGGAGGGGGTAGGAAAGGGAATTTGGGGTGGGGTGGGGGGGAACATGCTGCCCTATCAAAGGACAGTGAAAGGTAAATACTAATTTGCTACGCGTGTGCAATGAATGTGAATTGTCTCTTTGTCACTAAAGTGTAGCCGATGATGAAAATCACACTGTATTGTGGCGTCTCACATATTGGCGGTTGGGGGAGGTACAAGGTGGGGGTGCGAGGAGGGGGTGCGAGGTGGGGGTGCGAGGAGGGGGCGCGAGGAGGGGGTGCGAGGGGGGACGGCAGAAGTGGGGGGTCTTTTTGATTTCCTTTGCGATTGGAACCAATGCGATGTTTCTCTGGCTGATTTGAACCATTACACAGAAAAAAAGATGTGAAGTAGGAAGTTTCTCTCTCTCTCTCTTTCTCGTGCATTATTCCATTTGGGAGTTAGTTTGTGGATGTTGCGCACACACAACTCTTCCCCCTCCCCCCCCCCCACCCCCCGACAACCCCCCACCCCACACACACACACCACTGTCTTTGGGCTTCTTGTCTATGTGATGTGCAATCCCCTTCTTTATTAGGGTTGGCCACATCTTCTTGTGTCGGAATGTGGTCGGCATTTAAACACTACACCTTTTATGCTCCGGGATGTGAAAATGTAATAATAATCCTTACATTTGAAACAGTGCCTTATCTCATTTTCGAGACGTCTCAAAGACTACTCACTGCTGGGTATACAGAGACATGTGCAATAACGTTTCTCGGTGCCTGGGAAGCGAACCCGGGTCCTCTCGCTTGCGAGGCGAGTGCTCTAGCCACTGAGCTACACGACTCCAAATGGAAGAAGTGCTTATGGAGGGAGGGGAGGGGGGAACGGGGAGGAGGGGAGGTGCGGTGGGGGAGATAGACAGCTCGATCGGAGCCTAGCTGTTAAATGTGCCGGGTGACTGAATGCGTGTTAGGGTGTTATGATCAGTTGTTAAAGTGCACAGCAAGGAGACCCTGCAATAAAGACGTCTTCGCTTCACAACTGGCCTTGTTTCCCCCCACTCCCTCGCAAGAGAGAGTGAGAGCGAGAAGAGAGAGAGAGAGAGATTGACCAAAAGGATTGACCAAAACTCTGAACGGTTTGAGATGTTTCAACAATAATGTGTTTCTGCTCAGATCAGGTAACCCGACTGAACAACAACGACTAAGACCCCGACAACAACTTGTATGTATATCGTGTCCTTCACACGGGGTCTGGCAGGGCTGATAACAATAGTCAATCACGACCCGGGTGGAGTTTTCTCCTCGCAACATCTTGGCCTTACTGAGATGGCAGTTTAATCCCAGCTCATCTGCCTCCCACATAGCACAACCTGTCAGTCCTTGATCTAATCTCACACGCACACAACAGACATGTCATTGCCAGGGGTGTGTCAGCCTGGCTCAGGCTGGGGAAGCTCTCAGCTCTGAGTCGCAAGGTTGACGGTTTTTGGTTCATGAACAAAACGTCATCAATAAAGATGATAAAAAAATAATCATTTGGTCACTTCAATCCACCACTGCTCGTTTGTGGAATAACGTACTGTGCGCGATTGGCTGCCACGTTTCGCCCACAGAACATGCAGTCAATTGACTTGACGATATACTCTGTGAAGCGCTTTGAGATGTGATAATGCCTTATATCAAATGCAAGAATCCCTCGCGAAAGCTTTGCCCCGTTTAACATCCCCGTATGCACTGGCTGCCGTGCGTCACTCCCAGGGTTGAAAAAAAGAAACGTAGACGGGTTTTTAGTTACAACAACAACAACAACAACAACAAGATTCCATTTATAAAGCGCCTTTCACGTCGGGAGGACGTCCCAAGGCGCTGCACAGTTGGGTCAGGACCCGGGCAGGGGGGGAAATGGTCAGGGTAAGGGGAGGGAAGGGAGGGAGCGAGGAGGGGGAAATGGTCAGGGTGAGGGGAGGGAAGGGAGGGAGCGAGGAGGGGGAAATGGTCAGGGTGAGGGGAGGGAAGGGAGGGAGCGAGGAGGGGGAAATGGTCAGGGTGAGGGGAGGGAAGGGAGGGAACGAGGAGGGGGAAGAGAGTCGAGAAGGGAGCTGAAGGCTCGGTTAATAAATAATAAAAGGAAAGGTATAAAATGTATCATGCCTGAGACTTTAATGATTCATTATTAGCTGATTAAAGACCTCGGTGAGAGAAAGAAATAGAAAAAATAAATCGCCTCAAAACATGTACCTCGTTATTCCGTCATCTGTCACCCGTTTGAGATGTGATCAAAGTGGGCGATTCTACAGTAAAATAATCTGCGTGTTAGCCAGGGCAAGGGCCATTGGGCGGGTGAATGGTATTCACACGGTTGGGGGGGTGGGGGGGTTTACATTGGTCAGTCCTTACACGAGAGGGAAGGCAATTAGCAATTAGCACGACGATTAATTTCCGTTAGGAATTAGATTCAGTGAAATATCACTGGTGGGAAACTGTCCATTCTAGTGGGGATATTGTCAGTGGACGTCCTGAGCCTATACACATTGTCCCATGTGATTCATTTCATTTGAGGCCATTATAGAGAGGGATGGGGAGGTGACAGTGGGCAACAGAAAGACTGTCTTTCAGGTGAGGGAGAGCGAATGAGGGCTTTATTTAGAATTAAGCTTCAAGGTGCTTTTCGTGTGCCAGACTGATGTTCCCACTCTAGTTATGAACTCACCAACAAGTGAAAACAACCCATCACTGTCCACCTCATTGAATGCCTGAAAAGCGCTATATCAAATACGAGGATTATTATTATTATTATAACCTCAAACACCTCTCTCTATCAGGTCCCCTCTCAACTCTGCACAGAGAGAGCGAGAGAGAGAGTGAGAGAGAGAGAGCGCGAGAGAGAGGGAGAGAGAAGGCGAATGTTTAAAGTTTAGAAGAAGAGGAACCAAAGAAAGAGCAATCACTGAAATGTCCTTGAAACGGCTACTGACTGAACTCACCCTCTCTAAACAGAGTGTTTTATATAACAGTGCTGACTGCCGCACACTCGTGCTATTTCCTCCCTGTCCTGCGAAAAGGGTTTTCTTGTAGGAGTCACTCTGGGTGTGTCCACCTAACAGGGGATTATCTGAAACATCTTTCATTGTCTGCTCTCAGTAAACCTGTGGTCTGAGTGCCAGATAGTCTTCCCAATGGCAAGTATTAGCTGGTTATACTCCAGCAGTTACCCCCCCCCCGCCCCACCACCCCCACCAATACACACTTTCAGCCTCTCACCGGCCCCCCAATCCCAATCCCACAACCAAACCTTGGTGTGACTGTATTTATAGCCAAACACAGGAATAATAATAATAATAATAATCCTTGCATTTGATACAGTGCCTTATCACATTGTCGAGACATCTCATCGCGCTTCGCAGATTATACTGTAAAAAGAATTGACTGTATATTTTGCGGGAAAAACGCGGCAGCCGACTGCACACAGCAGCGTCCCACAAACAGTCGTGGATTGAGTGACCAAATTCCTATTTTTAAAAAAAATTTTAAAAGGCGAACAACAGTGTCCCTCCCACAAACAGCCATGAAACGAGTGACCAATTTTATCTTGTGGGGGATTGGTGGCCAGGACACCAGGAGAAATTCCCTTCTCTTTTCAAATCGTGTCACAGTATTTTTAACATTTACCTGAACAGGCACAGACAGGATTGAACATCTCATCCGAAGAATGTCACCAAAGTCAATGCACTGCTGTACGCAATTGGCTGCTGCGTTTTGCCCACAAAAATATACAGTCAATTAGTTTCACACTATATTCTGTGAAGGGCTTTGAGACGCCGAGAGGATGTGATAAGGTGCTGTGTTAAATGCAAGGATTATTATTATTATTATTATTATTTTCTCAGCTGTAAAACGTCTTTCACCCTCTGCAGATGAAGCAGTGAAATCTTGGCTGGTTCAGCGTAAGAGTGTGTGTGCCAGTAATGTCATCATCCTCAGCACCCAGCGCTGAAGAGAGGCGATGACTCACACATGGTATTTAAAAATACCTCTGCAAGCTGACCCCCGCCAGGCTGTGCCCAGGGGCGTAGGATGAAGGTCAGGGGGGTCGGGGGGTGCTTGTTGGGGGGGGGCGAGGAGGACGCAGTGAATGGTTGGGTTCCTGAGCTTTGGGCAGGTGGTAGGGGAGATGAAAAATAATGGTAATAATAACAATAATCCCTGTATTTGTTATAGCGTCTTATCATGTCTTCAACATGCCTCAAAGCGCTTCACAGAATGTACCGTAAAGTGTAGTGACTGTGTGTTTTTGTGGGCGAAACGCGACAGCCAATTGCGCACAGCAGCGTCCGACAAACAGTCGTGGATTGAGTGAGAAAATTATAATTATTAGAAGATGGTAGAAAGTGCAGTTCATAGAGGTGCGTATTGAGACGTACCTTGAAGGAGGGAGGGAAGGAGGGAGAGAGGGAGGAGGGAGGGAGGGAGGAGGGAGGGAGGGAGGGAGGAGGGAGGTTATATTGCTTTAAGAAGTTAAGTGGCAATTCAGAGAGAGAGCGACAATTGAAATAGAAGCTGGAAGTAGAAAAGGATCTCGGGAAGGAACCAGGATGTGGGTATTTGCTGAGAGTGTTGCGTATGGTTAAAAAAGCCAGAGAGAGGAAAAAAGATTTTTTATTGTCAGCTCAGCTGGGTGTCCGATACACGTGTAAACCCATCACCGTGCTTCAGAGTCTCCAAACTAAGCGGAGATTTCCATGAGATACATGAAAATCCCAGACATAGATTGTTGGAATGGAATGCGCTCTCTGTCTCTCTCTCTCTCCCTGGAGGGACGTATCCTGTTTGCCTAATTCTGGAGAGTATTAGGTGCAGGTTGGGTGAGAGCCAAGGCTTGGGGGTGGGGTGGGGGGGAGCCCAGAGTTTGTGTTGGGGGTAACTGCTGGAGTCTAACCAGCTAAAACCACACATAGCTTGACCATTGAGAGAATTGCCTGGTAAGCTTTCCAGCGCCTTGGGACGTCCTCCCGACGTGAAAGGCGCTCTATAAATGTAATTTGTTGTTGTTGTTGTTGTTGTCGCTTGTCCAGCTAGATAGGACCAGACCTTGCGCTTGCGAAACAGTGACAAGGATCCCATCGTCTTAAAAGTGCTTTAGCTGCTCTTTTCAGCTGATCGTGTTTTACTCCATAGTGTCTCCCAGCTCACACGGCTGTAACAACCTATATATGTTTAAACATCTGGTGAAATATTTATTCTGACCAGTTATTTAATTACTTGTCTTAAATCCGTGACTTGCCCCACCCTCCCCTCCCCTCCCTCTCCTCTCCTGTCCAAGCAGACAAATGACTTGTTTCTGGGAATTATTATTTTTAAACGCAACCGTTTGAAATGGCGTCAGATAAACATGAGTGTCTTTATTCCAGAGCCAGATCTCTGCTTAGAGGGATATATCCAGATGTAAACACCTGGAGTGAGTGCGTGTGTGTTTCCCAGAGCCTTGGGACGTCCTCCGAACATGAAAGGTGCTTTATAAATGCAATTTGTTGTGTGTGTGTGTGTGTGTTTGATCATGCTTATTGTCACCTCTCCCTCTCTCCCTGGCTTGTTGTCAGACTCCGCCACTGTCAAGCGCTCTGGGAAGCTACCCCACAGGAAGGGCGCTATATAAATGCAAGTTGTTGTTGTTGTTGTGGGAGGGAGAAGGTACCTGAAGATAAGGTCCAAGAGCTGGGTTTCTCCAAGAGTTTTGAAGGCCGCGAGAGAGAGACAGGGTGTGAGACGTAAGCATTTCGGAAGAGAATTCCCAATGTACTCCAAAGCACATGATGGGTTTCCATGTGTGTCAGACACTCATCTGTCCCCAGTGCCCCCCCTCCCCATCGCCACCATAAACCACAAGTAGATATGGCCTGGCCTGAAAAAATATGTCTCCCTGTGTCCTGGCCGACAATCTCCCCCTCTTCCCACTATAAAAGCTTACGAGGATGATGCTGTGCGCAAATTGGCTGCTGTGTTTGCCCAACAAATACACCATCACAGTGAAAGGCGCTCTGTACAAATGTCATTTTGTTGTTGTTGTCACTGCATTTTACATTTTACAGTAAAAGAAATCTGTGTGAAGCGCTGTGAGATGATGATTTGGTGGAGGGATAAGGCGTTGCAACACATGCAAGAATTATTATTTGTGGTATTAATAATAAAAATAATTTTAAAATGGTGCGTAACAAACTTACAAGTCAGTCTGACAGACCGACTCCCGGCCCTGGTTACCGGAGGACAATCTTTGGCCTATTTCTCCAACTAGAGGTGAAAGGGCAGTTAGTGAGAAAATGTCTCACAGGTTACAAATCAGCCCAAACAATACCGAAAACACACACACACTCTCACACAGATACTCGTACACACACACATAATAATAATAATCCTTGCATTTGATATAGCGCTTTTCACGTCGGGAGGACGTCCCAAAGCGCTTCACAGAACACACTGTAAAGTGAATTGACTGTATATTTGTGGGCGAACGCGGCAGCCAATTGCGCACAGCAATGTCCCACAAACAGTCGTAGATTGAAAATGACCAATTTATTATTGTTTTTGGTTTTGGAGGGATTATTATTAGGCTCTGTGTGGAGTAAGGAAACTTGCCCAAGGTTTCGCCCTCTGCCTGGAATTGAACTCAGGTCTCTCACTTGCAAAGCGAGTGCTCTAACCACTGAGCTACAGGACTCCACAAGCTACACACTCACACTCACACACACACACACCTACTAAATAAAATACGTTTACAGATTATAGTGCAATGCACTTAACCCTTTGAAGACTCTGAAAGCCATTCTGCGTTCAAACATAAATCCCCCCCCCCCCCCCCCCACACACACACAAATAAAAACCCAGCAGGTGCTCAATGTAAATTATTCAACACACCCAATAAGTAACAGAAAATATTCAAGACTTCACCACCACCCCCCCTCCCCCGGAAAACAGAATGTACCCATTTTGTTCGTCTGTAGTGTGAGACTCGAAGGGTTAAGCGAGGGCAGGTATGGTAAGTGCTTTATTAAAATTGAGGTATTTGATTCTTGACAGACCTGTGTCAGACGTGTTGTAATAATGCTCTTTTCACTTCTGTTTGTCAAGGCAGCTCCAAAGCTTCACCGCACACAGAATAACATCATTAGACATTATTAGTGAATGTTTTATTTAATAATAATAATCCTTACATTTGATACAGTGCCTTATCACGTCTACGAGACGTCTCAAAGCGCTTCACTGAATACACCGTAAAGTGAATTGACTGTATATTTTGTGGGTGAAACACGGCAGCCAATTGCGCACAGCAGCGTCCCCACAAACAGTCGTGGATTGAGTGACCAGATTATTATTTTTTTAAGAGATTATTACCCCGGGAAAGGTGATCCGCCAATCGACTAACAAGGGGGTTCCCACTTACTTTTAGGTAAAACAGAGGGGTGTGGGGTCAGGAAACTTGCCCAACGCTCCGCCCTGCCTGGGACTCTCTGGAACTTGCGAGGCGAGTTCTCTAACCACTGAAGCTACAGGACTCCACAGGTGGACGTTAAAGATCCTGTGACACTACTCGAAAAGTGAAGGGAGTTTCTCTCTCCCAGTGACACGACTGACAATCATACAACATGAGCCATTCACTTTGTGGCTGTTTCGGGGACTTTGCTGCCACGTTCGCCCACAAAACAAAGCACAGTCCACTTTATGGTGAATGCTGTGAAGCGCTTTGAGATGTCCTCTCGACGTAGTGAATTGTCCTTCCTGTATTGAAGGGAACCATTCATTCATTTTAAGGTTGAATTTCAGCAGGTCTCGTGTCTCACCTGTTGCTGTCATTTGTAGCTAACTCGACTCTTCCTTGCCTCGAGATGTCATTGCATTTGTAACCTCCTTCTAAGGACAACGTTCTTTAGAAAGTAACCCACATTATCATACACTGAAAATATTAATGCTGGGACTTTCTCGGCAGTGTGATTGACTCAATGTCACGGACACAAGATCCCAACCCTGGCCCTATACCAGTGTCTGCAAGCCGATGGAATATTTAATCACGTTAAATATTCCCCCACTTCCTCCTAAGGGCCTTGCTCAAGGTGCAGAAGCCCAGCCAATGCTTCAGAAAATAGCGTAGACATGGCTCGCTGTGTCTCTCAGTGCATGTGTGATTTGCGCAGTGTTTGTGTGACAAGTCCACCTCTACCACACAGACCCACCGGTGGATCGGGAAGTAAATGCAGAGTTAGGAATATTTATGTATATGAGCAATTGGCTGCCGCGTTTCTCCCACAAAATACACAGTCACTACACTTTACAGTGTATAGGCGCTATATCAATTGAAAGTATTATTATTATTACACACATACATAAACTCTCTCGCACACACACAGACTTTCTCTCACATACACAAACTGCCACACACAGACTCTCTCTCACATACAGACTCTCTCTCACACACAGACTCTGTCTCACACACAGACTCTCTCACACACAGACTCTCTCTCACACACAGAATGTCTCACACACAGACTGTCTCTCACACACAGACAGTCTCACACACAGAATGTCTCACACACAGACTCTCTCTCACACAGACTGTCTCACACACAGACTGTCTCATACACACAGACTCTCTCTCACACACAGACTGTCTCACACACAGACTCTCTCTCACACAGACTGTCTCACACACAGACTGTCTCACACACAGACTCTCTCACACAGACTGTCTCACACACAGACTGTCTCACACACAGACTCTCTCTCTCTCTCTCTGTCTCACACAAATGCATTTCCTTATAATCTACCACAGAAGGAGGTGTGAATGGTGAGAGTGCAATAATAATGCAATCCGGTCCCAAACCAGGACTGCTGTCCTCCACCTCCGTCACATTGTCAGTAATAATTTATGTGGGGATGCTCCATGCGTGTGTACACATGTGTGTGTGTGCGTGTGTCTGTGTGTGTATATGTGTCTGTGTGTGGGTACATCTGTGTGTGTGTCTGTGTGTGTGTGCGTATGTGTGTCTTTGTGTGTGCGCGTATGCGTGTGTCTGTGTGCGTGTGTATGTGTCTGTGTGTGTGTGTGCACAAGTGTGTTTAGGAGCAAACACAAGATTGTCAGTCACACTGAACAAAGTGAATTACTGATAAGTACGACATTAAAGGTTTTTTCAAGATCAGTGGAATGGCTCTGGAGTGACAGGCACAGAGGACACATGGAAGCTAGTGCGCTCCTGTGTCTGTGCTAACTCTGGGAGTCTGGGCCGCTGGGTTTAATAATATACACCAGGGTTAGAATACCAGGGGTTCCTTGTGATAAGCACTGTTTAGAGGCCCCACGCTGTACAATTGCAGAGAGTCGTCAGGCACAGCTTCGCACATTGCAAATAAGCCAGCAATACCCGAGCAAGGTTACTGACGCTTTCTTTTCACATTGTTTTTCTTTTAACTTTACTCAGACGGAGGAATATCTTACGTTCATCTTATGTTTTAATTAAAGCTGAGTCGCTTCTGACTCGCTCTGTGAGCCCTCACACCACCTCACGAATTCCAATCGGGTTCCTATAATTAATGATCCTCGCACTCGCTGCGGCATCTTATCCCGTTTGTTGAGACGTCCCAGAAACGTCAGGGCTTTGAGTTCACGTAGTTAGTCTAGGCTGACGTTCCAGTGCGGGGGTGGGGGGTGGGGAGTGGAGTTCTGCACTGTTCAGAGGTGCCGTTAAACTAAACTTCCCATCTGCGCCTGACCAGGGGGACGTTAAAGATCCTGCCATGCTATTCAAATAAAGCGAAGGGAGTTTCTCTCTCTCCCTCTCGGTGTCCTAGCCAACAATCTCCCTGAGTGGGTAAAATCAGTCACTCACTTCACGACTGGGATGTTGCTGTGCATAAATTGGCTGCCGCGTCGGCCCACTATTACACAGTCACTACAGTTCCTGCGAAGCGCTTTGAGAGACATTTCGATGAGGCTGTGATTAATGAGCTGTGTTAATTGTAAAGATTAATATGACTAAGTGTGTGTGTGTGTGTGTGTGTAAGAGCTTCAACTTGAAGTGCAGCACGGCGGGGGGGGTGGGGGGGGGAGTTTCTTTTTAAAATCTCAGGTTTGTCTCATTCCTTTTCGTGGAAGGGAGCCTGCTTTTGCTCGCGGAACTGCCGACGTTTATTAACGGTAGCTGCTTGAAAATAAAACAAGCTGTTTGTTCCCGAACCAGATCTCTGGTTGTGTGGAGCTGAGCGAGCGTAGAGACGCTTATATCTGCTCGCCCACACGCTCTGCCTTCATTCCCCTGATGTCACCTTGCCCGGCTGTAACCACAGAAGTCGGGCTCCCTCTGATCTGTCCCTTTATGTGGTTTTATTACAATGATAATAATCAAGATGCTTGCAATGGACACAACGCCTTTCAATCTGGGAGGACGTCTCATAACAACATAAGAATTTGCTGATGAAAGAAGACCAAGGTCCATCCAGTTCACCTTCCACCATCCTGGCAGTCGCTTGCACGTGTCGTGTCTCAAAGTGCTTTGCAGCATGAAAAGTGTAGTGACTGTGTACTTTTGTAGATGAAACCGGCAGCTGATATGTCCTCACAAACGGCCATGGGTTTGAATGACTGGGCGGATGTTAAAGATCCTGCGATACTATTCGGGAACGAGAAGGGAATTTCTCTCCCTCTCTCTCTCTCTCTCTCCCCCACCCCCCCCCCCCCCCCCCCCCCCCGTTGTCTTGGCTGACAATCCCCCAAATAAAACTTACTCCACAGCTGTTTGTGTGAATTTGCAACCTGGCCAACAAAACACACAGTGTCAGCACTTTACAGTAAAATCCAATGCTGTGAAGCGCTTTGAGACGTCCTCCTTGGCATGAAAGGAAGGCGCTGCATCAAATGCAAGGATTCCTCTTTTCTTTTCTCACTGAACCAAGCTGTGATTGAGGATTAAACCCTCTGTATGTTCCAGCGTTCGATTCCCTCCTCTGTTTGCCTTCCTAACCCTGGAGGTGTGTGTCGGAGCTCAGCCCTGGCTGCCTGGTACAATCCCAGCTCAGCCCTGATTGAACGTGAAGGACTGATCAATTAATCGGGACATGTATCAAGCTAACGGGGCAGGTTATCCGGATAAAACTGTACTGTACCGAACTATACCAGCCTTCACAATCCTGCCCATCTCCCTGCACTGAAGACACAATAAACTAAAGTGTTCAAGATTTAGGAATAAATAAGAATTCACTTGTCAGTATGTTTCACCCACAAAACACACTTTACAGTGTATTCTGTGAAGCGCTTTGAGGCAACTCGAAGATGCGAGAAGGCGCTGTATCAAATACAAGGATTATTATTATTATTATATGTTAAAGATCCGGTGGCGCTATGTAAAACGAGGAGGGAGATTTTCCCCCATTATCCCGCGTCTGGCATTCCCCCCCGCCCCTCCCCCAGGTTAATGATCATTCACTTTGCGGCGGTTTGTGGGACCGTCTTGTGTGCAAATTGGCTACTGCGTTAGCCTATAAATATAAAGTCTGTGCACTTGACAGCAATTACCTGCAAAGCCCTGCGAGCCACTTTGATGTTATAGGAGTGATATCAAGTGCAAGGATTAGTTGTTATATATATCTTTATACAATAATAATTAGTATTATTAATATAGATCATTTATTTTGAACACTAAGAACACATAGCTATTAGTTGTGGCAGTGTAAAGCTGAACCAGCCCGATGATGACCTAGTTTGGGAGATTAAACGCTTGGCGAGTAAAGGTGTAACTTTCACGCTGTAGAGAGGAGATGAGAGCAGTGATCAGCCTACGCTGTACTTTAATGTCCAACATGTGCTCAGCCTTGTTAACATTACACTGTTTATCTGAAAGCTGTAAATGCAATAATGCATTTCATACATCAGCTATAACGTTCAAATGCCTCAACAGGGTTGACAGTAACTACTGCAAAGTTTCGTGGCTGTGGAGTCCTGTAGCTCAGTGGTTAGAGCACTCGCCTCGCAAGCGAGAGGACCTGGGCTTGATTCCCAGGCAGAGCGAAACCTTAGTTTCCTTACTCCACACACACACGCGCACGCCCCTGTTTATCCAGCAGTAAGTAGGAACCCGGTTGTTAGTCGATTGGTGGATCGCTTTTCTGTGGGTAATCATCAAGAAAATACTAAATAATAATAATAATTTGGTCGCTCAATCCATGACTGTTTGTGGGATGCTGCTGTGGGCAATTGGCTGCAGTGTTTCGCCCACAAAATATACAATCAATTTACAGTATATTCTGCTTTGAGACCTCTCAATGATGTGATGTATCAAATGCAAGGATTATTATTATTATTATTTTGTAAGCGAGTGGGCCAGCAAATTGCACACCTCAGTACTCCACACACTCTGGGTCCCCCAAACCTTGGCTCTCACCAAACCTGTAACTAGTACCCTCCTGGATTAGATAAGCAGGGTGCATCCCTCCAGGGAGGGAGAGAGAGAGTGCCCAATCCATTCCAGACATGGGGACATTTCCATGTGTAGGTGGCATACATTTGAGGAACTCGTTCAGTCTGTTTCGGATACTCTCAAGCATAGCGATGGGTCAGATGTGACAGATTCCTAAACCAGAAAAAGAGAACAGGTCTTAGGAAATGTTGCTTTGAAAGTTTAAAAAGCCCAGGAGTTTCTTTCTCTTTTATTTTTGATTCTTCTCAACGGCAAACAATTCCTGACTGTAGTAACCTCCGGGAACTAATCACATAGCCTTCAGGTAGTGTTAGGCTCTTTCCAGGCCATTAATAAGTGCCATTGCTCAGGTACGGCAGCAAAACGGGTTAGTGTGCTTCCATGTTGCCTTCAGGCCATCTGTTTTATTAGGATTTGTGCCTCAACTTACAATTGCTAACAAAAATAACCCAATAAAATATTCATTGAAGTAAATAATTTAATTGCTGGATTTCCTTTGGAGTGAAAAGTTTGTTGCTCCAATAATGTTTCGCAAACTTACTCGTTGCGAACAACTTTCTATTAATCCGTTTATCACCATGTGTCAGTCTCTAGCGCTCAGTCTCTAGCCCTCAGACTCTAGCCCTCTAGCCATCAGTCTCTAGCCCTCAGTCTCTAGCCTTCAGTCTCCAGGGCTCAGTCTCTAGCTCAGTCTCTAGCCCTCAGACTCTAGCCCTCTAGCCATCAGTCTCTAGCCCTCAGTCTCCAGCGCTAGCTGAACAGGACACAGATGGGACCTGAGTTTAATGTCTCATTGCATTGATGGCTCCTCTGACCCTGGAACACTCCCCCCAGCTCTACACCAAGTGTCGGCCTTGACTGTGGGAGTTCAAAGTCCCAGAATCTGACAATGGGGATTGGCTGCTGTCCTTTGCCCCTCGGCAGGCGGGAAGCCTGGGTAGTGGGCTGCGGGGAGTTGAATGGCAACCAGTTGCTTCACTAAACAAATCAGGAAAAATGCCACAGGCCAGCATGATGATAAACAGGTATGAAGTCATCCAGCCTTGTGCAGACACTCCCAGGGCAGGCACAGGCAGCCTGATGATGCGTGACAAATTGTCCCTGCGCACATCCACACACCAACACCTTCCCTTTTAAAGAAATAAGGCGTTTTCTGAATTGGGCCAAAGGTGAGATCTTTCAGGTCCTTCACAATGGGGGTCAGTTTAGACCAGTTCAGTTCACGACTTTACACTGTTTAACCAGGAGCCTCGTCTCTTTCAAGATAACCCATTCCTCTGTTGGAACACAATACGACAGTCACAAGCAGACCCCAAAGAAGGGTGATGACGGTGAGAGTGTGGAACTCAATACTAGAAGCCGTGGTTGAAGCAGAAAGCATCAAAGCATTTAAGAGGAAACTCAATGCATACTTAATATATTTACACTCAGACTTATTAATGATAATAATAATAATCCTTGCATTTGATATAGCGCCTTATCATGTGGTTGAAACATCTCAAAGTGCTTTAAGAATGCATTGTAAAGTGGAGTGACTGTGTCTTTGGTGGGCAACGAAGGGAACAGATGGGGATGGGGAAAGCGGGTAAGAATGGACAGAGGCTCATGTGCAGTATAAACCGTGGCATGGACTAGTTGGGTCAAATGGCCTGTTCCAGTGCTGTAGACTCTATGCCACTTCTCCATAATGTGGTGTTTATTGATGCACTTAATGGCTTAAACTCCAGGACCACTTGCCTCTTGACTACCTGAGTGGATCTGCTTCAGACTCGGGGAAAACTGATAGCAAATGTATCATTTGGAGTATCTGTGGAGTCCTGTGGCTCAGTGGTTAGAGCACTCGCTTTGCAAGCGAGAGACCTGAGTTCAATTCCAGGCAGAGGGCGAAACCTTGGGCAAGTTTCCTTACTCCACACAGAGCCTAATAATAATCCCTCCAAAAACCAAAAACAATAATAAATTGGTCATTTTCAATCTACGACTGTTTGTGGGACATTGCTGTGCGCCATTGGCTGCCGCGTTCGCCCACAAATATACAGTCAATTCACTTTACAGTGTGTTCTGTGAAGCGCTTTGGGACGTCCTCCTGACGTGAAAAGCGCTATATCAAATGCAAGGATTATTATTATTATTATCATCCTTCACATCACCTCTTGAGTCAAAGGATTGTGGATTCAGGCCCAATACCAAGATCCTGAGCTCACACACAGTCTAGGCTAATGCTCCAATGTAATGTTCCATTGCCAGATGTATTGTCCTTCAGGTCAGACGTTAAACGGAGCTGTGCCCTGTTCAGGCGGGTGTTAAACATCCCCTCCGCACCGTTCGAAAAAAAAGAAGGAAGTTTCTCTCTCTCTCTCTCTCTCTCTCTCCTGGTGTCCTGACCGACAATCCCACCGATAAAATCAGTCACTTACTCCCTTCGTAGCTGTGGAATGTTGCTGCACTAATTGGCTGCCGCGCTCACCCACAAATACACAGTCGCTACACTTCACAGTAAAATCCCGTGAAGCACTTTGATGTGAAAGGTGCTGTACCAAATTGTAAGGATAATAATAATAATAATCCTTGCATTTGATATAGCGCCTTGTAGTGTCGTTCAGACGTCTCGAAGCGCTATCATTATTACCATTGAATACAGTGCCTCTGATCTTTGGTTCATTGCGTGAATCACCAGAGGGAGAGAGAAGCGTAACTTCAGAGTAAAAGACATGCTGTTATTGCGCCCTGCCTGCAGGAAATTGGTTGGTGTTATTGGGAACAGTCCTTCTCTTCATACCTGTGTCCTCTCAGACAGGTTATGGGAGATATCATAAACCTGCTGCCAAGATTCCACAATGAGACTGTCAGTCTGCAGTGTCAGGTCTGAATGGAGCTTGATTCTGTGTCCAAGGCCCCAGGTGTAAACGGATCACCCTGAAACCCATGATTTATGGATTAAATCACCTGAAAGGAAATTCTTTTGCTAAGAGGAAAGCAGACAGAGACATAGAGAAAGAGAGAGAGAGAGAGAGGGACAGAGAGAGACAGAGAGAGAGAGACGGGGAAGGGTGCAGGGAGGAGGGGGGTGAAGAGGAGGGTGTGTGGGGTGGGGTGGACGGATAGATGCTTGCTTGGTTCTCAATTCATATTGTGATTAAGAATTTGGCGTCTCGGTGTACACACACCAGCAATTGAAGGAGGTTCACAGGTCCACACCTGAGATCTGTCAGCACAGGAGATTTATTAACTTTAACAGGACTAAGAGCCGAGTGCCAAGATAGGTGTACTGTGAATTAAAATGTGTTGGTTGATTCCTTTGGGACATTGAGACACATCCGCTCCCACCCCCCACTCCCTCCATAGCAGGTAACTCAGATGCACACAGTTATAAGCGATCACACCCAATAATGAAATAAAATCCACTTAATTGGGATTCAGAATCAAAACCAGGTTCAATAAAGTCGCTGTTTACAGTCAATTTGTTGGGTTTGACACCTCACTGAAACCGCAGCGGGCCGGGCGTTTCAGGGAGTTTCAGCTGGTCTCAGCCTTGAGACTGTTGCTCATCTGTCCCACAATACGGGAGGGAGCAGAATTGTGGAGGATCCCTTCCGTTCAGGGTAACCTGGCAGCCCAATAAAGGAACCCGCCTTCCACATCAAGGCCGTAATGAAGTACTCTCTGCAAATCAGCACTGGATTAAACATCAGGACAATGTGGGACGTCCTCCTGATATGAAAGGCGCTATACAAATGTAATTTGTTGTTGTTGTTATTGTCTTATTAGGCTAAGACTAGGTAGAATGTACGGCTTCTGTAACGTCTCAACTGACACAATTCAGTGTCTCAATCTCTGACTGAGCACCTGACAGGAATTGGTATATTCTACCAGGTTTTATCGAGCCACTAACATAATATAATACAACAACTTATACTTAAATAGCACCCTCCACGCAGGGTAGCGTCTCAGATAATAATAACCTTCCCATTTGATACCGCGCCTTTCACATCCGCAGGACATCTCACAGGTTTTACTGCGACATGTAGTGACTGTGTATTTTGCAGGTGAACGCGGCAGCCAATTTTTTGCATAGCGATCAGCCATGACCAATATTATTGGGGGGGGAATTGTTGGCCAAGACAAGGTGAATTCCAAGTCCCGGCGTGCGGTCTTTAACCCACATCAACTGAGCCAATCTGAAGACTTAACATAAAAGGTATTTGAGCAGGTATATAATCTTGTATCTCTTGAAGGCCGTAAGGGTTAAGAGAAATAAGGCTAATATTGGGACATTGATAAATTGTCCATCCAGGGTGGGGGCAGTGTGAAACACCACTGAATACAAACAGGGTGTAACCAACAGTGGTGAGTGATAGACTGCCCTGGGACTCAAACCATGGAGTCTGATTGCCAAGGCAGTGTTGTATGGGTGTGGACAGAAAATGGTTTGCAATTTTCAATTCCTATTCAATTAAGAGGAACACTCACTTAACAGACTTTCACTTAAGTGGATTCCATTGTCTCCCCTTTTTTCCCCGACATCTCGGTTCTTAAGAAAGCAAGTTCATCTCTTCAATAAAATTGCTCGTCTCTCTGACTGATTCTCTGGCGTTGATGTCCTGAGGGGTTGACAGTTCCAAGTGTAAATATCTTATTTCCTGCATGGACAAGTCTGATTGTATATTATTTGCATATATCCCCACCTGAAAGATATTTGCTGGAGATGAGGCCACCCATGGCTCAGCTGTGAATTAGCCTTTGGCAACGGCAGGTTTTCCCCTTTGAGGCCCAGCGGGATCTGTCTTTCTTCTTGAATGGACAAGTATCCTGTATACACATCGAGTCAGGGAAGAAATGGCGAACAAAACAAAACACAACACCAAACCCCTTTTGAAGCCAGACAAGGACTTCTGACAAGGAACAGCCTCATAACGAAATGTCTTGGTGTGTGAGATGCCATGTTGTGGGGATGGAAGGGTGTCAGCGAGGGGAATAGGAGGTGTGGCTGTGTGGAGTATAAACATTGTCACCGATTAGTTGGGTGGAGTAGGGTCTGAAACAAAAAACAGAAACTGCTGGGAACACTCAGCAGGCGAGGCAGCATCCAACGAAAGGTCATCAAACTGAAATGTTAACTCGCTTTCCTCTCTCCATCGATGCTGCCCGACCTGCTGAGTGTTTCCGGCCACTTCTGTTTCCACTAAAGTGAAATTTCAGGGTTATAATTCCTGCTACTTTTTCCTTTTGTTTATGGGGAGAAATTCCAATTGGATCTAGATCGAATTGATTCATGTGCAATTCAGAATTTGGCAAATTGTTGAATTCAGTCTTAACTTTCTTTCTAAAGAGCAATATATACCAAGAAAAACTGTCAAAATTGAGGCAAAACCTGCACGGTTTGGAAGCTTTACAGAAATGAACTAAATCTAGACCCAGGTGGAATTTACCCCTATTAGTTTGGTCGGCCAATGGCTCTCTCCATGCCTTAAATATCTATGATTCTAGGTGGAAATACAGGCTTCTGGTGAGTAATACTGAGGGATCAAGGCGATGCTCTAGCGAGTAATAAATATAGTTTTTATCAATAGTTTTGCTTCAGCGAGAGGAAGTAGACTCGGGTTTGATCAGTAGGGTTGAAGGGATTCTTCATGTGAAACCTCTCTGTGATTTATCCCCGACTGGAGCCATGTTAGCGATGTCCTGAATAGGGATCGTGGACAGAGGTTTAAAATACTCTGAAGCAAAGACACTACCAGAAGCTATGAAACAAGTTATTTCACCGTTGTGCCAAGAGACATCCATTCATTTGAGCTAACAAGTTGTAGAGATTCACTAAAGTCTCCTTTTCCCTGTTACACAAAAGCACCAAAGGGCTGTATTTAAAGGTAGCACTGTCGAGTGTAGTGACTGTGTATTTGCCAGTCATCCCCCATCCTTGCTCGACTCCGTTGGCCCTCTCCCCATCCTTCCACGGTCAAGTTTAGGACCTTCATTTTCACCCAATCTTACTCTGTGAAACTCCTTCGACCCTACCGACTGACCGTCTGACTGACCGACCGACTGACTGACCAACCGCCTGACCAGTTTGGATTAAGAGAAGGGTACAGCACAAGGTGGCAAGCCACAATGCTGACGGCTATCACAGAGAAATCGAGTTGATGTTCTATTCCTACAGCCGCATGTGACTACACTGGCTGCAGCGCTGGCTGCCTCCTGATCTCCGAGTTACCATGTACATCCATCCAGTCGGCACTGACAAGCTCTGAGTCAGACACAGCATGAGGTGACGTAACCTCGGGAACTGTCTTCACACCTGATACCAATTTGGATGCGTGCTGAGCTGGCTCCTTATGGCAGATTGATGTTATTCACCAGCTCTTGGTTGTGGAGGGAGTGGAGGGGGGTGGTGGAGTGTGTCGGGGGAAGAGTCTTGAGACTTACTCTTTGCAATGTTTTGCCACACGCACTGTGACATGAATGATGGGTCTTGGTTCTGCCTTCCAGCCGCCCAGATACTTAGCCTCCCCCTGATTTGGAGTTTGCTATACTTGGCCGTGGCTGATTGGAGGCCGATGGGGTGGGGGGGGGGGAATAGTGGGCATGATGGGGGAAGTGGAGAGAGAAACCCATAGATATAAAATCACTGCACAGAAGGAGGTCATTTGACTGATTGCTGCTCAGTCCTCCAGGGGAGCTATCTGCTCAAATCCCAATTCCCTGTTCTATTAAAGCTCTCTCTCCTATTGCTTCACTGGATCCCTTCTCATCACCATCCTATGGATGGGGCCTCCTTAATAGCGTGGTCAAGCGATCTCTCACCGCAGTTTATCTCTCACAGAGACCCCACAGCTGGGCAGCCTGAGACTAGAGGGCCAGAGGCAGCGGTGTAGAAAGTCTGGCAAGTGGCCTTGTGTTCCATACTCTAAGTGCCCGTGTCAGCTTAGCAATACTGTACAGTATCGGCTTGTACCTTCTACCTGCGGTCAGAGAGCTGTGGGCTTTCATCCTCCATCGCGGTCAGTACCATATTTCATAAAATCTTTCGACAAAGGAGTTGTAATCTGCCATGGGTTCAGGCCCCATGTCAGGGACTGTGAGCTCACAGTCTAGGCTGACCCTCCACTGCAGCGCTGGGTGGGATGTGGCTGCATTGTTGCAGGTGCCGTCCTTCAGATGAGATGTTAGACCGAGGTTCCATCTGTGCCTGTCCAGGTGGATGTTAAAGATCCCGCGGTGCTATTTTATCAGAGCAGGGAGTTTCTTGCTGGTGTCCTGACCAACAATCCTCCAGATAAATTCGGCCGTTCTCTTCGTGGCCATTTTGCGGAACTTCGCTGTGCACAAATTGGCTGTTGTGTTCGCCTACAAAGTACACAGTCACTACACTTGACTGAAGTCACCTGCAAACCCTTTGGGGTTCTGTGCTGTCAAGTGTGAAGATTGTGTTCAGGTTTTTGCCAAGACAGAATGTTCTGGAGCTTGTTGCTCACCTGAGAGGAATTCAGGCAAATTGCCTGGTGTGTATTGTGTAACAAATACTGTTATGTTTATAACAGCAAAAAAAATAAGTATCAAATATTTAGAGAGCTGCAAGTGAAGCTCTTGCCAATTGGGACAACCTGATGGAAGTGGAATGATCCCAATTATCAAGGTATTCACATTCAGCAAAGCCAATGGATTAGCCACAGAAGTACATTAGATCTAAATTGTTGTCTGAGAAGATATCTCCTATCAAGGAATGTCCCAATTAACCGCCTGTCAGTCGTGTAAACCAATTTGCGCGTGGCACTCGACCCGGAAACGGCTTTGGAGCGAATGACTATTTTATTTGGAAGATTTTAGCTCAGGACACTGTGAGAAACTCCCTGCTAGCCAAGGGATGCCCTCCCAAAATGAAAGGCGCTGTACCAAAAACAAGGACTATTATTAATATTATTAATATTAATGATTAAAGCAGCAAAAGACTTGAGAATGAGATAGTAAGCAGGTAACCTCGGCCAAACTGCGGAAAAGGAGAAAGTACAACAGGTGATGGAAGTGGAGTGGTGGTAGATGTGGAGTCCTGTAGCTCAGTGGTTAGAGCACTCGTCTCACAAGCGTGAGGACCTGGGTTCAATTCCCGGGCAGAGCGAAATGTTGAGCAAGTTTCCTTACTCCACACACACGCCTCTGTTTACTCCGCAGTAAGTAGGATAACACAAGTTATTTATTTGATATTAATGGGAGGTGCGAGCAGGGTGGATGGTTGGGAGGGAGAACGTGCTGAAAAACCTTGTAAAAAGCAGAACAAGACTTTTTCAGTAGAATCTAATATAAGTAATAATAATAATAATAATAATCCTTGCATTTGATATAGCGCCTCATCACATCTTCGAGACGTCTCAAAGTGCTTCACAGAATAGACTGTAAAGTGAATTGACTGTACATTTTGTGGGCGAAACGCAGCAGCCAATTGCGCCCAGCAGCGTCCCACAAACAGCCGTGGATTGAAGTGACCAGGTATTTAATTTATTATTGTTTTTTTTCTTGAGGGATTATTATCAGGCGTGTGATCTTGCCCAAGGTTTGGCCTTGCTGGGAATCGAGCCCAGGTCTCTCGCTTGTGAGATTTGCACAAAGAAACCATTCGCTGGAACCTTGGGATTTTATTTTTTGAAAAAAAAAGCGATATTTTTTGACGATTCAGAATTAAAACCCGGACGGGACATAACACAGGGGGGAGGGGTGGGAGGGGGAAGATGGGGGGAGAGGTGGGGAGGAGGCGGAGGCGGAGATGGGACCTCGGGACAAAGAGAAGAGAAAGGAGAAAATGTTTCACTTTAATCCCTGCAAACAAATTAATTCCAAAACGTCCAGTTTTTTAAGCTAATGATTTTATCCGAAAGGCACGTTTAACAAAAAGAAGGTACGATGATCACTGAGAGGATTCACTCTGCAGTGGCTTGGGAGGGGTTTCAAATTGGCCTTCCTTTCATCAATGATTTTTGGCTTTTTTCTGAAGGGCAGGTGTCTGGGGGATGTGCAATGGCTCCTTTTAAGTGTACTGTACTTAGGAGCTTTCCAGCCTAAATATGCCCCAAGCAAGGCTTTTATCCAGACTTTCAGCCACGAGGCAGCCACTGAAATATTCATATGAAGTTAAGTGTGCCACGGGTGATTCTGCATTTGTCCACCACAATGTGTTTCACATCAAGGTCAGCCAGGAAAGTAATGTGGAACTTTAAAACTTCTGCTCCCACAAGGGCCATGTGAAGCTGTTCTAAGTGCGCTTTTAGCCCAGCTGAGGTCGGTCTGCGTTAGATTTTGAGAGGCATAAGGCATCATTAAGCCCCTGTATTACCTCACTTGGAGCACAGTGTAAATTGAAAACGTTCTGGAGCACTGACAGCAGTTGCTAAGAACGATCGATGACTTTGACCAGTGGCTGCGTAGACCTTATTTATGATTTGACTCCAGCCAAAGCTATAATAATAACAACAATAATATTAATAATATTAATCCTTGCGTTCGATACAGTGCCTTTCACATCGTTTCAACGCGCTTCACAGGATTTTACTGCACAACCACAACTTGCATTCACACAGCGCCCGTCCCCTCACGTAGGGCAGCGTCCCAGAGCACTTGACAGTGGCGGAGCACAATGCTGAGTCGGGGGTGGGGGAGGTGACCGTAGAGGAAGGTCTTCAGGTGTGACCTAAAGATGGGGGAGGAGGGGACGAGGCGGAGGGGTAGAGGAAAGAGTGTTCTAGAGTTAAAATGGAGTGGACCACAAGCAGATTTTATAGGCGAACACGGCAGCCAATTTGCGCTCAGTGATGGTCCACAAAGTTGAGTGAGCAATTTTTTCTGGGGGGGATTGTCAGCCAGGAAACCGGGAGAGAGAAACTCCCTTTGCTTCTTGAATAGAGCCACAGGGATTTTAACGTTCACCTGAACAGGTGGACAGATTGTACATGGTTTACCTGCAATGCAGGTGCAGTTAGCACGTGGTTAGCACGTGGTTTACCCAGCTTGGGTCCGCCACAGTGCAGACACTCCTACGATAGTGAATTGCTCACACCCAACTCACCTGTTCCCCCTCTCATTTACACGCAGCAAAGAGATGACTCAAAGAGAATGCTTTCCTCTCATTGACAACAGGCATTAATGGCTTAGGGAAGGTTGTTAATAGCTTCTAGTCCCAGGTGTGAAGCACGCTGCTCGCTACGGCTGAGCAAAACACATACGAAAACAAGAAATATGTGACCAAAAATAAACCCGAGCTTGACATTTACACCCCTGGAATCAGCTCTCCTGGCGACAAAACCCCATTCCTCATTTTTGTTTCTCAGAGAAGGATACCATTTTTGTATATAACAGTCCATGCATACATTTCTTACAAGGCCTTTCACGTCAGGAAGGTGGCGTCTCAAAGTGCTTCGCAGGATATACTGTAAACTGCAGTGACTGTGCGTTTACTAGGCGAATGTGGCAGCCAATTTGCCCACAGCAACGTAGCCACAAACAGCCATGGAGCGAATGGCTGATTTTCATCTGGGGAATAGGCCATTAGGAGATGTACTTGAGTGGCCTGGGTTGGTTCCCTGTCCAATTTTGACCCGGCCTATGAGGGACCGATGTTCAACACTCCATCATGGAAAACCCACACAAGAGCGGGGACACATTCCTTAAATTCCACCTGGTCTTAGTCTCTGAGATGGTTTTGTCTTAATAATAATGTAATAATAATTCTTGCATTTGATATAGCGCTTTTCACATCTTCTCGACATCTCAAAGTGCTTCACAGAATAGATTGTAAAGTGAATTGACTGTATATTTGTGGGCAAAATGCGGCAGCCAATTACGCACAGCAGTGTCCCACAAACAATTGTGGATTGAAAATGACCAATTTATTATTGCTTTGTTTTGGAGGGATTATTATTAGGCTCTGTGTGGAGTAAGGAAACTTGCCCAAGGTTTCGCCCTGCCGGGAATTGAACCCAGGTGTCTCTCTTGCAAGACGAGTGCTCTAACCACTGAGCTACTTAAGTTTTAAGATTGTGCAGTTTCTTACAGTCTAACAGATTAAGACTTGGGTTAGCTGTGCAGATCAATTACTTAGATAGGTTAGGGGATTGGTTACCAGGGAAATGTAGGTCACCTAGACAGGTGAGGTTACCTAGACAGGTGAGGTTACCTAGACAGGTGAGGTTACCTGGACAGGTGAGGTTACCTAGACAGGTGAGGTTACCTGGACAGGTGAGGTTACCTAGACAGGTGAGGTTACCTGGACAGGTGAGGTTACCTAGACAGATGAGGTTACCTAGACAGGTGAGGTTACCTGGACAGATGAGGTTACCTGGACAGATGAGATAAGTGAGATTACCTGGACGGGTGAGGTTACCTGAGGTTTCCCATTATGTAGTTTGGTGGCACTTGGTTGTGAGAACGTGTTGTGGACAGTGACTATTGCCAGTGCCCTCCAGTCCTGCCCTCCTTGTCCCAGTGTTAATGACAGGTTTCAGGTCCCAAGGCTCCAGTTGGTCTAATTGGCACCTGGAGCCTAGCTCTCTTGGGGCGGTGGGGGGAGTGGGGGGGAACTCAATTACATAACATCGACCGGGTCGAAAAAAGAAGCAAAACAAGAATGATATATTTAGAGCCACAGACTGAGCAAACATCTTAACACTGGGGCAGTTTTGGACACAGCAACGTCCCACAAACAGCAATGGAGACAGTTTAAAGTCTCATCCAAAGGATGGTACCTCCGAACAATGCAGCGCGTCACCTTATCATGTCATTGAAATGTTTCATAGCGCTTCACAGGAGTTACTTTAAAGACTGTGCATTTGTAGGCCAATAATAGTGAAGATTATTGGGTTAGAGTAGAGAGCTCCAGTGGTGGGGGAGTGAGTACCAGCACAGACATGATGGGGAGAGAGAGCAGGGAATGGGAATAGAGTAGAGAGCTTCAGTGGGGGGGGGGGGGGGGGGGGGGGGGGAGTGAGCACTAGCACATTTACAATAGCTTTCCTTCTTTAATGTAAGCTGTGAAAATCTCAGTGGCAACACATTCCCTTCCATGTACAAAAAAATTGTGACTTATCTCTCCAGCCTCTTCAAAAGTCATCTCCCTGATGTTGTACAATAACCATTTCAGACCTCACTTCTGCCCCTGAGCTGAAGTGAGGTCTGAAATGGTCTGAAACAGCCATTGCTTGGTGACCTGTGAGAACTTTGTTCAAGTCATTAGTTACACCATTGGCTTTTGTCTATAGTTGTCATCCCGGAGTTTGCCATGTTGAGGTTGACGACAGCTCAGTAAATGTAACACCCCTAAATTGTCAGTGGGGGGGGGGTTAGTCTCTTGGATCGCAAGGAGATGGAAGAGGTGACTGCAAAGTCATTCATCTATTAACGCCTTTTCACTACCATCTTTAATACTTGGTGCAACTCGGAGTTCCGTATAGCGTAGTGTTTAGAGCACTTGCCTCGCAAGTGAGATGACCCGGGTTCGATTCCCGGGTGGGTCAGAGCGAAATCTTAGGCAAGTTTCCTTACTCCACACACACGCCTCCGTTTGCCCAGAGTGAGCAGGAACCCGGGCATTAGTTGGGTAATAATTCCTCAAAAACAAAGTGGTCATTCAATCAACGACTATTTGTGCACAATTAGCTGAGGTGTTTCGTCTACAGATTATACAGTCAATCCACTTTTTACAATATATTCTCTGAAGCGCTTCGAGGCGGCTCGATGGCGTGATCAGGGGCTAATTCAGATGCAAGGGTTATTATTATTATTATTTTCTAAGCGTACAGACCAACCAAATTGCACACCTCAGTACGTCCGTGTCTCTGCTTTGCCATTGCCTTCCCCCCTCTGCTCTCTGGAACTCCACCTGCGCTGGTCATTTTTTACTGCAGGGTTATTGTTGACAGGCGTGGGTGATATTTTCTAAGCGGCTTGGCTTGCCTACCGCTAGATTTGATGTTGCGGGCTGCTAACAACTCTGACCATTTCATCCCACGTCGTTTTGCTGCCTCTCGCTCTCCACAGGATGTCTACAGTGTTCGCTAATAGC
Organism: Callorhinchus milii; assembly: GCF_018977255.1. Taxonomy (NCBI): domain Eukaryota; kingdom Metazoa; phylum Chordata; class Chondrichthyes; order Chimaeriformes; family Callorhinchidae; genus Callorhinchus; species Callorhinchus milii. Next base: position 1,193,116 of record NW_024704750.1, read on the forward strand.
GTTAATGTAATTAATTCCCAACCAACTTGGGACAGATTTACAAAGCCAAGCACTGCGGATTCAAAATAATGGGGGTTAAACTGTTCTTTAATGGGAACTTCAATTAAACTTCCATCATACTGCACACACCGGCCTTATGTCTTAGAGGAACTTTACGTAACGTGCGGGGGACTCTCGTCTGTCTGGTTTGGTGATTCCGGTGCTGGGAGGATGCACGTCCATGTCAGAGACGCCATCCTTCGGATGAGACGGTTTTTTTCTTTTTCTTTCTCCACCCCCTTCTCTGTCTCCCCTTATAATCTGCTCCTTTCCAACATCCCCCCCATCCCCTCCCCCACCACCGGTTCTGACGAAAGGTCATCGACCTGAAACATTAACTCGCTTTCCTCTCTCCATAGATGCTGCCTGACCCGCTGAATGTTCCCGGCCATTTCTGTTTTGATTACAAGACGCACGGGTCCCGATAAGGGAACAAACGCCCTTGTGGCAAGCAGTCGCTGATTGCTAATGGGGTGAAATTGTCAGTGTGACAGAGTTTGAATACGCTGGGCAAATTTGCTGGTGGCTGTTGCCAAATTTCCGTATTGTCTGCAAACTCTTCATTACCATTTTGGCAGATGCTCTCGCACTCCTGTGTAACTCTGCTGCTCCCCGTAATGTGTATCAACCCTTTGTCAGAGGGCCAACATGCAGCTAAACCGCTGAATAAACTCTGTGTGATTTGCTTTTTACTGGACCGTAACCTGAATAGGTTCCAACCACGTTTCCACTACAACAACACAGGAACAGGAGTGAGGCCATTCAGCCCCTCGAGCCTGTTCCGCCATTCTCTAAGATCATGACCCATCTGTGCCTCAACTTCAATTACCCGCCTTTGCCCCATATCCCTTGATCCCCTGACCTGACAGACATCTCCCCCTCAGTCTTGAAGATGTGAACTGTTTCACATCTCATTTGGAGGTGACGCCTCTCCACACAGTATGTATGTGTGTGGGCTTGTGCGCATGTGCGAGTTTGTGCGCGTGTGCATGTGTGTCTGCACACGTGTGTGTGTGCGTGCGTTCATTCATGTGTGCGTTGGGGCTAATTAAAGCTATGAAGAGCTTGCTTCTCTGCGAGTCTGGCTGCCAGCACTTTGCCGGCCTCTGCTGTCACCGCTCCAACTATCGGCACTTCACAGGGAGCACTGCCAAACCTCGACGCCAGGCGTTGTGGGGTTCCCACAGCCTTGAAGCTCCCACTCGCTGATTCCTTTATGTGTAAAACATCCCTTCAAATAAAACGTTCATAGATATCAGGGGTTTATTCTCTTCGAAGGCTAAGTGGCCAGACCTGTATTAGCTGTTTTCTCTGCTGGCGGGTGGGGCTGCCACCAAAACGGTTGGTGACAGCTGCGAAAAGGGGGAAGGTGGCAAAGGAGAGGAGAAGCGAAGAGGGGGAAGGGAGAAGAGAGGAAGGGAGGGGAAGGGGGAAAATGGGAGTGGTAGGAAGTTCATTTTCATAATGGAGTTCCCCCCACCGCCCGCCCCACCACCAGGTCCTTATTGGAAAAAAGTGATTCATATTTGTATTTGATATAGCAGCTGTTAGCTCAGTGCTATGTCCTGAAGCTCAATGGTTAGAGCACTCGCCTTGCAAGCGAGAGACCTGGGTTCAATTCCCAGGACAAGGCAAAACGTTCGGCCACACTCCTCTGTTTACCAGCAGTCAGTAAGAACACAGTTACTGGTTGCTTGGTGGATCGCTTTTCCAGTGATAATAATCCCTACAAAATAATAATAATAATAATAATTTGGTCACTTAATCCACGGCTGTTTGTGGGACGCTGCTATGTGCTATTGACTGCCGCGTTTTGCCCACAAAATATACAGTCAATTCACTTGACAGTATATTCTGTGAAGCGCTTTGAGACATCTAGAAGCCATGACAAGGCGCTCTATCAAACGTGAGGATTATTTGATAGCACCACAGGATCTTTAACGTCCACCTGAACAGGCGCAGATCGGACTCGGTGTAAGGTCTCATTTGAAGGCCGGGCATCGCAAATAATGCAGTGATCCCTCCAGCACTCAGCAGTGGAGCATCAGCCTAGAGTAGGTGAGTTCACCCACCCCAACCTTCTGACTCGGAGGTGCAGGAGGGGTCTGTGACTGAGCCAGGCCGACACACATCCCCAGTGAAGTTGAGCCATTATTGTCTCATGGCCAGTTGAGGGGATGGAAGAGCGTAACTATTAAGTGTTACATCTGGAGAGGGGTGTACATCAGGAGGAGGTAACGTGGTCTAGTCAATGAGCCCATGTGAGGAGGGGATGTTTGGAAGGTTTATAATTCCCCCCTTAAACTCTATTGTTCCTTCAAGCGCCGTCTGGTTGCACTTTCTGCTAATGAGCGGCACTCGGTTTGTTTGTTTCTCACTTGTTTTTTGTGGAGAGAGAGAGAGAGAGAGACAGAGAGAGAAAGGAAGAGAAACAGCCTCCAGGAATCCCACCTCAATCGTTAACCCTTCATCACCCATGCCATCCAGTGCCGAGGGACATCCCACAGCCCAACAGCACAATTGATCTCGAGACTGACTCAAATGTAGATTTTAAGAAAACCCTTGCTATACGGGTGTTTTGTTACAGGAAGTAATTTATATTAAGCATGGATTTCTTCACCTGTGCAACTTAATCCCTGAGTTAGGAACAGCCCAAGCTTTCAACTTGACATTTGCATGTTTACGCTGTTGGCTGATATGTCACCGGATCATATCATTTCAACTGACCTCATTCCTCCATCCTCCCATTACCCCATCCAGCTGCTTATTTTTAAATGAGTCCAGCATCCTGACCTCAACCACCTCTTCTGCTAACCACGTTCCAGCCATCAATTACACTCTGGGTAAAGAAACACTTAGAATCATAGAATCATAGAATCGTACAGCACAAAAAGAGGCCATTCGGCCCATCGAGTCTGTGCGGCTCTTTGAATAGAGCAATGTAATGTCAATCCCACTCCCCGGCCCTTTCCCCATAACCTGCAAACCCGTCCTCCTCAAATACCCGTCCACCGCGTTTTTCAAAGTAGTTATCGAATCGGCCTCGACCGCCCTTTCAGGCGATGCCTTCCAGATTCGAACAACTCGCTGCGTAAAAACATTTCTTCTCCCCTCCCCTCGGCTTCTTTTAGAGACTATTTTGAATCTGTGATCTCGAGTCACCGACACTCCCACCAGTGGGAACAGTTTTTCCCTTTCTAACCTATCAAATCCCCTCATGATTTTCAAGACCTCTATCAGGTCTCCTCGTAACCTTCTCTGCTCCAGTGAGAATAATCCTAACCTCTCTCGCCTTTCCTCATCATCAAAGTCCCTCATTCCTGGTCCCATCCTCGTAAATCTCCTCTGCGCCCTTTCCAATGCCTTAACATCCTTCCTATAGTGTGGTGCCCAGAACTGGGCTCAGTATTCTAACTGAGGCCTAACCAGTGTTTTATATCGGTTAATCATAACCTCCTGACTCTTGTACTCTATGCCCCTATTTCTAGTATTCCATATGCCCTTTTTACAGTTGGTGTCTGTCCTGAAATTTCCCCCTTGCAAACTCTAAACCTACATCCTCTTTTTTGACTGTGCTACTTTTTCAATCCCTTTTAGAATTTTGAACCCCCTATAAGGTTCCCTCTGACACATCTTCTCTCACGACTCAAGAGCCCTAACTTGTCTAATGTCACTCGTCATAGCTCGTTCCTCTAACACTGGGGATCATCCTCTGTGTTGCCTTGTGCCCCTAATAATATGATGTTTCGGGTTGATTGCCTCGAAAAAGTGCGTTATAACAGAGTTCTTCACTGAACAGAGTGAAAGCAACAACCGTTGGTTATCAGCAATCGGTGCATCTCGCGCCTCAGTGAGTTACTCTGAAGTGTAGTGACTTGTTGTTTGGGTTGGGAAAAGTTTGGGTGAATACGGTTGAGGGAGACAGATTGGCTGAGGACACTTAGCTGAGGAACTCCAGAGACTTGTCTGGAACAGCCAGGTGTGATTTGGAGGTTGGGTTGACAACCCACACGGAAAATTTGCGCCTCGGGTTAACCATGTGCAAACACATGCACGGATGCAGAGGGATTTGCAGGTGCCCTTAATTACGCGACTAGCACCTCGTGAAGAGGTTTACAGGTGATTGGCACATTGCCTGCCCAAGCCGCAAATCTTCGCGCATGGGTTGTTAACCCAAGCCGCAAATTAGACTCCAGTGCAATGGGGAATCCTGTTCATAAACAAGTTAATGACGAGCGCGTTATTCTTGGCAGTCGCTGTGCAGTAACGTGTGCCACTGTACACTTTCTTTTCTGCGCCTGAGACTTGAAATTCCACCTAGTCTTAGCCTGCAAGATGGTTTTGCGTCAAAATTTAAGTTGGCGAAGAATTGTAATAATAAAATAATAATCTTTGCATTTGATACAGCACCTTATCGCGTCTTCGAGACGTCTCAAAGCGCTTCACAGGATAGACTGTAAAGTGTAGTGACTGTGTAGTTTGTGGGTGAAACACGGCAGCCAATCACGCACAGCAGCGTCCCCAAAACAGTCCTGGATTGAGTCATCAAATTTATCATTTTTTTGGAGGGATTATTATTATGAATGTAAATATACAGTGTAGATGTATATTGTATGACATGAATTGTTTTAATAGCAATTTTATTTTCCAATAGTTTCCATTTGCCGGATCTCCCCACAGAGAACGTGTCAGAGGTTCCACTGACAATAGCTGACTCCCTGAGGTTTTTGTCAGGTAGGGAATCCCTTAGATTGGGCTCATTTTTCCGAACTCTGTCCCTGTACAGAGTGACTCACCTTCCCTTTGTTCCTCTCCGTCTCCAGCTCCTTCTTCCAGGTCTTAATGTGGCTCAGTTGGTAACACTCTGGGGTTGGGAGGTTAGGGTTCAAGCCCCCCCTCACCCCGACCCACTGCTAGTTACAAGCTTGTAGGCTTAGCTGACTCTCCAGTGCACTGCTGGGGGAAGGGGGGGGGGGATAGGGGAGGACATTGTCTTGTAGGAGGTGTTGGATTTTGGTGGGACATTAACCAAGAACCTGTCTGTGCCTCTTTTGGGTGAACAAAATTCAAATGATCCCGTGGGGCAACTGGAAAACGCAAGGGTGTTTCTCCCCAGTGTCCTGGCCCACAATCCCCCCCCACCCCCCCCCCCCCAACGTTCCCCCCACCCGTAACATTAATCATTCACTTCATGGCTGTTTGTGGGGACACTGCTGTGCGCACACTGACTGCTGAGTTCACCCACAAAAACAATCACTCCACTTCACAGCAATGGCTCATCAAGCGTTTTGACATTGTCAGGGTTGATGTAAAATGCATGGATTGCACACAGGTAACTCGTAACACTATTAATCAAAGAGTTTTGAGGCATTAAAGGTTGTTAATACCCAATGCAAACTCCTTAGAGCTGAACAAAGCACTAACGGGTAGGATGGTCCTCGCTGGATAACCAGCGGGAAAGCTTGCCAGACAATGCTATCAATGGCAATCAACCCCAGCAGTTACCCCTAACGCACACTCGGGGCTCCCCCCAAACCTCGGCTCTTGCCAACCTGCGCCTAATACTCTCCGGAATTAGGTAAGCAGGAGGCGTCCCTCCAGGGAGAGTGAGAGAGAGAGAGAGAGAGAGCGCATTCCATTCCAACAATCTATCGCTGGGATTTCCACGTGTAGGTGGGATTCAATGAATTCTCAGCTTGGTTTGAGTATGGTTAAGCACGGTAATGGGTTCCCACTAGTTTCAGTCACTGGTTGACTCCCCACCAAAACAAATCCAATGCAGGGTTCTGTGTTATTATTACCATTCTCATTATAATACTCACATTGGGCTGAGTATCAGCACTTTCACCTACTCGTGAGCTCTGCCGCAAGTCAAGAAAAATCCTTGCTCCTGTGTTTGGAAAGTCTGAAACTCCCTATAAACTTGCTTCAGAGAAAGCATGGCCTGGAGCCAAGGCAGAGGCAATCACCAGTGAAACCCGTGGCACTGGGGGATTGGATCTGTGGCTCACCTGTGCCCAGGTGTGCACAGACTCTCTGGGCCATCGACAACTTGTCACCGAGCCCCTGCCAGGCACTGATGAGTGTCTCCATCAGAGCACATCTCCACATCAGGACTTCTCAATTAGAAAAGGTCTGTCAGTGATTTTGTGTGCACAGCGCTCAGGTGAAAGAGAGAGAGAGAGGGAGAAAATCACAGTGATTTCTTCACAAAAAAACAACAGAGAGAGAGAGAGAGAGAGAGAAATGGACAACAACTCGCACATATATAATAATAATAATCCTTGCATTTGATACAGCGCCTTATCATGTCTTCCAGACGTCTAAAAGCCCTTCGCAGGATATACCGTAAAGTGAATTGACTGCATATTTTGCAAGCGAAACCTGGCAGCCAATTGCGCACAGCAGCGTCCCACAAACAGTCTGGGATTGAAGTGACCAAATTATTCTTATTAATTTTTTAAAGGTGCTTGAAGCTGTAACACTGTGTATTGTATTTATTTTTTTAAAAAAAGTTCGAAAATGTTTTTCCTGAAATATTGCAGCTGGTAAAATAGATCGCTGTTAAAGAGCCCCCTTCGCTCTTCTCTGGCTTCAGAAGTGTAACTTTAAATGAAACCATCTTGGAATCGTTCTCTGTACAAGATTAGGCTCTCCCCCCACCCCCCCACCCCCCCACCGTCCACTCAGACCCCCCACCGTCACCAGTGTTTGAGAGACGGCCTGCGTTTCATTAAAACAATAAAAAGAGAAAGTTTCTTCGTTACTTTAAAGCAGAAGAAACGCTGCTGATCAAGGACGTGCCCGAAAGCACGACATTCCATCAGAGTGCTGGGGTTCTCTCGCTCGCTCTCGCTCTCTCTCACCTACCTGCTGTGCGGAGCTTTCTATGAATAGGAGGAGAGACGTTGACCGAGACTGAGCACTAGTTTCCATGTGGAAGGGTTAAACCGAGCTCCCCCTCTCCCCCAAACGAGAACAACAACAACAACAGATTACACTTGTAAAACACCTCTCACGTCGGGAGGACGTCCCAAGACGCTGGACATTCGTGGTTTTGGGAGGGACAGAAGGGAGTTTCTCCTGTTTTTCTGGCCTATATTCCCCCCCATGCTGCCCCCTCCCCTCCGCCCCACAAAATAAAATTTAGCTTCAGCTCCATGGCTGGTTGCAGGATGTCGCTGTGCGCCAATTGGCATTGGCCTACAAAATGTACAGTCACTACACTTCACAGTGAAGACCTGGAGGCGCTGTATCCAATGGGAAGGTTATTGTTGTAATGGCTGTGATCAAAGACAAGAACACGAAAACGTTTGGATTTTTAAGGCAGACATGGGCTGGTCCGGAAATAATTCCGTTTAATATCACACTCTTATCACATCTTCGAGACGTCTCAAACCTTCACAGAATATATTGTAAAGTGGAGTGACTGTGTATTTTGTGGGCGAAACGCAGCAGCCAATTTGTGCACAGCAGTGTCCCACAAACAGTCGTGGAGTGAGCGACCAATCTTGTTGAGAGGGGGCGGGTGTTGGTGGGAGGTAGTGTTGTGTGGGGTGCGGTGGAGCAATGTTGGGGGCTTGGTCAGACGAGTTAAAAACCATTGGCGCTTGTGGTAGCTGATGTCAGGCCTTGATGTGTTTGCTTGTTGCCTGGTCCATTAATTGCTCCCATGTCCTCTCCAATTCAAAGGGAAAGTTTCCAGTTCCCCGAACCAGTCCCGAGGTTGGAAGTGGCCCCGATGTGGTTATAATAAAAAATAAGGTTCAGTCACTTTGGCTCTAGCCGCTACCCCCCCCACTTCCCCCCCCAGCGCCATCATCCACCCCATCTGCATCCCCACCCTCCCACCCACTTTGACACTCCCACCCCCCCAGCCCCCACCTCCCACATGCTGCACAGACCGACTCTCCCTCCCTACCTCCCCTTCACCCCCTAACACACAGACACACATACACACACACATCACCCTGACCCCCCCCACCACCCCACCCTCGTTAGTGTTGGTTTCAGAGCTGACTTGTTATGGTTGCTCTTGGCTATGGAGCCCCTGGAGCCAGGCCACAATCTCAGCCATTTCCAAAAAAAGCAGATCTGTCAGTCTCTAGATTGCTTCCTCGTTGCCTGTGTTCCCAGCCCCATGGCCTCCTCGGTGCCAGTGCGTGACACAGAGGACCTCACACAACTCAAAGCCCCGAGAGCTGACAGACCTCAGCCCATGGATTTTTGGTTGAATGTCACTTCCCTGGGCTGTCTCTGATTAGTGCTGTGGTTATTTATTTTTTTCCAGCTTTTTTTTCTTTCTTTTTCTCTAAGAGAATAAAGGAGAACGTTAGACGTAGAAGACAGCTTGGCTGAAACCAGCTCGCATTTCACAGACATTAGTAATGGCCCTATTTTTATTTGACTTCTGTTCCCCTCCTTCTTCTTGTTACAGTTCTGCCCAGAGCTGTCACTGTACAACGGTTTGGTTTAACTGTGCTGTCCTTAGCCAGACACCCAGCCATCAGACTCCCAGCCATCAGACACTCTGCCATCAGACTCCCAGCCATCAGACTCCCAGCCATCAGACTCCCAGCCATCAGACTCCCAGCCATCAGACTCCCAGCCATCAGACTCCCAGCCATCAGACACTCAGCCATCAGACACTCAGCCATCAGACACTCAGCCATCAGACACTCAGCCATCAGACACTCAGCCATCAGACACTCAGCCATCAGACACTCAGCCATCAGACTCTCAGCCATCAGACTCTCAGCCATCAGACACCCAACTGTATTGTCTGAGGTGCCGTCCTTTGGCATTAAGACGAGATGGATGGTAAAATCCTATGGCACCATTTGATCAGAGACAGGAGTTTCAAGACCCTCCTCTTCAACAGTGCCTTCGGTCACCCTCCTACCCCTACTCTACCTGCCGTCCACTCCTCCTGATCCCAACCTCCAGCTCGGGTCTAAATCCCTGACTGTCCATCCAATGCCTTGGGACATCCTCCTGACATGAAGGACACCATGTAAACATAACGTCACTACGCTTCAAAGTAAAATCCTGTGAAGTGCTTTGAAACTCCTGATGTGAATATTAAATGTAAGGATTATTATTAAATGTAAGGATTATTATCAGGCTTGCTATGGAAGAGACTGTGACATCACTCCCCATCGATTTATCAATTAAAAGTAATATCTTTATTGAAAACTTAATATTTATTTTACTGCGTTGAGTAAAAACCGAGCGGTTTCACTGACTGACTTTGCACAGAAGCGTAATGACTTGAACAATCTGTCCCTGGCTATGTGTGTGTGGTTAAGTGCTTTGTAATGCTACCCCTGTGTGAGGAGTGCAAGTCGTTGTTCATTCTTCTTATGTGTGTGTGTGTGTGTGGGGGGACAGAACTCTGTGTGCATGTCTGTGTGTGTCTGCGTGCATGCGTGTGCGTGTGTGTGTGTCTGTGTGTGTGTAGGTGGGGGGGAGAGGGAACTCTGTGTGCGTGTCTGTGTGTGTGTGTGTGCGTGTGTGTGGGGGACAGAACTCTGTGTGCATGTCTGTGTGTGTCTGTGTGTGTGGGGGGGAGGGAACTCTGTGTGCGTGTGTGTCTGTGTGTGTGGAAGCGTAGATGGGGACAGGGAGAGAGGGTCACGCAGTCTGAAGTCTCCACATCTTTCATCATCGTGCACTACTTTAAATTTAGCCACACGTCTTAAATCGTTCAAACACTTTTGCTGCCGTCCCTTCTGTGTTCCTGGCAGCTTTCTCTTAGTACAAAACTTTGCTGCCGACTCTTTTCTCTGCACAGAATCCACTCCCGGGGCCTCTGTCCCTCTCACTGATCAGCTGCCAAAGAAAACATGTCCACAGTTGACATCCGACTTCACTGTAACAAACCCTCAGCGCCTGGTCAGTGTTGCCCTCCTGTTTGGTTAGTGGTATTCCCCACTCGGCCTGAACACTCCTGGGCTGTGTTGTGTTCCCTTGGCACAGGCTGGCTCTTCTCATTTGAACTCATTAATAACAATATTAATCATTACGAGGCTTTCCTCACGTCTTCGAGACGTCTCAAAGCGCTTCACGGGACGTGCTGTGAAAAGGTGCTGTATTTTGTGGGCGAATGCAGCGAATGCAATATGCAACCGTTTTCACTTAGGGGAGTGTTGGGCCAGGCAGGTCACCGAGATAAACCCTCTTCTCTTTTTCGAGTAGAGCTGCGGGAACTTTAACATCCACCTGGATAGGCAGTCGGGGCTTCGGTTTTTAATGGAGACAGAATCTAAAGGGAGTTTCGGAAACCAGCTGAGCACCTGTTAAATGCTCTGTATCTGCTTCCTTCAAGCCATACTGAAACTATCTGTGTTTATTGGCATCTCAAACGCTCCTCACTGGTTTCCTCGTGTTGTTTAAAAGAAACAATGCCTGTGCATTTTTTTTTGTTGGATGCGAAACAGTAATAAAAGTCGCTTTAGAAACTGTTGAACTAATGGATGTTAATATCCTTTTAAACGCAACTCAATAAATAAAAGCAGAATTAGGGACACCATAAAACCCCTCTATAATGGAGTCTTGGGAACCCTGCACATATCATGTTGAAAAGACCAGTTTATATCACAGGTTTAAATAGCTTCTCTATTACGGAGGAGGCCATAAACTGCAATGCATTGGAACGAGCGTTATATTAGAGACCATTAAAGACAAAAAGCCCGCATTTAATCTAAAGGCACGGCTTTTAAATTTGAGTGGAGATTTTCAAGTCATCCATTTCTCTACTATAAGACTTCGGTTTAACATCTCATCCGAAGGACGGCACCTCTGACAATGTCAGCACTCGTCCCCCCCAGCATTGTACTTGAACGACAGCCTAGACCGTGTAAGTTCAAAAGGCGTTACGGGGAGTGGGGGCTTGACTCGGAGGCGAGAGCGCTTGCTCACGACTGAGCCAGGCTGACACATGATAAGCTGATGGATAGGCAGACTTTTTCGAGTCTGTGCCCACATCCCACAGTCAACTAAAGACGTGGGTGAAGTAAAAACAAAGACATTTACTGCAAAATATATTTTAATAACATATTCTTCAACACATGCATCAGTATGCGCTCTGGGATCCCTTTCATCTAGTCTATAGGGAGATGCACTGCATCATGAAAAATGCAATGTGTTTATTGTACATCGAAACAAACTGTGCAATGTAACATATGCAGTCATTTCACACACTCCGAGTGTGTGTGTGTTACACTCACCTGCAGAATAACAACACCCAACAACAACTACAACCACAAATGATAATAAGTAAGAATAATAATCCTTGCATCTGATGTAGCACCTTATCACATCTTCGAGACGTCTCAAAGCGCTTCACAGAATATACTGCGAAGTGAAGTGACTGTATATTTTTGTGGGCAAACACGGCAGCCAGTTGCAGCGTCCCACAAACAGCCGTGGATCTTATTTTTAATTTTTATTTATTTTCTTTTGAAGGGATTATTATCACTGGAAACGTGATTGCCAATCGAGTTAACAACTCGATTCCTACTTACCTCTCGGGGAATAGAGGCATGTGGAGTAAGGAAACTTGCCCAACGTTTCGCCCTGCCCGGGAATCGAACCCGGGTCCTCTCGCTTGCGAGGTGAGTGATCTAACCATATAAGCACGAGATGGGTGTATTGTAGAGCTCGGGTATGAAAAGCATCCACACACCCAGCCTTCCCCTTCCATTAAGAGACAGGGTCATACGCTCTCACACCCACATGCACTCACACACACATGTAGGGACACATAACCACATAACAATTAGACCGAGAGAGAAAGAGCAGCAAGACAACGAGGGAGAACGAGATTGATAATGAGAGAGTGACAGGGACATTGACAGATCTCTGCCTCTCGCTTGCCTCCGTACATCGACGTGTCAGACACTTCAAAAGCCAAGGCTACGCACATGATCATTATTAATATACAGCGGCCTGCTCGCATCACTGACAAAACCTTTAATTAATTTAAACAAAAGGCAAAGCCTCCCCTGCAATAAAAAGGAAACAGCCTTCTGCACTTGCCCGCCTTTGTATCCTCGCTCTTTGCAGGGATTAAATAGTTCCGCACAGCCAATGCCAATGCCCGTTTTTCTTTCCAAAGAAAGAGAAAAGAAGAGGGTGGGTGAATGTGACTCACAGGCATTAGAGTCTGCCTGTACACTGCACTGTTCGAAAAGGGAAGGGAATTAACCTCTCTCTGTCCCGATGTCCTGGCCGACAATCCCTCCCTCCCTCCCTCCCTCGGTCACTCACTCACTCAATCCACTTTACACTATATCCTGAGAAGCGCTCTGAGACGTCTTGACAACATGATGCTAGGATTATTATTATTATTTCTATAATATAGCATCCTCTGCTGGTTGTGTGTGCATGCATGCCATTGTGTGTGTGTGTGTGGTGTGTGTGTATCTGTCTGTCTGTCTGTCTGTCTGTCTGTCTGTCAGTCTGTGTCTGGGTGTTTATGTACGGGGGTGTTGTTTGTGCGTGTGGAGGGGGTGTTGTTTGTGTGTATGTGGAGGGGGTGTTGTTTGTGTGTATGTGGAGCGGGGGGGGGGGGGGTGTTGGTGGGTTCATGTTTGTGTGCGTGGCAGCCGGGGGGGGGGGGGAGAGGTCAGGCTGAGTGAATCAAGCCTTCCAACACTCATGGTCGGGGGCTCACAATGGACCACTTGAACGAGGAGCAGAGATGGTGTATGGCCAGGGTGGGGAGGGAAGTAGAGAGAGAGAGAGAGAGAGAGAAATAATTGGACGCATTATGTTTTCAGAAAGTAAGTGAAGTCAAAGAACAATTCACAGGCGTTTAGACTTGGAAAGGGACTGGCAGCTGGAGTTTCGTAATGTTTTAAATGTGGTCAGAGCTCACTGCTCATGTCACTGGAAACTATTTCAGGGTTACACACACTGTCATGAGTTTCATGATGGCAGCGACACACAGAGGTCCTGGAATGCTGAGAACCTCCAACACCACAGCAAGCACAGCAGAGCATCAGAAACTCATTATATCGTCCATTTGTTTTATCCCAGGGAGGTCTGAAAAACCCCAGCGCTCTCTCCACTGAGCAGCAGTGTCTGTCCGGCCTGTGACAAGCCGCTAGCAGTCGTCTCCTGTAAGAACCCGATGGGACGCAACAAAATGAATGACATTCTCCTCTAGGTGGGTCCCTCCATCAACCGCATTTGGCAGCTCGTAACCCAGGCTCGATGGTTTTGGCTTGAATTTAATAATAATAATAATCCTTGTATTTGATACAGCGCCTTATTACGTCAGTGAGACGTCTCAAAGCGCTTCACAGGATACACTGTAAAGTTAATTGACCGTGTGCTTTGTGGGCAAAAGGTTTTGTGTGACATTTACCTTCCTGAGAGAAAGGCGAAGATTCTGGGCACAGGCTGCCATCAGTGCAGAGGACATTGAGGGCTTTTGAGATGGCAATAGATAGACTCTTGGGGTGTTGGGCTGTCCCTTCGACTGCACTCCTGGTCGTCTTTCCCCACCTCGCCTCACCTCGCCCCCACCCCCAGCTCGGGTACCAGGCCAGTATCACTAAGGTGCCGGTTTCAATATAGATTTGTATTGTGTATAATGGTGATGACAAGAAGGCAAGGGAGTGCGATTAGGAGAGAGCTTTTATGTAATTTTTTTGTTGTTGTTAACATGTGATTCTGTTAAGAAACAGCGCAATTTACATCTCATCAACTAACAACTGTAAAGAGCTTCGTTCCTACATTCCAATGGCTCACTTTTAGAGCTGGACTGCATGTAAGGGAAGGAGGTTTGCCTGCCTGCTGTGTTTGGCAGGACAGCACTGTCGGGGCTCAATGGTGAAGCTGTAAGTTGGAGCAAGTGAGAGGACAGAAGTGAGATTGTAGGGTTACAGAGGGGGATAAAGAGGGAGAGGATTCAGCGAGAGAGAAGTCTCGCTTCACACTGGCACCAGGTTCAGTGACTTTATTCCATCTCGTGCGGATCTGCTCGGGTTTTCTTGACACTTCTGGACAACTTGATCAGCGATGCCCTGTGATTCTAAAACAAAAAAGCATAATCAATAAATAAATAAATAAATAAATAAATAAATAAATAATAATCCTTCCATTTGACCCAGCGCCATTCACGTCGGGAGGAAGTCTCATAGTGCTGCGTAGGATTTACTATAATGTGCAGCGACTGTGTATTTTGTAGGTGAACGCAGAGGCCAATTTGCGCACAGCAATGTCCCCCCACATTAGCCATGAAGTGAAGGACCAATTTTTTCTGAGGGAATGTTCTCAAGGACTTCAGGAGAAACTCATTTCTCTTTACGATTAGCGCCATGGTTTATTTAGCATCCACCCGAACAGGTAAAGATGGGACCTTGGTTCCATCTTTCTGAAGAACAACACCTCTGACAACACAGCCCCTTCCCCCCTCCCCTCGCACTGCCCTTAAGTGACACTGCCCTAGACGACATGAGTTCAAAGTCCCGAAGTGGGGGTTTGAACCCACGGCCTTCTGAGTTAGTGCTGTGGTTGATGATCATTTTGTGTGTTTTTTTCATATGCACCGAGTTTCTAACGGGGGCGGAGCAGAGGTGGGAGTGGGGGAGCATTGTGGGTGTGGGTCTGAGAAAGAGAGATTATCAAATTCTACACTTTCGCCTTTCGGAGAAAAAAATCTCTCCCAAATCTCTCTTCTCGTGTCCTCTCCCTCCTCTGCTCTTCACCTCCAAGTGAAATCCCATTGACTACCATTGGGCTCTAGTGACAGACAAGGAAAGCAAGCAATTGTCTAATGCGGAGGTTAGATCACACAACAAAATATATGGAGGAAAGGGGAAAGGCGAGCGAGTGAGAGAGAGGGAGCGAAGGTTTGGCTGACTAAACCGCATTGAAATGCAGAGACAGTACATGGGCTGTGACTGTGGGATGCCCGTCAGACTTGGTCACCTCATTATAGCCCTCCACCTAGACCTGGGGGCAGAGAGGAGGAATGTTTGATTGATTATAATATTTTATATGCATTTATTAGCTGCAGCTGTCACCAAGCAAGACCTGGCAGGTACCTTTTGTGCAAGCTGGTTTTTCTACTCTCTCTCATACAGTCCAGGACATGCTTTATGGGTCTGCAAGAGCTATTTATTACGAAATCTTAGACACCTATTAAAAAGCATTCACTTTCCAAAACACACACACACATGAACACAGGACCCCTTTTGTTTTATTCCCCCCCTCAGCCCACACACACACACAGACTCACACTCTGCAGAAATGAACCCATCAACCTCCGCCCCACCAGAAGATAATATGGCCTCACGTAGTCTAGGCTGACACTTTGGGGGAGAGCTGTGTTGTGGGAAGTGCCGTCCTTCAGAGGAGACTTAAACCGTCTGTACCTGCTCAGGTGGACGTTAAAGATCCCATGGCGTTATTCGAGAAGAGAGGGGAGTTTCTCTCTCTCTACTGGTGTCCTGGCCAACAATTCCCCCACTCAGATAAAAATTGGTCGCTCACTTAATGCCTGATTGTTGTGTCCAAATTGGCTGCAGTGTTTGCCCACAAAATACGCAGTCGTTCTTCCTAAGAGAAATTAAGTGCAAAGCACTCAGGTATGTTTCGACATTGTAAGGTGCTACATCAAAGGAACGCTATTATTTCTGTGTCAACCTGAAACGAGGGAAGATGACCCATCAAAAACTACCCAGACTGTATTACGATAAGCATGGAAACAGGCCATTCAGCCCAACCATTCCGTGTTGGTGTTTATACTCCAACATGCCCCCATCCCCTTGTTCCCCTTTCCTAATCTCCGCTCTCTCCCTCTCCCTCGTGTAACCAATCAACTTTCCTCTTTCCTCTTCAATACATTGATGCTGTTTACCTGGACCACAGCTTGTGGCCGTGAGTCTCACACTCTCACCCCATTCTATGTGAAGATGTTTCTCCTCAACACTCCATCAGACCTACCATTGGCTATTTACATTGACGGCCTCTAGTTATGGACTCGCCAGCAAGTGGAATTGGTCCGTCCACATGCACCTTATCGAATCCTTTCATAATCTTAAAACATTTATCTTACGTACTTATGTATCAGACAAACACTCAAGAATTAGGTGAGCAGGGTGTGTCTCTCTGGAGAGAGAGAGGGAGAGTCTATTCCATTCCAGACGCAGGAATTTCCATGTGTAGGTGGGATGTGTGGAATTCTCAATCTGTTCGGATGCTCTTAAGCACGGTGACGGGTTTCTGCATGTGTCAGACACTGGAATGGTCAAAAACATGTAGTTACTAATAATAATAGTAATAATAATATTACATTTGATTTAGTACCTTTCACATTGAGAGGACATCACAAAGCGCTTCACTGTAAAGTGCAGTGACTGTGCTTTGTGGGCGAACGTCAATGACAGTGGGTGTTTGTGTGTGTGTAAATAAAAAGGCCCTTGAAAACGCAAGTGGGGGGGGGGCCTCGATACTTCACAAGCCGCCTGGATGAGGCATGGATGTGCTGCACGGTGGAGAGTGGAGAGGAGCAGATTTATACTGGTGTGAAGCAGGGAATTTGTCACCAGGTCAAAAATAATTGGTGCTAATAGCTATCAGGTTGCGCTGTGTTGGTGCGGCAGCAAATAGAACAATGCACAGAGGCCCCGTGTAAGTAATTGCCTTTAACTCCTGGACCCTTGGCTCTCAGAGTCACGGTGGGGACCTATTTACACAAACAGATGTTTACCTTGATGCTAAGTGGCCATGGGGAGAAACTGTACCATCGTGAAGGCAGCAAGGTCAGCGCTTTCTGATACTGCGGGAGAGACAAGGCCGAATGGAACCCGGACTTTAGGCACAAGATTTAATAACCATAATCATAAGAATAATAATGAATAAATAATAATAATAATAATCGTCGCATGGGGACTAAAATAATTGCTCTTTAAAACAGCCCGCACAGATCCGGTGACCTGAATGGCTTTCTTCTGTGTTGTACATTTCTATGGTTCTATTGTTATTGACCCGTCACCATTGCTTAAGAGCATCCAAACCAAACTGAGAATTCCCGGCATCCCACCTACACATGGAAATCCCAGAGGTAGATTGTTGGAATGGAATACGCTCTCTCTCTCTCCCACCCTGGAGAGGGGCATCCGAACTTTCTAGAATTAGAATGCCTAATACTAGAAAGTATTGGGCGCAGGTTAACAAGAGCCAAGGCTTGGGGGGGTGGGGGGGAGCCCAGAGTGTGCGTTGTGGGTAACTGCTGGTGACTAACCAGCTAAAACCACATAGCTGAGAATTCCATTGATATCACTGTCAAGCTTTCCTGCTGCTTGTCCAGCTAGGACCACCCTCCCCGTTAGGGCTTTGGCTTGTAGGGTTAACAGGAGCTGAGTGAGATGACTCCCTGGCCCCAGTGACTGGTCGGCCCTTCCAGATCCTGCCAATGAGCCAGGCCGGGCTGTGCTGTCATCAGCAGTGAGTGCCCTGGGATAATGAGGGTCTGCCTGGCTCAGGAACCAGGACTACCGAGATAGCGAGCTCGATTCCGACATTCCTTTGCCAGGCACGTCACCTTGGAGGCAGGATGCTTAATTTGACTGGAATGTCAGAGTGAAGTTGACAGGACAGGGTGATGGGATTCAATCGATCTCCTTGCTCTGTGAGCTGGTGTGGACTCGATGGACTGAATGGCCTCCTTCCGCGCTGTAGACTTCCACGTTTTTAAGATGGTTTTCACCGTCTCCGCTGACCTCACAAAATCATCACATTAAACAGGCAACGAGAGAGAGACCTTCAAAAACGACGGTTAATAGTCTGTGAAATATGACGAATCACAGATCCTTCACACAGATTACGTGACTGACAAGATGGCCTGATAAGGGAGGGTGGGGGGTGGGGGGGGGGAAGAAAACAATACAACCACTGGCGGGCGACTGAGCAGGCAGGGTCGGTGGGGGAGGAACGTAGAGCAGGTGGCAAAAAAAATGATGCAGAAATGTTTTGATGGAGATTCCGCCCCCGTGAAAAAAACACAAAAACTCTCCGAAATGAATGTTCGATGCTCTCACCGCAGCCAGCTCGATCTATCCACTGCCATCTTCAAATGATTTAAGTGCTGGTTAATTGAACAGCACAGTTAAAATGTGACTAACGCTAGCTTTGTCCTGGTGTTATCCATCGGCCTCTCAGTCACTGCTAATGCTGTGAGCACCACAAGGCTTCAGCACAAGGTCTACCCCTTCCTCTCACCTCGTTCCTCTTGTGGGAAAGGACGTCTGGAAGAGCTATATCGTAAAGCTCAGCGACTGGGTGTTTTGTAAGCAAACACGGCAGGGGATATGTGCACAGCAACATCCCCTCAAACAGCTGTGAAGTGAGTGACCGATTTGACCTGTGGGATTGTCGGCCAGGACACCGGGAGGGAGAGAGAGAGAGAGAGTGAGAGCGAAACTCCTTCACTTTTCAAATAGCACCACAGCATCTATTACTTGGACTCTAAAGATTCCTCGGTGCGACCGAAAAAGAGAAGATAAGGCAGGTTCCCCCGTTGTCCTGGCCAACGAAGCCTCCTCTCTCTCTCCCCCCCCCCCCCTCCGCCCATTAAATAAAATTGGGCGTTCACTTCATGGCTGTTTGTGGAACACAGAATCCTTATCACAAGATCACAAGATGGGTTCAGATGAAGAAGGCCATTCGGCCCATCTGATCTCATCCCCTCTAGAATACATGCCCGTCCATCCCCCCATCTCAGTGTCGGGCTGCTTCTTAAATGAGTCGCAGCATCTTGGCCTCGAACCCCCCCCGCCCCACCTCTTCCTACAGAATCATTCAACTGGTGATAATCCGCATTGCATCTGTGTCACCCTCATGATGAAGAACCCCCCCCCCAGCACCACCCTGCAATGTTGGGTAAGACAAAGGGGGCACGTGGGACAGTGAGATGAGCAGTGTTAGGAGTGAGAGAGGCAGGTTTGCCGATGATACCAAGTGCGTTCCTGATGTCTGCACCGGAATGCTAGTTATTCCCCCCTCCCAGACAGCTCAAATGGCTTTGGTTTGTTATTGCGCAAAGCCTTTTTGTCAATGCCGAAGGGACGGCTGCTAACTAAACACTGGGAAGATGTAATTGTGACAGAACACACACGAGGCGAAGGGAGCACGGAATAGGGGAAGCCAGCGGAGCCCAAACCAACTCCCTGCCACATTAGCCTCATCCTATCTACTCTAGACTCATCACTTTCTAAATCTCTTGTAACAAATATTGATACAGTGACTTTTTTTTCTCTGTACCGAGCTGGTTTATTACTGCACTAACCACGCGGGGAGGGAACTGCAGATAATTCCATTTGTGTGAAAGCCTCTGTGAGAATAGCCAAAGTTATTTGTTAGATCTCCTCTTCAAGCCCTCACCGCTGTACACGCCTTGCATTAATTATGAATACCTTATGAATATCAATTTTATCGATTTCCCCCCTGATTTTGCATTTCCCGCATCACGTGTTCAGCTTCTCTGCTCCCGAGTCCTGTGATGAGGAATAGAACTCTCGCCTGATAACCCTTTCAGGCCATTTCAGCTGCAACATTCATTTCAACAGTATATTTTTTGTGTGAGAGGTGCGCACGACAGCGTCCCACAAACAGTTGTGGACTGAGTGACCAAATAATTTTTTTTAAAAGGGAGTATTACCTGTGGGAAAGCGATCTGCCGATCGACTAACAACCGGGTTCCTACTTACTGCTGCTCAGTAAACAGAGGTGTGTGTGTGGAGTAAGGAGACTTGACCAACGTTTCTCCCTGACCGGGAATCAAACCCGGGTCCTCTCGCTTGCGAGGCGAGGACTCTAACCACTGAGCTACAGGACTCCTTGGAAAGAGGTGGTCCTTGTGTTTTTTTGTTTGATAACTGAATCCAGCCTGTCTAACTTCTCACCTCACTCAATCTCCCCTTTTCCCTCACAATCTATAGGCTTTTAAAACCCGAGCTTGTGGTTACCTAAGCACCACTGGCTTGATTTATCTCGCCTTGTCTGCTGCTCATTTAACCTTGTCTCATGGAGGCTCATTTACGCCCATGGAGTGTGGTGATCGCTGGTCTTTATTGCTGGTGAAAGTACCACGATCATTTATACACTCGCTTAAGTGGGTTGCCAGGACAGTGCCACAGTGAGTTATATCGCTTTCAGACTGACACCAGGCTGCAAAGCCAACATGTGTGTGTGTGTGTGTGTGTGCCGACAACCCCACACTGATCTACCTGTACCCATCTCGTTTCCTGCAACGCACTACAGTTTACACTAACATAGAGCCTTTCATTCATGTTGGCTGCATGTCTTAAAGCCCATTACTCTTAAGATGGGTGAGGAGAGGGAGTTGTGTTGGATTTACCCCTAAGCTTCCCTGTGTGTGTGTGTGTGTGTGTGCGTGTTTGTACGTTTGTGTGCGTGTTTGTGTGTGTGCATGTTAGCTCCTACGGAATGACTTCAGAGACACGTGTGCTCCCCCCATATTTGGTCGCTCAATCCACAACTGTTTGTGGGGACGCTGCTGTGCGCCATTGGCTGCCGTGTTTCACCCACAAAATCTACAGTCAATTCACTTTACAGTATATCCTGTGAAAGGCTTTGAGACGTCTGGAAGACGTGATAAGGAACGATATCAAGTGCAAGGATTATTATTATTATTATTATTATCATTCAATGGCCAGATTACAGAGCCTTGAGAGCAAGCAGCAGGAAAGTGCACAGGGACAAAAAGATGTAATTGGGTTTACACAAATAGCATATTCCACTGATGATCTCTCTTATCACCGCTCATCAAGCTAAGACGCAGAGACACTCCACCTCTGTGTCAAGCTGCAGTTGTATCTCTCTCGGACAATAACAGAGATAAGGAGCAGAGACTCCAGGGGACTTGGCTCTAATTAATCCGCTGCTTCAAACAGAATTATTTCATCCTGGGGGACACAGCGGTCAGTTTGAAAAAAAAGCCCAACAAAGAAACATTATTGAAAACATCTCCGGGAAGTAAGCACACTTCGGAAAGAGAAAGGAGTTTCTGAATCCACCACTGTTTGTAGGGACGCTGCAATCGGCTGCCGTGTTTCGCCCACAAACTATACAGTCAATTCACTTTACAGTTTATCCCGTGAAGCGCTTTGAGATGTCTTAACGACGTGATCAGGCGCTGTATCAAACGCAATGATTATTATTGTATTATTACTATCTCACGACCCTGTGACAGGTCCCTTACCAGTACCATTTGCAGGTTTCCAGGTGTATAATATCCTTACATTTGATATAGCGCCTTATCATATAGCGTCAAATGTAAAGTGAATTGACTGTATATTTGTGGGTGAAACACGGCAGTCAATTGTGCACAGCAGCGTCCCACAAACAGTCGGGGATTGAGCGACCAAATTATTATTATTTTATTCATGATTGGAGAGCTATAGTAAAGGCATTACTCCCTTCATGTCCCCTTTTGTACAGTACAATAAACTGTACCCCAGAGGCCATCATTTTATATTAAATATCTATTGAGCTGCTTTTGGACGGCTTTAAATCAATAGCTGGCTTGACTCGCTCAGAGCCAGGTATTTGTGACTACAAATTGTGTGCATGAAATTCCTTTACTCTCCACAAAATCTTTCGCCTCCTCTTCTCTCCTGAACGCTTTGGATTCCTTCTCTCAACCCACGACTGTTTGTGGGGATGTCGCTGTGCGTCATTGGCTGCCGAGTTTCACCCCCAAAACACACAGTCACTACACTATATATCCTTGGCTTGGGGGTCAGACTCCACCACTGTCAAGCGCTGCAGGACGCTACCCCATGTGAAAGGCGCTGTGTAAATGCAAATTGTTGTTGTGGTGGTGGTGGGCGACAGACACATGGTCTGTTATAACACAAGATCTGATTTTAGGGGCACAAACAACCTGTATTTTAAAGCCAAAACTTGAATACATTTCATACCTAAGTATATGGCATTAGCCCTGTAAACTAACCTGACTCTGCCTGTGAGGGAGCAAAGCTGTTTAGTATTAGTATTAACTGAGCGATTGATTTCTAAGAGTTTAAAAAATAGTATTTGTAAAAATCTGAAAGGCCTGTTTTAACGAAGTTATCTCAACATGATGGCTCCGGACAATTTTAAGGCGGTAAACTCTTTGATGTGTTTGTTTTAATCTTTGCTGCCAAATTCAGTTTCCAAACCAGGAAAAGGTGCAAATCCTAACTGAACAGATCCGTCAGCTTCCATTTAGCTCAAAATGGAACCTCATCTGGTCTTTACAGTGCACTCACTTAACAAAGTTCCTTTCCTGGTTTCCAGTTTCCTCCCCCCCTCCCCCATCTACACGCCCATAGATTAGCCCCGACTTCAAATGGATCAGCTGCTCATTTGCATGGCTTTGAACATGCAAACTCTAGACTGACGCTTCCATTGCAGTGCTGGGTGGGTGGGTGGGGGAGCTCAACATTATCATACAACAACAACAACAACAACAACAAGATTCCATTTACAGAGCGCCTTTCACGTCGGGAGGACGTGTCTATTGTCATAGATGCTGTTCTTCGGGTGAAGAGTTAAACCTACGGGCAAAACGCAGCAGCCAATTGCGCGCAGCAGCGTCCCACAAACAGCCGTGGATTGAGTGACCAGATTTTGTTTGAGGGAGGGAGGAATTATTTTGTTAAGGTCTCACCGAAACCGGTTCTTTTTCTCCAGGATTTAGAGATTTTCCCGCACTTTTCCGCCGTCTTTGGAACTACATTCCATAGCCCCTCCGCCTGGGCCCCTCCCTCACCTCCTTCAAGGCCTGTCTCAAGACCCTCCACTTTGACTGAGCCATTGATCACCCTCCTACCACCACCCTCCCTGCCCTCCACCCTTCCTGATCCCAACCCCCAGCTCGGGTCCAAATCTCTGACTGCCCAGTGCCTTGGGACGTCCTCCCGAGGTGAAAAGCAGGTGCCGTGCAAATGTCATGTGTTGTTGTTGTTGTTGTCTTCGGGGTAGAAATTCCGTTCGGCCACATACTTGAACCACAGTGTGTAACACAAGCGATGGGCTTCGGGAAACAGCTAATGGCCCAACTCAGCTACGCTGAGATAGCAGGAGAGAGAGCGAGAGAGAGAACGAGAGAGAGAGAGAGAGAGAGAGACAGAGAGACTGAGAGAGAAGAACTCTGATTAAAGTCAGCCTCAGATCCGAAGCGTACAGTGTGACGGGTGGGCCACGTAAGGTCATTAAACATGCCCATGAAACGGTAATGATATGCTATTGCAACTAATGGTTTCAAAAGGACATTGTACCGCATTACAGCAGCACTTCTTAAAACGCTTGTTGTGCTACATACCTGTCATCCTCTGGGAGGCGATTAATAATTAAGGGGCTGTAGTAACAGTACCTGCTGCCTCTCCCTGTAGGATTGCCCCGGTGACCCGGAAAGCACTGAGCTGTTAATGGCCGCCTTGGCTGAGCGCTGGTAACCGCACAGTGCAGCGCAGGACAACAGCAACTTAAACAGCAACTTGTGCAGTTTAGTGTCTAAACGAGCCAGTCTGGGGAGGGTTTCACTAAACAGGTGGCCCTCAGCGGCCCGCTCACCACACACCTGGCGCACAGCGACCACCACCCCCCTCCCCTCCTTCCTTACATATTCCCCACTTCCACCCCCCCCCCCCCCGAAAGCCCCACAAAGGCTTGCGCTACGGATTACAGAACGGCCTTTGTTAACACTTCCGAGTCTGTGCCTTTAAGGCACCACTGATATCTTATTGATAGTAATAATCCTTACATTTGCTTTTCACATCAGGAGAACGACAAGAAACACTTCACATAATTTCACTGGAGTTGAACGTAGCCAATTTGCGCACAGCACAGCAATGTCCTGCAAACAGCCAGCATAATAATTATCATAATAGTTATCGTTGCATTTGATAGAGCACCTTACTGTATCATTGAGACGTCTCCCAATGCCTCACAGAATATACTGTCATGTGGATAGACTGTGTATTTTGTGGAGCCAATTGCATACAGAATTGCCCCACAAACAGCCATGAAGTGAATGACTGATTGTACCCAGGGGTGGGGGGTTTGTTGGCCTGGACATCGAGAGAGAGAAACGCCCTTCTGTTATCGAATAGTGAAAAGAGAGACAGAGAGAGAATGCTAATCATTTTGACAAATGTCCATCGCTTTGTGGCTTTCATCATAAAAACCACGGAGCATCAATCGATCGATCGGTCGATCAACTGATCAAGACAAAGTTGGGAGGCAAAGAAATCCGAGCCCGACCTCTCACTGAAGGCTGACCTGGCGGAGATCAGAGGTCAGTGCTCTGGATGCTTACACTTGGCCGGTTGCTTCCTGTTCAACTTGGCTCCTGATTGTGCGTCTGGCTGGACGGGCTTGTCTGACCCAGAAGGTTACACAGCCCAGAACAACGAGGGAACAAAGTATTTTCTGTATCACAAGGCTGTTCGCTGTCAAGAAAAGGCCAAGTTTAATTGAATTTTGGTGACAATCTTTGTCCACTCATTGGGCGCCAGGGTAAACAGCTGTGAGGGCTTGCTGAGCCCTGAGCCCTGAGCCAGTCAAGTCAAGTCAAGACCTCTTGATGTGTCTGATCCAATATGACTGGGCTGCTGTCGTGTGAGAACAGGGGGATATTGAGTGCACACAGATGTCCATAAGGCACAGGTGACTTGAAATTCAATGCATGGCATCCCCTAACAATGGGTTGAATGCTAATTGAGCAGCTACGAGGATTAGTGCGAACCTGCCTGGAGCAATGGTACTATCAATGGTGGCATCTCATCTGGTTTCATCAGGGCAAAAATGTCCGCTTAATGTCCTATGAGAAAGAGTTGCCTTGGGTAAGGAGGCTTGGGGGAGGAGGGAAACTTCTCCCACACTCTAGCCCCAATCCAACCCCTACCCCCAACCCAACCCCCCACCCCCAGCATCATGTAACGATCCAAAACATTATAAATAGATTTTTTTTTAAAACAAACTTCAGAAGTGTCCTCTCTTTCTCTCTCTCTCTCTCTCTCTCTCAGGAGTCTGGTAGTCTGCTAACAATATGTAGTGGGTTCAGCATCAAAGCTGATTAACTGGAAACATGTGGTTGGCCCAGTGTGTAAGGGGTCTGCTGGAAGCTTGTCCACAATGGGAGTGAAGAGGAAATGGTTTTGCACTTCGGAATTCCACTCTTGGATCAGAACCCTCCGTGACTCAGACGTTCCTTTATCTGCAACCAACTCTGCATCGGAAATACCTTCCCCTGGGCTCTCTCCGTGTGAGCACAGCCAGCAACAATTATCAGCGGCGATCGGTCAGAAGGTGGTGGGTTCGAGCCCCCTCGTCAGCCATCTTGAGCTCGAGTAGTCCAGACTGACTCTCTGGTATGGTGCTTGGGGGGAAGGTCTCATTGTCAGAGGGGCCGTCCTTCGGATGAGACAATAAACCGAGGTCCGGTCTATGCCTGTTCAGGTGGACGTAAAAGATCCCACGACATGTTATTCAAAAGGAGAAGGGAGTTTTTTCCAGTGTCCTGGCCAACAGTCACCCAGGTTTGAATTTAACTTTCACTTAAATGGCTGTTTGTACCAAATACACAGCCACTACAGTGTACAGTAAACCCTGCGCAGCGCTTGGAGACGTTTCAATGACGTGATAAGACACAGTATTAAATGTAAAGAATATTATTATTATAAGCCATAAAAAACAGGAATGGACCAGAGATTATTAACACCCGATGTTAAAGTCTTCGTTCCCATTTTTATATTGGAAAGTGGGAACTTTAGTGACTTGAGGGCTGGCAATGACACCAGTGTGAAAAAAAATCATTCCACAGAGTAGATTCCACTCACGGCGTGTGGTATATATGTGTTTTTTATGACTTAGCAAAACTGAAACTGATACTAAAATATAATACAATAATAATCCTTGCATTTGATACAGCACCTTATCACATCTTCCGGGCGTCTCAAAGCGCTTCACAGGATATTCTGTAAAGTGCATTGACTGTATATTTTGTGAGCAAAATGCGGCAGCCAATTGTGCAAAGCAGCGTCCCACAAACAGGCACGGATTGAAGTGACCAAATTATTATTATTATTTTTTTTAAGGGATTATTACCCCCAGAAAAGTGATCCGCAATCGACTAAACACCCATTGTGGATAACTGGGTTCCTACTAACTGCGAGGTAAACAGAGGCGCGTGGAGTAAGGAACCTTGTCTAGGGTTTCACCCTGTCCTGGGAATTAAACCCAGGTCCTCTTGTTTGCGAGGCGAGGGCCCTAACCACTAAGCTACAAGACTGCACTAAGCAGGAACCAAATTGGAATTGCCCTGCTTTTCATCACATTCTGTAAACACGAGTGCTTATCTTTAATACCCGGACTTTGTTTCTCCTCTGAACGCCTCTCAGACGTTTTTGCGGAGACTTGGGTTTGGTGCCCAAACTGTGGGAGTTCTGCTCAGAAGCCAATCCTGTCAGCTAACAAATCCTCCACATCATCTGAGCTTCTGAATGAGGAGATAAATGGAGCGTTGGATGTCACACAACCCATAACTTTGAGAATTTTGCTTACAAAAATAACACATTTGTTGGGGGGGGTGGGGGGAGAGCACAGAAAATTCAATGCCCAGTTCAGACTTTATTCATAAAAGCTGAGGAGGTTCAGGGGGTGTCATGTTAAACGTTTCTAAGGGTACTGGTGGGTGGTTAAGCATTGCCACTTGCCTCTGTCCTGCCAAGGAGTTAAACCCAATCTACACTACGTGTCCCCATTGATGAGTGTCTGATCTGACCAGGAGAACCATGAAAGGACAAGCGAATGGAGAGGGACAATGAGGCAGGAAGATGTATAAAGGAGATAACAGGCCCAGTAAAGAGCTGACCAGGCATTTCTGACTGGAAAGAGCCCTCCTAATTGCCAATAATTCTACCCTGTTTCATTACACTCTGGACCTCCGACCTCATGTTCAATTATCAGTCAGTGAGTTACAGGGGAGACCATCAGATGGTCACTGTCAAGACTATTGTTTCATCTGCAGTTATCACGTGACTCAGTCAGTGTCCTGGTCTGCTCACACCTTTGTTTTACTGCCCAGTGTCCTCAGATAAGACGACCTCATCCATTTATCCTGTAGCTCAGTGATTAGAGCCCTCGCCTCGCAAGCGAGAGGACCTGGGTTTGATTCCCGGCAGGACGAAACATTGGGCAAGTTTCCTTACTCCACACACGTGCCGCTGTTTACCAAACAGTAAGTAGGAACCCAGTTGTTAGTTGATTGGCGCATCACTTTTCCACGGGTAATAATGCCTTCAAATTTTTTTAAAAAAAATAATAAATTGGTCACTCAATCCACGACTGTTTGTGGGACGCTGCTGTGCGCAATTGGCTGCCGCGTTTCACCCACAAAACATACAGTCAAGTCACTTTACGTTCTGTGAAGCGTTTTGAGACGTCTTGAAGACGTGATAAGGCGCTGTGTGAAATGCAAGGTTTATTATTATGATGATGATGATGAAGCGGAGGGGATCAAGCTCACTATGACAAGGCTGTGAAAATACTCCTGCCTCAGAGCAAGACACACAAACACACACACTAATATTCCTTCCTCCAGCTAACTTTTATCAACACGTAATACAGTGTGTGTTGGCTGGCAATGCAGTTTAGGACCCTCAGAGCCATTAGGGGAAAAATTAATTCCTTGCATGTTTTCGTAAATATAATTTGTTCCTCCCGGTCTGAAGGCCTGAGTTAAGCACTTTAGGTAACGGACTGCTGAGCTGACATCTGCTGAAGATTTCTTCACGGGGAGCAAAGAGAGTCTTTGGCCTCCACACACAGTGGTTAATTGCCGACTTGGCAGATAGCTGGGTTTACAAATCTTTGCAGAAACTAATATCTCTGCTACGTATGAATTTCCTCAGAGTATACCTGTTAACAGCTCCCACACGGAGTGTGTATGAGAGAGAGAGAGAGAGAGAGAGATTCCTTCCTTTCAAGCCCCAGCCTCTAACTTACAGTTTGGTTTTTTTTTGCTCTTGCAAGATATTACGAGGAAGGTGCTCCTGGCAATATAACTGATGGGAAACCATCTTGAGTTTTCGGAGTTGTTGCGAACGCAACTTTTTCTTCTTTACTGCCTGACATGACTCTGCCTTGAAGCTAATGATAACAATCTGATCCGTTCATCTACGTTTACCAGTAAATAATAATAATAATAATCCTTGCATTTGATATAGCGCCTTATTGCATCCCATCATTGAGACGTATCAATTGAACCCGGGTCCTCTCGCTCAAATTTATCTTCACATTTGTTACAGCGCATTTCGCGTCAGGAGGATGTCTCAAAGCGTTTTGCGGGATACACTGGAAAGTGTAGTGACTGTGTGTTTTTGTAGGTGAACACAGCAGGCAATTTGCGCACAACGATGTCCCCACAAACAGGCAATGAAGTGAGTGACTGATTTTATCAGGGGGATTGTTGGCCAGGCGAATGGGAGAGAGAGAGGGAGCGAAAGAGAGCGAGAGAGAGAGAAAACTCCCTTTTCTTTTTGCAGAGTGACATGGGATCTTTAACATCCACCTGAACGGGGCCGAGACAGTAATTCGGTTTTAATGTCTTTAACATCCGATGAACGGCAGCTCCAACAATGTGTCAGGGGTTGGAACCCACAATGCTCTAAAAAGCATGTTCCCGACTGAGCGACGCTCACACACAGACTTACGTTTCCAACAGAGAGATAACGGACGGCAAACTGCGACGACGCTCTCTGTCTGTGCAATAACCAACAAAATCACACCCCGAGAATTGTGCTGAACTTCGACTTTTAACCCTGAAAACCTTTGGAATGTGCACCTCCCTTCCCCTCCTGGCAGCCCCCCTTCCGGTGGCACCCCCCACCCCACCCCACCCCTCCCCCAACCCTCCCCCGCACCCCGTCCCGAAGCTTCATCACAGGGATCGTCACATGTGGGCTCTTTGCAGGTAAATCATTGAGATGGTTGAATAGCGCAATTTCAGTCGCGTGCCATATTATTTGTTACAGCCTCAATAAGTGGGCTCCGTAATGGACCCTATATATATCTGAAACGTCTATCATTTTTCTGCTCAAATACTGCTGAGTGGGAACTTACAGTTTCCCAACATTTTTCTAAAACCGTTCACACATTGCATCACCGTCATTGCTAATGAGTTCCAATAGTTCTATAAATCGCAGCAGTTTAATATGTTGCGGGGATAATCTGGCAGATTTGTGACTGAGCATTTCTCTTGTGGAGTGGGGGCACTAAAACCTTGCTTCGAATAAGCCTTAATTGCACGCGTTCAAGTGCTCGAAAAAAACCTGATTTAACATCATTTCTGGGCTTCATTTAGTCTGTTCTGCCCTTAATTATTGGTTCTGTTGGTGATTTACTCCCCTGGCGGCAATACTTAACACCCACAATTAATTCCCGGCGCACAATTCAGTGTTAATGGCAAAAAAGTATAACTGCTCGCTTGTTCCAGAGACAAATGTTGGATTGAACTTTCTTCTCTTTACTTCCGCCCATGTGATCAATAGGAATCCTCTTCCATCACCAGACAGACAATGTTCTGCTGAGCTTCAAGGCTGAAGGGCAGTGAGCAAGATACTGTGCATTTGATAATAATAATAATAATAATCCTGGCGTTTGATACAGCGCCTGATCACGTCTTCGAGACGTCACAAAGCGCTTCACAGGATACACTGTAAAGTGAATTAACTGTATATTTTGCAGGCGAAACTGTAGTGTATTTTGTCCGCCCCTCAAAGCCGTTTAGGGCTAATAACAGCACAAACAATAATCCTTGCGGTTGCCTTTATCGTGTCTTCGAGACATCTCAAAGCGCTTCACGTGGTCCACTGTGAAATGGAGTGAATGTCGTGCTGTATTTGTAGGCCAACAAATACTCACTTCACAGGAGAATCCAGCACGGGCAAGGGTTATCATTATTATTACTATTAAATGGGACTGCATGTGTTGTTCCTGAAAGAGCCGGCATGGACACGATGGGCCGAATGAGCTTCTGTGCTGTGTATTGCTATGGTTCTCTGGTCCTGACGGTGTCTCCACTTTAATACTCAGTATTTGCCTCCACTTATGCCCTGGTTACCTACTTGGGAATGGACTGAACAAGTCACCAGTTCAGTGTTAATGCAGTACCTCGAGTGTCAGCATTCAGCTCTGAGCTGAACTCCCACAACCTTCTGACCCAGATGTGAGACTGCGACTAACTGAGCCAAACTGACAACAGGCCAGAGCGCACACCAAGAATGAAAGAATTCGTCCCGTGTGTTTTTTTTTGGCTTGCAAACCAGGATGCCGTGGCTTTGAACCTCCTTGTATGTGTGTGCGCGCATGTGTGTGTTCTCGTTTGTGTGTTTGTGTGTGTATTTGCGTGTGTGTGTGTGTGTGTATTTCTGTGTGTGTGTGTGTGTGTTTGCACGTGTGTTTGTGTGTGTGTTCAAGTGTCAATTCAAGGCTGCATTTGAGGAATAGTGGTCACAAGGTCACAAATTTAGATGAAAAAGGTCTCGTGGCCCAAATGATCTCAGCCCTCCAGAACAACCACCTCACTCTCCCCCCATCACAGCAATTGAACAATATGAATGATAGGAGCCACAATGTCAGATCCTTGTGCAGTTTCACAGGGATTCTTGGATACACAGGGAAGGTGGTAGGTAACACACTCTGTAGGAGTGACATTTCTAAAGACCTCCTTAAAATGCTTCATCAAAAGAGGAACCTACTTTTCCAGGGATGTTCTAACAGGGAGAGAGAGAGAGTGCTGTCTCTAGAGCATTTGTGACATGAATGGAATGTTGGCAGGGACTGGATGGGGAGGATTTATCTCACAAGCTGCTCTAAGAGGGGAAACTCTCAATCATTGAGATGCCGGGAGACGGAGACTGGTTAGGAAGTTGACGAAAGTGACACCTTGTCAAGAGGGAGAGAAGAGAACGGTTTCACACAGCGTGTGTGTCTGCTAAATCACCCCAGTCATCCAGCAGTCTCGCTTAGACCGGGAGCTCAGCTCAGACGAGTTATGCAGCTTATTGAAGCTAGGCGTCCAAACCCTCTCTTGGTTAATGTGGAGGCTGTCCCAACCTGGGAGGGAGGATCTCCCTTCTCTTTTTGAATCGTGACGCAGGATTTTTAATGTCCACCTGGGGAGGGAGGGGAACACGAGTGTCCTGGCCTCAACCACGTTTCCTGACAATCAGCTCTAAATTGCTCCCTGACAAAGAAACCTTCCTGATGTCTGTCCTGAAATGGACTAATTACAACTCTAATCCTTGCCCCATCTTGTTTTTCTGTCTCGGAGCATCCGAAACCATTGTTTTGGGTTCAGTCCCATTAAAAAAATCTAATACATCTCCACAAGGTCCTCTCTGAGTTGTCTTCTCTCTCGTACTGAAGAGCCCGAGCTTGTCCATCATTGCTCGAAGCTCCTCTGAAGAGACACGATGCTTCTGATAATCACCGCTCCCCACTGCATCCCATTGTAATACTCCATCTCACAACCTTTTGCCTCAGAGACAAGACTCAGAGGATGGATGGTGGAGAGATTTCCATTATTAAGACCCATTGTCGTGCGTAAATGAGCTCAGTTCTTTTTTTTGGTGCGCAACTCGAGAGTTCAAATGTAAACCCTTATTTATAACTACTTCAATAAATAGGAGTTTAATCGTTTCAGAGAGACATCCATCTTCTCCACCCTTGACCACCAGAGGATTAGAAACATACCCAGCACTGGTTAGACTGCCAGAAATCACAAGCGTGCCTTCCAGCCCAAAGGAGACACATTCTGCCCACAGGATAGTCAACAGCTGGATCGGGTTACCAGGAGGTGCGTTGGGTGTTTTGTGTGTGTGTGTGTGAGCAGGGGAGGTTGGTAGAAGTCAGGTCACTGGCCTCATTTAAGCAGCGGGTTGTGTAATGGAATGGAGGGTAGAGTGGGTATCGTGGAAGGAAAGGTAAATGTAATGCAATTGGCTGCCGTGTTTCGCCCACAAAATATGCAGTCACTCCACTTTACAATATATTCTGTGAAGCACTTTGAGATGTCTCGACAACGTGATAAGGCGATATATCAAATGAAAGGATTATTATTATTATTAGAAATGAGCCTAAAGAGAGTGTTGGTAAAGGGAACTTTGAGAGGGTATAGGGAACACTGTCTCACTCAGAGCTCTGCTTCCTTCCCCAGTCTAGGCTTTCCCACACCTTCACGAGTGCAAAGCGTTCGAGAAGGAGACAAATTTGCTAACCACACTGAACTTACTTTGCATAACAGCTTTTTAGGGGGATTTCTGTCAGACCATTCTTCAGTGAATGGCACTTCCACCTGACTCTCTCTCACACGGTTTCTGCTATCTGCCCCATCTGTATGGTCGTTGACCTCAAATAGGCCGACCGTCTCTGTTACACAGCAATCGGGGCTTGTTACACAACCTGACACAACCGCGAGGCTGATAATGCAGGTAATCTTTTTCCGGTCAGTCAAAGCTGGATCTATTTAACCCACAAACCCACCCTGACCACTGAATTCAGATGTTTATCAGCCTGCTCGGCGTGGGGACCGAAGACTGTGTTTGGCTCAGGCAGATACAGCTGCACTCAATAAATAAATGGATCCATACTGTTTGTTCCTAGAACTACCCGATCGCAAGATCACAAGCATTGGCCTTCTTTGGTCTAGCAATTAATATGTCCTTATGTTCTGATATGGTCTGGATGAAGAAGACCTGTGTGATCTCATCTCTCCAGAACATCCACTTCAGGGTATTCCCCACCATCACAGTATCAACCTGATTTTTAAATGAGTCCCAGTGTCCTGGGCTCAACCACCCCTTCTTGGCAACATGTTGTGATCACTGATTGCCCTCTGAGTAAAGCAAATCTTCCCGATGTCTGCACCAATACTGCCTTTCGCAACTCTAAATCTGTGTCCTCTTGTTCTACTGTCTCGGTGCAGTAGACACACACACACGCACAAGGGGTGGGGTGTGCAAAGGGGTTTTGCCCTCCACATACGTGGTCAAATCACTTTACCGTACATCCTGTGAAACACCTTGCGAGGCCTCAAGATGTGATAAAGCACTGTATCAAATGCAAGGATTATTATTATAATCCATTTTCCCTGTGAAGCTGCAAATCAATTCCCGCGTTTATCAATGTATTCTCGAAGTGCCTCCCCTAGCGAGTTACTTTGTCGAGACGTCTCAAAGCGCTTTGTAGAATATATTGCCAAGTGGATTGGCCTCGTATTTTAAGAATAAACTGCATATTCCAAGAATAAAAAAATATACCTTAGATGTGTTATAGCCCATTAATAAATTACACCCAATTACACTTCATGTGAAGTAATTAATTGGAAAAGGAATTTTTTTGAAACGACAAAAAAAATCCATCTGAATCTGTGCAAAAAAACCCGATACTTTGTGACCATAGGCAATTAAGCTAACTCACTAATAAATGAGGCTAATTATATACCCAATTTCCAAATGCAACTTGGAAATTGCAATTAAACCGAAATTTGCCCTGCAAACTCGCAGTGTTATCAGAGACACCACGGAGGATCTTCGAGAGTACAAGAGGCTGGAAATCCAACTCCAATTTCAAATTGATATGATTTACATGTCACTGTTTCGGGCTCAGAGTCAAAAGTCCTGGTTTCTTGTGGCCAGAGGGGGAAAAAACAGACAGACAGACACATGGTTCAACAACAACAACGACTTGCACTTATATCGAGCTTCGTTTTTGCCCAGCCGGGTGTCTGACACGTGCGGAAACCCATCATTGTTGCCTAAGTCTCCAAACCCAACTGCGAATTCTATGCAATCCCACTTTCACATGGAAATCCCAGAGATAGATTGGTGGAATGGAATATGTTCTCTCTCGCTCTCTCTCTCTCTCCCTGGAGGGACAAGAGCCCTGCACCACCTAGGAGAGTGTCTGGGAGCTCTTCACAGTGGTGGGGGCGAAGGGTGAGTAGGTACGGGGGTGTGGTGGCGGGGAGGGGGAAGAGAAGGGAATAGTGGACAAAAGAGAGAATGAGGGGAGAATGAGGGGGGCACTGGAGGAATTGCCAGAGGGACAGATTGAGCCTCCGTAAGCAGGAGGTGTTCAAAATTTTAAAAAAACCTCGTCGCTGCCTAACAAGTCAGTTGAAGGCTGCCATAATGGCTCCAGGACTAACAGCAAACAGCTGACCTCCATTAAACCCTCCTCGGACCTCCTGGGAGACCAAAGCCACTTGTAGCATTAACAGCTGTACGGGAAACCCACCATTAGTGAAGCCTTGAAGTGCTCATTGTGTCCGCACCCCCCACCTCTCCAGCCCCACCCCCCCACTCTCCCCCCTCCCCGTAATCCAAGGCCTATTATGTGGAATCGGGTCTGTGGTGACATTGGTTTTAACAAGCATGTGTATTTTATCACCGTTAAATAAACTGTGGCCACAAACATTCCGACCCCTTCTAAAATTGTAGGGCTCGTTTTGAAAGACGCACGCCTTCTTCTTTTTTTCTGCTCCTTTTCTTTCTGTTTCTTTTCTTTCGAAAACCAAGGGCAATAATTTCCATTCAGCAAATGAGATCTGTGCGGCCCCCAGTGTGGGAAAAGTGGATTCAGTCAAGGTAATGTGGCAATTCGGTATGGCAGCTATTACCACGTTTTGCTCGAAGGCAGCCTCTAATTCCTCTAGCCACTAAACCACAGCTATTTTGAAGGGTTTTTGTGTGTGCCCTATTTATTCATATATGCACATTTAACTGTTGTGGTTGTGACAGTTTGTGTATTGGGGATTTGGAGAGAGAGAAAGAGAGAGTGAGAGAGAGTGAGTGAGAGAGAGAAAAAAAATGATGTCCCACATAGTCTGTCACAACAATTTGTAATACCACCTGAACCTGTTCGGGTTAACCCTTTGTGCTACCACTCTTTCCCTCCCTCCCTCCCTCACTCTGTCTCTCCACCTAGTCAACCAACACCCCTTTCGACGATCACTCACTGACGCTTAACGCACGTTCATTTTGAAAAGAAGCTCGAGAAAGAACCCCGACTGACCCCGAAACCACTGACACGAGGCTCGGGGCTGGGTTCTTGGTGAGATGCCTTGCCTGAGCTCCCAGGGCATAGCTGTCCGTCACTCTACCTCGTCTCGGAGTCAGAAGGTGGTGGGTTAGAGACCCCGCACTGAGACTTTGAACTCAGAGAAGTGACTGTGCTGCGGTTGGGGTGAGCCCTGCATCTCCTCGTCTGTGACCTGTCCAGGTGGAGGTTAAAGATCCCACAGTGCTATTCCTCTCTCCCTGTGTCCTGGCCTACAATCCCCCAGAAATATTCCCCAGGTGAATAGAGACTGAACGCAGTGGGGGTGGGAGAGAAGTGTTTTGATACAATGCAATATCTCATCGACAGTTTAATATCCCAATATTCAGAGTTCCTCCTCGGAAAATAAAATTATCCTCAGAATGAATGCTGACATTAATATTATCACTAAAACCACTTCAGGCAGCAAAGTCATAGACACTTATTAACCCTGTAGCGAGCGGCGGGGAGAGAGGCAACTGGCACTGAAAGCAGTTCTTATTTCTTCAGCCAGCCTCACGCACCAGCTGAGTGTAGTCAGTCTCTAACCCAGCACCGAACGGGCTGTCGTATCAGCTGCCTTGGGACGTCCTCCCGACGTGAAAGGCGCTCTATAAATGTAATTTTGTTGTTGTTGTTGTTTCAATGTTCCTCCAGCAATGACGCTCTTTATCAAGGGCCACGGCTCTTGTTGAAACGCTCTGGGACGCTACCCTGCATGGGGGGGGTTCGCTGTATAAATGCAAGTTGTTGTTGTTGTTGTTCAGGTGGGGGAGTCTGTGTGGTGAAGGGCAATGGGCCTCCGTTGTAATATCTGTGCCAAAGAAACAGGTTTACTTCCTCCCTCCTCCCCGCTCCCCCTCACCCACCACCGTTCTCCTTGGCCCACCCACCTTGCTCCACATCAGTGTCCTTACGAGGGAGTTTCTCCCGGTGTCCTGGCCAAATAAAATCACTCATTCCCTTTGTGGTTGGTTGTGGTACGTTACTGTGGGCAAATTGGCTGCTGCGTTTTACCCACAAAATACATGGGCAAATGACCAACTAGTGATTATCCTTTTTGGGGGAGAAGTGAAGGGGGTCTCCTTGGAGCTAAATTGGCTCCAAGGTGACATGTTTGGCCACCCAGCCTGGCTCATTCGGCAGGACCTGGAAGGGCAGACCACTGGGACAGGAATTGTTCCCACTCAGCTCCCATTAACCCTACAACCCAAAGCCCTAACAGGGAGGATGGTCCTAGATGGCCAAGAGGCGGGAAAACTTGCCAGACAGTTGATCTCAGTGTCAAGCTCGGCGGTTTTAGCTGATTAAACCCCAGCAGTTGCCCCAACGCACACTCTGGGCTCCCTCCAAGCCTTGGCTCTTGCCAACCTGTGCCTAATATTTTCCTGAATTAGATAAGCAGGATGTATCCCTCCAGAGATAGAGAGAGAGAGAGAGAGAGAGCGCATTCCATTCCAACAATCTATCTCTGGAATTTCCATGTGTAGGTGGACTGCACGGAAATCTTAGCCTGGTCTGGATACTCTTAAGCAACGGTGACGGGTTTCCGCACGTGTGTCAGACACCCGGCTGGTCACAAAACAAGAGTGACTACGCTTTACAGTATATTCTGTTAAGCTCTTTGAGATGTGCTGCCAAAGGGAAAGGCGCTGTATCAAATGTAAGGATTATGAACATTATTATTAGAATAATAAGGTGGGTGGTGGGGGCTTCTCCTCACTTCTATACGACTGACAACAAATGAAAATATTGTAGTAATGGATCTTGTCGGCCTCAATCCCAAATAGCTGGTGACGATACCCAGATCCAGGCCTATACGGGCTGCCCTGACTTGTTATCCATGCTCTATATGTCTATACACTGAATTAGCTACGCAGCTCAGGAGAGAAGAGAAAAGGAACAACAAAGACTTTATTTTTTCTTTGAAATTCCGTTTGTTTGTTTTTCTCCCCCCGCCCCAAAAAAACCCAAATAGGGTCCACGGCTTTGCCTCTATCGTGTCTGCATTATGCACACACTCCACCCTCATTAAAACACAGTGCTCAGAAGCAAAGCATTTGTGTGCTCTGTAATGAGGAGTTTGCCAACCACGCAGCACACATTAACGGAGCATGAAAAGGCTCAGGCCATGGGTTCAGCAGCCTTATAATAACAAAGATAGGGCTGTAACTGAGAGCCTTATAATGAGGGTAGGTCACATTACCGCAGCAAGCCTCCGAGCCCGATGTAGCGTGCTTTCTTTCCACTGATCGTCTTTTGCTGTTTATCACGTCCCACTTATTCTGCCTGTTTTTGAAACCCTCATTCATTTTTTAACTCCTGTGATATCAGTCACTGCCGTTTAGTTCCCACCCCATTGCGCTCATTTGCTTCAGCGATTATTTTGTTTTCATGCGTTAACGTTCATGGCTTTGTTATTATTCCTCCGCACACCAGGCTGAGACTTTGTGGTGAATTGACTCAAATAATAATAACAACAATTTTTGCATTTGATATAGCGCCTTACCACATCGTTGAGATGTCTCAAACACTTCACAGAATATACTGTACAGCGCACTGACTGTTTAATTTGTGGGTGAAACGCAGCAGCCAATTGTACACAGCATTGTCCCACAAACAGTCATGGATTGAGTGACCCCAATTTCTTTTTGCAGGGGATTGGATTATCAGCTCCAGAAAGCGATCCGCCAATTGACTAACAACCGGGTAAACAGATGCGTGAGTATGGAGTAAGGAAACTTGCTTAAGGTTTCGAGCTGCCTGGGAATCAAACCCTGGCCCTCTCGCTTGCTAGTGAAGGGAGCGCTCTAACCAAACTCGAAACCCTCCCCACCCACTCCCTCCCCACCTTTCCCTCCCTGCTTCCGGCCTCCGAGAAGGCTCGTCTTAAGCAAATAAAACATTCCAGGCTGAATTGTTAACGGCCGTGGAATAAATTGACGTCGTGAGCAGAGCAGTCAGTACCAAAGAACTCACAAAGCTTCATAATTCATGGCATTTTTGATCTGAGTCTTTCACAACTTGTGAAGATATTTCCCTGGAATAAGTCATGGCTGGTGTGACTTGCCATTATTGGTGTCAATATCAATGTGTAATATTGATGGTGACACTGAACCCACTCAAAAATCAGCTCAAGGTTTCCTTGTCAGGGTTGACATGAACTCGTTTTCAATTTCTATCCCCCCTCCTCCCCTCCCCGGCCCCCCAACTCAACCCGAAAAAGTTCCAAAAAACGCAGAACAAGGCTGAAATCACCATCATCATTATTCTTGTTATCCTTATATTTGCTATCACACCTTTCATGTTGGGAATTTGTCTCAAGGTGCTTTGCAAGGTTTAT
The DNA here is from genome assembly GCF_018977255.1 of Callorhinchus milii. Lineage (NCBI taxonomy): Eukaryota > Metazoa > Chordata > Chondrichthyes > Chimaeriformes > Callorhinchidae > Callorhinchus > Callorhinchus milii. Next base: position 1,231,619 of record NW_024704750.1, read on the forward strand.
GTGCTAGTCATCACCAGATGATGTCGTTAAGAAACTAAGAACATAAGAATTTGTTGGCGAGAGAAGACCAAGGTCCATTGAGTACACCTTCCACCATCCTGGCAGTCGCTTCACATGTCTTGTCCCAAACAATATACTGTATCCCCAGATATTATTTTTTTTCAGCAGAAATCGATCTCATTTGTTCTTGAAACAAACAACATTTTCTCCTTCCACCGGGCGTCTGTTCCACAAGTTTACTGCTCGCTCACTGTAGTAGGGTTTCTGCAGATTTGTTCTGAATTTACCCCCTTCAATCGCAGGCCATGGCCTCTGGTTCTACTGTTCAGCACAAGATAAAACAGCTTGTCATGCTCTACGTTATCTATTCCCTTCAGAATCTTAAAGACCGTAATCATATCGCCCTCAACCATCTCTTTTCCAGTGTGAACTTGCCCGGTTTATCCAGCCCAGTCCCTCCATCCCCTCAATCACTTTAGACGGCAGTTGGGCTGAGACTCCCTACCAGCACAGCAGCCAAACTCCTAAAAGTGCTTGATAAGACCACTTCCCACCAGTTTTCAGGACCTTCCTCACTTCAGGAATTAATGAGCTCTTCCAACCTTCCCTGCTGTGTATCCGCTATTTATATCACAAAGTGCTGTGAAGGTGCTGTTTCCTCCAACTGGATGTCTGTCTCTCTGATATTTGTTAAATCTCTAAATGAGTGCAAATGAGCTACTGGGCAGCTTCCCCGAGATATCTGAAAATAGCACTGAGTGACTCAACTACACTCTCGAGCAGAGAGAGAGAGAGAGACAGAGAGAGAGCTCCACGCTGTGTGCAGTCTATGCAGAGAGGCAAGATTGAGCAGTGCAGAGGAGAGCCATGAGGCTGATCCCCAGTGTCTGGAAGGAATGAGCTGTGAACGACTAGACAAAGCTACGGCTCTATACCTTGAGGAGGGATGAATCCCAATCTGGTAAAGCTGAAAGCCGGAGAGCAGATCTTTGCCGCTCACATTTGCCGGTCTGGGATTTGGGATGTTCCGGTCAGGAATTCTGGCAGGGAGACACTCAGCTAAGGGGAGTCACGATTCACGCCACAAATCTTAGCAAAAAAAAACCTTCATTATAATAATAGCAATGATATTATTCATTAGTAATATTCATATTAATTTGTATTGTAATAATCCTTCGATTTGATATAGCGCCTTTCACTCCAGGAACTCCATCAAACCTGTTCCACCAGTTTATTAGATAATAATAATAATTATTGCACTTGATATTACAGCTTTTACTTTGGGAGAAGAATATTTATATAAGTTCCCTTCACCCAGGATAGTATCCCAGAGTTCTGGACAACTAGTCAGGGGGAGACGGAGGGGGGCAGGTGACCGTAAGTGCGGTCAAAACGGAAGGTCTCTAGGCGGGATTTGAAAGTGGGGATGGAGGGATGGGGCAAGGTGGAGGTATTGAGGAAGAGAGTTCCAGAGCTTCGGGGGTGTAGTGGCTGAAGGCACGGCCACCGATGGAGGAGCGGAGGGGACGAGGGACAAATAGGAGGCCGGAGCCAGTTGAGCGGAGACATTATCTTGAATTGATTTCCTCTTGTCACTAACTCACCAACCAGAGGACAGCAACAAGGCTGATCCCCAGTATTTAGAAGGAATTATAATGCCTGATAGGGAAATAATTTCTCCCGATCAACGCTATCAGATCTACATATTAACTTGGAATAAACGAGACAAGAGTAAAAATATACACGTGGACATAGACAGTAAAGGAGAGAAGGAAAGTGGAAGGAAGCAAGAGAGAGAAAGAGAGAGGAAGAGAGAAATAGAGTTGGAGAGAAAGGGGGAAGAAAAGAAGAAAGGAAAGAGAGGAAAGATGAAAGAAATAAAAGTCAATAAAGAGTAAAAGAAAAATAAAGGGACTGGGGTGGAGGGCATGAAGGAGGAATAGAGAGAAAGGAAAATAGTTAAAACACGAAAAAAGAAACAGAAGAATAAAAAGGCATAAAGAAAGAGGGAGAAAGAGAGAGAGAGAGAGAAGCAGAACAAGATAAGGAAAGAATGGAACACCTGCTGTATAATCTTGCCCCATCTCACATAATCATGGTTGACTATCACTACCACAATAACCATGCTTTCACCTTTCTTACTACAGTTAAACTCCATTTCCTCCCCAGGTGGACCGTCCAACCTTGACATTGAACCCTGAGCTGTGTTAGTGAGGCACTGAGCGGATTCTGACTGCCTGGCTCTGTCGAGAGCTTCTTCTGACCCGGTTCCAGTCCCACCTCTTATGTTTGTGGTATTTCACTGCATTTATTCATCTCACATGCAGGCTTGATTCTCATCGCTTATACCATCAGTCTCACCAACATCCTCCCATCTGCCTTGGATAGGACTCAGTGTTCGGGGAGGACTCGGGGACTGGAGGCTGAGTGTATTTGGCCGTGGGGGATGAGGTGGGGTGGGGGAGGTGGGGTGAAAGAGGCCGAGGGAAACTGATAAAAAAATCTGCTTTCCACATCCGAAACTTATGGGAGGTTTGAAACAAAAGATCAGTTAAAAGCCAAAGATGTTACCCACATGCAGCTTGTCAAATCAATCATTGAGTGTGTTGCATGAAGAAGTTACCTATTTGTTTTATAGGGGGCACGATATCTCCTTCTCGCATCTTTAACCTGGTTTCTCAACACGTTGACTGAGCTTATGATGGCTCCTGTAAGATCCGTCTTGACTCTAGTTTGTCAGAGTTCTATCAGGCTTTCACCACGCGGGGCCTGACGGTTAACCAACCTCACAATGTGTGTCAGCTTGGCTCGTTTTGGTGACTCGCTCACCTCCTGTAGAGGGTCAGGAAGGAGGTTGTGGGCTGAAATCCTGGGGAGGGTGGTTTGTAGGTCCAGGCTGACGTCTCGTTGCAGTGGTGTTTTGTCAGAGGTGTCATCTTTCGAATGAGAACCTGAGATGGGGTCCCTCCTGTTCAGGTGGATGTTAATAATAATAATACTTGCATTTGATACAGCGCCTTATCACATCTTCGAGATATCTCAAAGCTCTTCGCAGAATATACAGACTGTGCATTTCTGGGCGAAACGCGGCAGCCAATTGCGCACAGCAGTGTCCCACAAACAGTCGTTGATTGAGTGACCAAGTTATTATCATCAATCCAACTTATGATCCCCCGGCACTATTCGAAAATGAGAAGGAAGTTTCTCCTGGTGTCGTGGCCGACAATCCCACCTTAGAGAAACAAAAATTGGTCCATCACTTCATGGCTGTTTGTAGGACATCGCTGTGTGCAAATTGGCTGCTGCACTGCCCTAAAAATACATCACATTTCACAGCAATCACTTTGAGGCGTTGTGACAAAATGCAAATGTTATTATTAAATTGTTTGGAGGAACTTGCCAAATGGCCTCATGGGTAAAAAGCACTGAGTGGATCATACATGAATCTCATATGGAGCCTTGTCACCTTGAAGGGACTCAAAACACTTCACAGGGAATTGATGTCAAGTGTAGTGACTGTATTTGGAGATGCACACATAACAATGCTTGCATTTGGTACAGCACCTTTCACACCTGGAGGATGTCACATCTGTACTGTAAAGTGTAGTGACCTGTCCATTGATCGGCAAACACTAACAATTTGTGCACAACAATGTCCCTGGGGGAATTGTCTGCCAAGACACTGGGAGAGAGAAACTCCCTTCTCTTTCCCAGTAATGCAGCGGGAACCTTCCCGGCCTCCTGAACAGGTAGAAGAGTCTTTGGATTTTTGTCTCACGTGAAAAAACAGCACTTGTGACATTGCTGCATTCTACCCAACTCTGCCCCGACGCATCAGCCGAGATTATATGAGCTCAAAGTGCCGATGTGGGGGCTTGCACCCACAACCTCCTGACTCTGAGGCGAGCGCGCTACCAGCTGCGCCGAGCTGACACGCCGTTCACCTGCCAACTGGCGTTACAGCAGCAACACAGGGAGCAGAGCTGGGGAGAGGGTAAGGAAAGAAAGGTGAAAGTTAGTGCCTCAAGCCCACCCAACAGAGGTGCAGTTGGAACAGACCCAAAGCCAAAATCTTATAAGGCACTTTTTTGGGGACATAAAATAAGTGTTGTGGACATTTTTCTTTCAGAGTGCAATTAAAGACTTTTCCGGAATGATTTTCCTCATTCCGCACCCGCCCCTCCCCACCCCCACTCACCCTCCTCTCCGTTGACCCATTTATTTATGCTGGGTTAATGGTATCAACCCAGATCCGAGGAATAAATTAACTTAAAAGGCAATTACTGTGCCAAATCACAACTGATTTATCTGGAAGTGCCTATTTGGTGGTGTAATGGTTGCGGTTGCCTTTGTGTGTCCTGGATTTCTCCTTGCTGGGTGAGTTATTACTGTGTTTCAATACATGTTCCCCTTGTGGAAGAAGCATCACATTGACTACCTTGGCACCAGAGGATGGAGACTCTAAGACTTGCAGTGGCAGCGGAACTCTGGCAGTAGCACTGCCAGGATTGGCAGTGACATGGCTCTAATGACAATAACCCTTACATTTGACGGAATAATAATAATAATCCTTACGTTTGATACAGCGCCTTATCACGTCTTCGAGACGTCTCAAAGCGCTTCACAGAATACACCGTAAAGTGAATTGACTGTGTATTTTGTGGGCGAAACACAGCAGCCAATTGCTCACAGCAGCGTCCCCACAAACAGCCGTGGATTGAGTGACCAAATTATTACTATTATTATTTAATAATCCAGGCTCTGTTCATGACAGACCAGCCACAGAGTCTGGGATTCATTGCCATTTGTTCCTGATAACCTTGCAAAACAAAGTCCCAATGGCCAGGTTAGGGTGGTCCTGGCTGGACAAGCAACAGGAAGCTTGCCAGTGCTAAGTAACACCTTTAGCTGATTAAACACCAGCAACACCCCAAAACACACTCTGTCTCCAGCCAACCTGCATCTAAATGGGCAGGGAGTAGGTCAGCAGTGTCCAGGCCTCTGGCGAGAGAGAGTGCAGACCTCAGACTGAGTGTCAAACTCTCAGTCGTTTGAATTGCAGACTCTTATGGCGTGTCGATGGGTTTCCACGTGCTTGTGTCAGAAAACCGGCTCAGCAGTAAGCTTTTACACACCACCGCATGCGTTTAACAATCTAAGGATCACAACGTTTCTGAGCAGCAGTCATTAGATAACTCGAGAACGCTTACTTACCCTTTCCCTTCTCTTCCCCCCGTCCACCTCACTCCCCCCAGCGAGACAGATTGCTTTGCATTGCGGTGTCACTGTCAGGGGGCATGTGGTCCTTCTCTTTTATGAGCAATGACATTAGGGAGGAATCAGTCTGGAGATGAACAAAGAGCATCGAGGGTTGTTTTCAATTAACTCCTGGTTGTGGCATAATTTAATGCGAAACAGGAATTTTGCAAATGATGCAGAAACCAGGGACAATTTAGGGTCAATTGTCTGCGCATCGAGCCACGAGACAAGATGTCCCGTTCAAGGGCTTGTAGTTTAAGAGCTTAGCAGTTTAGAAGTCCTATAGCTTAGTGGTTAGAGCACTCGCCTCACAAGCGACAGGACCTGGGTTTGTTTCCCGGGCAGGGCGAAACGTTGGGCAAGGTTCCTTACACACACGCCTAGCAGTAAGTAGGAACCTGGTTGTTAGTTGATTGGCAGATTGCTTTCTCCGGGCGTAATAATTCAATAAAATAAAAAATAAATTGGTCGCTCAATCCACGGCTGTTTGTGGGGACGCTGCTGTGCACAATTGGCTGCTGCGTTTCGCCCACAAAATATACAGTCAATTCACTTTACAGTATATCCTGTGAAACGCTTTGAGACATTGTGAAGGCGTGAAAAGGGCTATATCAAATGTAAGGATTGTTATTATTAACAACAGCAACAACTTATATTTATACAGCGCTTTTCACGTCAGGACATTGCAAAGCACCTTTCCCCCTTCCCACCAGAGAAACCCCCCCGCCCTGCCCCAACCCCGCAAAGGGTGAACGCGGTCGAATACACAAGTCGATGAGATAGGTCTTATAACGGGTTTTGAAGGTTGGGAGGAGGAGCGGGAGCGAGGAGGATGGAGTTCCAGAGGAGAGGAGCAGAATGGCTGTGAGTTCATGCACTGATACTGGAGCGGAGCAGGTGGTGATGGGAAGCATTGCCCAGTGATAGTCCCTGTTTGCTGTAAATAGCCTAAAACCAAGGGATTCGATGCCAAACGCAGGCTCCCCTCAATGGGGGTGTGCCAAACCATCAGGAAAGGTAGCTTTGTGTCTTTGTGTATCACTGATGAAACGGACTCAACTGAGAAACCAGAATCTCAAGGAAATATGCCTGCGAGTTTGATAAATGAAACCAGGATTTCCTTTAAGCCCTTTGAAAATCAGGGGGAAATGAAGTGCAGCTGCAAAATGGCTGCCAGTTTGATTTGTTTACATTTTTTCCAGATTCTTCCACACGTTTTCCTTGGGGGCTTTGCTAGATTCCGCAAAGCTTCCCCCCACCACCACCCCTTTTGACCCCTGTGGAGGGGCTTTGTGGATTTCAGGAGATGGGTGGTGAGAGGTTGGCGAGCGGGTGGGTCCGGGCACATTGATTGGCAAGGGTTCTGCATTGTGGCTCTTTTGTCCCCTCCTTTCACTCCCCCACAGCCCCCCCACACCCCCCACCCCTCTTGCCCCTCCATACAAATTTGAATCTCCCTGCCTCAGGCCCTCTGCCTTGCGCCCCCTTTGCCTGGTGGAGTTGGGTGGAGGGGGGAAAGGGAACGAGAGAAGGATTGTGCATTACATTTTGAAGATTTTTCTCTTTGACTGTGATTGCCTCCCCGCTCTCCCCGCTCTCCGCTTCTTGTCGTCTTACTCTGCCATTGCTAAGCGCTCTGAGACCCTACCCCATGTGTAGGATGCTATAATGAATGCAAGTTGTTGTTGTTGTTGCTTGCCGTATGTTTCGAGATGCCGCAGGGTAAAAAAGATCAATTTTTTGGAACCGATTAGAAATAAGAGTGTGTTTTTCATATAAAACTTGTTCTATTCAAGTTGTGATCTTATTTAATGTGTCACCTTGGCTCAGCTACACTCAGGCCATCTCGGTCAGGTTGTGTTCCCCCCCNACCCACTTTGGGGCCTTTTGCCTCCATCGTCAGAGATGCCTTCCTTCGGAAGAGACATTTAAAGATCCTGTGGCACTACTGGAAGAACAAAGGGAGTTTTATTCTGTCTCTCCGAGTGTCCTGGCCAACAATCCCCCCAGATAAAATTGGTTATGGCTTTGTGTGGGAAATCGGGGTGTGCAAATTGGCTACCATGTTTGCTAAAAAAAAGTCACTACACTTTGCAGAAATTACCTGAAAAGTACTTTGAGATGTTTTGACATTACAGGCGCTGTATTAAAAACAAGAATTATTATTATTGCCAAGAAGCAGTTTGCTGTCATCCCATTAAGTTCATTACATTGCATTAAAGTCGTTATTCTTTGACCAACTTCACTGCGTTTGAGCACTAATTCGAGACTGTTTCGAAATAATAATCCTCGCGTTTCATATCGGGCTTCATCATGTCGTTGAGGTGTCTCAAAGCACTTCACAGGATTTTACTGTAACGTGTAATGACTGTGTATTTTGTAGAAGACGCAGGCGTAAATTCATGCAGTAATGTGCCCACAAACAGCTATGACGTCAATGCCCAATTTTTATGTGTGGGATTGTCGGTCAGGATACCAGGGGAGAACCTCCTTTCTGTTTCCAAGTAGTGTCACAGGATCTTTAATGTCCTCATCAATAGGCAAAGAAGGGGAACTCAGTTTAATGTGTCTAACCTGAAGGGTGGTACCTCTGACAAAGCAATGCCAAACTAGAATTTGTGAGCTCCAAGTCCCAACGTGGGGTTTGAACCCACTAACCTTCTGATTCAAAGGCAAACCCACAAACCTTCTGACTCGAGTGTTACTGACTGAGCCAGACTGAGACTCAAGTGACAGGTCGGGTAAGGTCGAGAGAAGAATTCTTGAACTTTCTTTCCTTCTTCCTGACATGTTAAATTTTATTTTGGTCGGCCGTGTGTTAGGCACATGTGGAAACCCACCCATCCCTGTGCTTAAGGGTATCCAAACAAACTGAGAATTCCATGCATCTCACCTACATATGGAAACTCCCATGTATTGGAATGGAATGAGGGAGGCATCCTGTTTTCCTAATTCCAGGTAGCATGCGGCGCAGGCTGGCAAGAGCCAAGGCTTGGGGGGAAACTCCCAGAGTGTGCGTTGGGGATAACTGCTGGAGCAGTTTATTACAGATTACAGATGGGGGGCAGTTGTCTGAATGGATCGAGCGAGTGAGCAAGAATTTGATCCTTTGCAGCCGCCTTGGCGCAGACCAGATTAGAGTGTCTGGGAGCCTATTAACGAAGGAATGTTCTGTTGAAAGCCTGTGCAGGCCACGGGGATACAGAGAGAGGGAAACGTCTGCAAACATCTGGCCCTTTTGTTCCCGAGGAGGGAGGTATGGAGAGGTTGCAAACCGAGCGCCGTGATAATCCTCTCCTTTGTGTGTTTGGAATTTAGGTGCCGGTTCTGGAGGCTTCTACCATCGACTCCCCTTTCGAAGTCGTCCGTCGTGTGAGACAACCCAGGATCAACCGGGATCAGAGCAGCTCTGAAGGCCTTGGAGACACAACTGCACAGTCAGCACACAGGTGGGTGGGGGTGGGGGGCGGGAGGGGGGATTGTCAGCCAGGAAACTGGGGAAACTCCCTTCTCTATTCAAATATCGCCACGGGATCTTTAAGGTCCAACAGACACCGACGGGATCTGGTTTAACATCGGAATCTTTTAAGGAATGTGGCATTTTCAGAGCCGTCATCTCTGTCCGATGAGATACTGAGCCATGATGCTCTGGGACCCTGTGTGAGGGGCGCTATGTAAATGTAAGTTGCTGCTGCTCTCTTGACACTGTTCTGAAGAGCAGCGATTTCTCCTGGTGTCCTGTCTGGTGTGTGTCAATCTGGCTCAGTCGCTCGCTCTCGCCTCTGAGTCACAAGGTTGTGGGTTCAAGCCCCCATGTCAGGACTTGAAATGACACAAGCTAAGCTCCAGTGCAGCGTTGGGGGGCTGTGTTGCATTGTCGGATGTTCCGTCCTTCGGATGAGACATTAAATCGAGGTCCCGTCTGCCCATTCAGGTGGATGTCAAAGATCCCACGGTGCTGTAGGAAAAGAGAAGGGAATTTTTCTCTTCCAGTGTCCTGGCCCACAATGCCCCCAAATAAAAATGGTGGCTCACTCCATGGGTGGAGTTGGGGGGTGGTGACAGCATTGGACGCTGCGGTGTTATAATAATAATAATAATAATCCTTGCATTTGATATAGCGCTTTTCACGTCGGGAGGACGTCCCAAAGCGCTTCACGGAAAATACTGTAAAGGGAGTTGACTGTATATTTGTGGACGAACGCGGCAGCCGATTGCGCACAGCAATGTCCCACAAACAGTCGTAGATTGAAAATGACCAATTTATTATTGTTTTTGTTTTTTGGAGGGATTATTATTGTTGCAGGGGTTAAGAGCAGGCGAGGAATGAGGAAACGCGAGAGAATTCAGGGTAACGTAAGAGAGAATAAAAACACCTCAGATGTGGTCTGGCAAGTAGTTCAGAAATGATAGGATAGTCACAGAGAGCGAGAGAGAGGAGAGAGAGAGAAGAGAGAAAAGAGAGACAGAAAGAGCAAAAAAAACGAAAAAAAAACACACGCACAAACTTTGCGTTGCAATTTATATTTTTTCTTTGTGGGGTGTTGTGGTGGGGTACAGAAAGAGAAAGGTAAACAGACCACTTGGGGTGAGGGTGTGGGTGGGAGGGGCTGTTAGGGTTCAAAAGGATGTTCTTTTTTCTCTCTCGTTTGCCAATTGACCTGTTGTAGAAAGCTTTTGACACGGCCTCGGGAGGTACCCGGTTAATGTTTGCTTCTGTTTATTATTTGGCTCATTTTCTCAAAGCCTTCTTCTTTTTTTTCGTTTTTTTCCACTCTCGTCCTCTCTCTCCCGCGCCCCCACCTCGCGCTCTCCTCTTCTCTCTCCCTCCCTCCCCTCCACCACCCCCCCCCACCCGGACACCCCTCAAATAGTCCTCCCTGCCCTGATCCCTCGCCATGTGCTCTGTATTAAGGGAATGGCAGGCAGATGTACGATCTTATTGACTGTTCAGTGATGGAGCTGTTGCTGCAGAACTAAATATAGGCCTTTGCCACCCTGGAGACATCCTGTTCAATCCAGCAAAACCTATTACACTCAACTAAAGGTTCACCATATGGTTCTCTTGGTATTTGCCTCCAAACGTGGCTCTCTGCACTTTATAATTCCATTGTATTTTGCCATTTGACTTGAGTTTGGAAGGTTTGTCCACGACTTTTTGTGGGACTCGCTGTGCGCGATTGGCTGCCTGGTTTCGCCACAAAACAGTCACTACACTGTACAGTATATTCTATGAAACGCTTTGAGACGTCTCGAATAAGTGATAAGGCACTGTAGCAAATACCCAGGATTATTATATATTATTATTATATAAAGATTCTGGCCTTGTCCATTGGATAGAGCCACTATCTGCTGAGCAACACAGTGAGATGTTTGAATGTCTGTCGGAGTTGATGCTGAGCCAGTTTGGCTGTTCTAAATGGCCTCAGTGCTCCTCATTTATGGTGGAGGAATCCAGCCAGGGATCAGCCATTGACAACGGTAGCTCTTGAGCTGAAAAAAAACGAGGCTAGCATTAAAGTTACAAGAGAAATCATACGCTTCAACAGAGACCACTGTATTGTTTCAGTAGCAGATTGCGGAGTGAGAAACCTTGACTCTGAGCTGAATCCAAGTTAGCAATAAATTAAGTCTAAACCTGATCCAAAGTGCTTAAAATGACAGCTGCGCTGCCAAGTTTCACTGTTTGTGCTGAGAAAATATGTTTCCATGTGTCCTGCCCCCTTGAAAAACCTGTGCAGCTCATCTCTTTGTGGGTGATATCTTTATAGCTTAATCTCTGTATAGCTGATGATAATAATAATAATTATTATATGTATATTTTGTGGGCGAAACGCGGCAGCCAATTGTGCTCAAGCCTGTCCCACAAACAGCCGTGGAGTGAGTGATCAAATTACTATTTTTTAAAAAAAAATTATGAAGGGATTATTACCACCGGAAAAGCGATCCGCCAATCGACTAACAAATTGCGGATTGTGAGTCCTGACGCGGGGCTTGATCCTAAAATAAAAGCCAATTTTTTAAACATGTACTTTTTTTTTGTCAGCCGGGTGTCTAACACAAGCGGAAATCCATCACCTACTTAGAAATCTCCAAACCAAACTGAGAATTCCCTGCACGCCACCCAAACATGGAAATCCCAGAGAGAGATTGTTGGAAAGGAGTACGCTCTCTCTCTCTCTCGCTCTCTCTCGCTCTCTCCCTGGAGGGATGCATCCTGCTTACCTAATTCCAGAAAGTATTGGGCGCAGGTTGGGCGAGAACCAAGGCTTGTGGAGTAACTGCTGGAGTCTGACCAACTAAAACCACACAGCTTGCTATTGAGAGAACTGCCTGGCCAGCTTTCCCGCTGCTTGTCCAGCTCGGACCACTTTACCCATTAGGGTTTGGGCTTGCAGGATTAACAGGAGCTGAGCGAGGTGATTCCCTGCTGTGCTGTCACCAGCAGTGAGTGCCCCGTAGACATAAAATATATTTATCAGGTCTACGCAACAATAACAACTTGCGTTTATATACAGCGCCTCTCACGCAGGGTAGCGTCTCAGAGCGCTTGACACTGGTGGAGCATGATGGCCGCCGTATACTTTTAACAAGGATCGGCTTAAAAATAACAGGGACGCGTGCTGGTCCAAAGACAGCACCTTTAAGCTGATTAAAGGGTGGCGTTTAGCTTCAGTGAACGACGAGCAGTTTGGCAGTCAAAAACGATTTGTTTGCGTCACTGTACGAAAACTGTGTAAAACTAGTGCCCTCTCTTGTCAGGACTGAAGGGTTCAGTGTGCATTTTAAGAACTGGAGAGAGAGAGAGAGAGAGAAGTAGGCAGCAATGCTATTGTGTTACACAATAAACCCTGTGCAGTGTAAGGCTGGTCGCTCAAATCTAACTTAGTTTTTACTTAAGGTTTTTCAGCGAACTTACTGAAGAGTGAATAATAATAATCCTTGCAACTGATATCGTGCCTTATCATGTCTTTGAGACGTCTCATAGAGCTTCACAAGATAAACTATAAACTGATGGGACCAAATTATTCTTATTTTTTTTGGAGGGATTATTACGTGACTAACACGTGGGTTCCTACTTCCTCCTGGGTAAACAGAGGCGTGTGTGTGGGAGTAAGGAAACTCACCTAAGGTTTCGCCCTGTCTGTCTGGGAATCTAAACCGGGTCCTCACGCTTGTGAGGCGAGCGCTCTAACCACTAGACTACGGGACTTGAAGTGAAGTCTTAGGACTGAATTGGATCGTACGTTGAAAATAATTACATCTTCTCTCTGTCTCTCATTCCAAGATTACAGTGCGATTGTTGGCAGTGTAACATCCTGTATGTGCAAGCCAGCCAGCTTCAGCAAACACCTCCGTGGGTACTTGCTCATCTCTGGACAGGACTCGCTTAAAGAATGACTGTTATTATTATTATGGAACAGGCTCCCTAGGGAGACAGACAGACGGTGGAAGCCGAAAGTGTCGTTTGTTTCAAGAACAAATAGGTTTCTGCTAGAACATAATATTTGGGGGAATAATACAGAATATAGTTTGGGGACACGACATGTCAAGCGACTGCCAGGATAGTGGAAGGTGAACTAGATGGACCTTGGTCTTCTGTTGCCTCTCTCCCCAAGGAGACGCACTCTGCTTACCCTTTGAGCCCATTGAGCCTGTTCCACCGGTTTGTCAGATATTAATATAATTAATGTTAATAATAACTCTTGCATTCGATAGACCATACATCACGCAAGAAAGAATGTCTCAAAGCGCTTCTCAGGATATACTGTTAAGTGCAGTGACTGTGTATTTTGTAGGCAAACGTGGCAGCCAATTTGAGAGGCATCTCCAATACAATGCTCCACCCCCCCCTGCACTGGAACATCAGCCTGAACTGTGAGCTGGAGGAGGTTACAGCTCACTAAAGCACTTCACAGGATTTCACTGCACCGTGTAGTCACTGTGTACAAAGACGGTGTGCTGTGCAGGCAAACACGGAGACCGACTTGAGTACAGGGTGACATCCTGTAATGGCCACCAAGTGAATGACCGATTTTACCCGGGGTGGGTGGTGTGGGGAGGGTGGGGGGTGGGGGGCCCCGTGAAGGGATAACAAAGGACAACAAAGAGTGTCGGAGAGAGAAACTCCCTTTTCTGGTGTTAACCTGGCTGTTAAGGTGTTTATTCTGAGCAAAGTCTGTTATTTTTTCCGTTGCATCAGGTTATTGCGGTTATTAGATTATTATTCGTGTGGCGTTGCCGTAATCACCAATCTACTCGGGAAATTACAAGACGCCGTGACCACATGAGTGCAGATAGCCGGCGGAACACAGGTTTCAGTTGTAGCTTTCAATTCTTTCTCGCATCATCTTTCAAACCCTCCGTTGCCTCTTGATACGAATTGTCGCTCGCCTTTATTTAAGCAGTCGTCGCCCTCCCCGGTAAGCGGATTTAATGTCCGCAAATAACTGTTTAAGCGACTCCAAATGCAAACACTAGTCTGCTCATCTCTCTTAAATTAATCACTTCAGCTGCTTGTTGCTTGGTCTAACGTGCGGCTTTTATTTTGCCTGCGTCTGTACATTTGACCACATTTTTTTCTTTTGACACAGTTACTTTCTGTGTGTTGACTGACAGTGCGAGCTGCCGACATCTGCCTGTCTGCGTGTCTGTCTGTCTGTCTGCCGGTCGCAGGGCCTGACTGAATGGCCGTAGTGGACAGCAACCCGTTATGTTTTGGGAGACTCTTCCGTTAGGGTTCTAAAGGGACAATAATAATAATATTAATAATAATCCTTGCATTTGGTACGGTATCTTTCACCTCATCAGGGCACCCCAAAACGCTTCACAGGATACACTGTAACGTGAAGTGACTGTGTATTTTTGCGCAAAATAGCAACGTCCCACAAACAGCCATGAAGCGTGCGACCAATTTTGTCTGCGAAGCGCTTTGAGACGTCTCGAAGACGTGATGAGGCGCTGTATGAAATATAGTGAGAGTTTGTTGTCTGTTTGTCCGTGGCCAGCTCTGTACAACTGGAGCCCGAGCCCACCTTGCGCAGGACCAGGACAGACTGCGCTGCCAAACATCGCGTAAACCACAGTGCTTTTGCCGTGAAGCTTTCAGTGAGGGGGTCAACAGAGCGTGTACGACAATGGTGTGACAGCACCAGTGAGTCTGAAGTACAAGTATGAAACCATTCAGTGTGTGATGGACAAATTATTTGTTGAATTATGAATGAACTCAAGCTGTGATAATTTTAATATCTATTTTGACAAGCCAAGCCCCCATTTCACCTCACCGATTGCTCCGAAGCGAATCCGTAGAAATAAATAGCATCGAGCAACACTGGCGCAGGGCATGTGCCGAGAAATAACGAGAGGCGACTGGTTGAGTTGGAGCTTTGGCCTTAGCGATACTAACCCTCGCAGTCAATACAACAGCTTTCACACCGGCGAGAGACGTCTTAATGCGCTTCCTGGGATTTACTGTCAAGCGTAGTGACTGTGGGTTTTACTGTTAATGATAAGAATCCTTGCATTTGATATATAAGCACCTGATAATGTCAGCGAGACATCTCAAAGAGCTTCACAGAATATATTGTAAAGTGGATTGATTATATTTTGTGGGCAAAACGCGGCAGCCAATTGAGCACAGCAGCGTCCCACAAACAGCCGTGGATTGAGTGACCAAATGTTTTTTTGGAGGGATTATTACCCCCAGAAAGCGATCCGCCAATCAATTAAATACCGGGTTCCTACTTATTTACTGCTAGGTAAACAGAGGCTTGTGGAGGAAGGAAACTTGCCTAAGGTTTCGCTCTGCCCAGGAATCCAACCCAGATCCTCTCTCTTACAAGACGTGTGCGCTAACTGCTACTCTTCAGGACTCCGCAACTTTGTACGGTTTTACGCTGGTCAGCTTCAATGCGTTGCAAAGCAGTTGCCGATAATAAGCGATTGCCGGTATACCAGTTTTTCTGTTTTAACCCCAAAACCCTCATTTTCCCTTGCAGCTGGTCTGTCTCAGAACTACCCACCTCGGTGAGGAATCGTGTGCAGACTGAATACCCAGGTCACAGACTACAGAGAGATCGCACTACAGAACTGTCCTGCCAATCAGTAGGCAGTCACCCTCCCGGTGCCCCACGCCCCCCCACTCCCCATATTCTAAATAAGTTATCCTCATCTGGTTCCAGATAAAATTGGCTCTGAGATGACGTTCTTGGCAACAGAATGAATGATTCGAGTCAACCCTCTGTGGTGGTCTTGGTAGTTTGGTTCCTGAGCCAGGCGGGTCCGAGGTACTCCAGGGCACTGCTGATGACAGCACAGCCCAGCCTGGCAGCCAGGTTTGTTGGCAGGACATGCGTGAGGGGACAGAAGCAATCACTCTGAACAAGGATGCTTCCAACTCGCCTCCTGATAACCCTGCAAGCCAAAGCTCTAACAGGTCAGGTGGTCCTTCCTGGACAAGCAGTGGGAAAGCTTGCCAGAATAGCGGTCTCAATGGCAAGCAATGCGGATTTGGCTGGTAAAACTCCAGCAGTTACCCTCAACGCACACTCTAGGCTCCCCCAAACCTTGGCTCTTACCAACCTGCGCCTAATACTCTCTGGAATGAGGTAAGCAGAGTTCGACCCTCCAGGGAGAGAGAGTGCATTCCATGCATAAGTTGCAGGGAAATTTTCAGATTTAAGTAGCGTACATGCGAAGCTCTCCGTGTTACAATAATACTGCATTTGATTTAGCACCTTATCATGTCTTAGAGACTTCTCAAAGTTATGGACACTCTTAAGCACGGTGACGGGTTTCCGCATGTGTGGGACACCCAGCTGACAACAATTGGGTCACTCGACCCACGACTGTTTGTGGGACGCTGATGTGCGCAATTGGCTGCCGCGTTTCCCCCACAAAATATAGCCCATTCACTTTACAGTATATCCTGTGAAGCACTTTGAGACGTCTCAAAGACGTGTTAAGGAGCTGTATCAAATGGAAGGATTATTATTATTAAGCTTTGGGGTCTAGGATATTTCTCTCCGGTTTCCCCTGCTCTTTCCCTACAAGAAGGCAGTGTGAGCCAGCTGGGAGCGCAGGTTGGCATCAGATAGATGCTTACCCTGCTCGCCTCACCCACACAAAGAACTCCCGCTGAGGAGGACTCTGTTGGCTCGAAATTAGATGATTCCAAGCCAGTAATTTCACTGAGTGGTTCAGAACAGGATCAGTAATTTATCAGGGAGGGTGTCCGGAGCTCACGGGCATGGAGAAGAATAACACGCATACAACATGCGGATTTACATGCAGCTAACATACAAACATCATGTCAATTTACTGTCAATTTACTGTACAAAGAACACAATGGGACATTGAGCTCACATTCTCGGCTGACACTCATTTCGTTTTACAATTTCACCCACAAAATATACAGTCACTTCACTTTACAGTTATTCTGTGAAGCGCTTTGCGACCGCTAAGCGACACGATATGACGCTGTATCAAATGCAAGGATTATTATTATTATTATTTTTATTATTATTCCTATTTGAGAAGAGAAGGGCATTTCTCCAGATGTCCTGGCTATGAGCCCTCATCACCAAACCCTCACAATCTCACACAGCCAACTGAGCCAAACTGCCCCCCACACACCCCGTGTGGCCTCCACACCACATCGCCAAGGCTTGCAGAGTCATTCCGAAGAGAACTTCTGGAATCTGATGAGTCTTTCTTCCAAAGGTGACATTTTTTGTGAGTTTTTTATTAGTATTAAAAAAGGGGATGAGCATAATGGCAAATGAAGTACATTATGTGGTGAAAACATGTAGGGATAAAAGCCTTTTGATCTTGGGCCGCCGTGAGCTTCCGAGCGGAAGAAACACTCAATGTGGCTGAGGATATGCCAAGGTCACAGACTAAAGGAACCTTTTATGCCCCGTCACAATAGACCTCATGACAATGTGTCTCTAGAGAAATAATTTCTTCACTAATGTGTCGCCTTACAATAAATGCAAGTTTTCTGTTGTTCAGCTCCGCACAAATAGACAAGTGAAAAGAACAGCTCTTGTTCACTTTGGCAGTGCAAATCACGTCAAAGTGAGCAAGAGCAAAAGCAGGATTTGCACTGCCAAAGTGCGAAGGGGCGGAGGGTGGTAGGGGGGATGTTTTGTGTCGTTGGAGATGCCGTCCTTTTGGATGAGATGTTAAACAGAGCCCCCCCCTCCCCAACACACCCACCCCCAATCTTTGCCTGTTTAGGTGGGCGTTAAATAATCCCATGGCACTATTCAAAAAGAGAAGGGATTTTCTCTCCTGTGTCCTGGCCACCAAACCCCCACTCCCCCCCCCCCGTGCCCCCCACATGCAAAAACATGAGTTATTCACTTCATGGCTGTTTGTAGGCTGATGCTGTGCGCAAACTGGCTGCTGTGTTTAGCTACAAAAAAATATACAGCCGCTGAACTTGACAGTGAATCCTGTGAATTGCTTTGTGACAATCAATGCGAGGATTATTGTTCGAGCTATTCTTGAGTTATTGATTAGAGTCCAGCGTGGCAGAGTTCCGCTCAGCCCCGGGATTGGTGTATCAGTCTGGATTGAGTGCTGGTGTGGGGGTTTTTGAACCCACAACCTTTTGACTCGGAGAGAAGAAGAAGCTTCAGATCCTGAGCCAAAGGTAAGGATTTCTGCCTCGATTTCTGTTTGATTGAGGACATACTTAGGTAATGTAAATTGGGAGATATTAAAAAAAGTTCTTAAACTGTTCTCGGAGTGAGGAGAGAATGGGTTTCAAAGTCTTAAAATGGAAAAGACTGCCTTGCCACCACACCCCAATAATTGTCTTCATTGGCTTGTCTTTTGGTCTGCAAACAGTAATCCATTATTGGTCTGTTAAACCCTCCTCAAATATGGATTGACAATAATTCTGTCAAATAGTAATAATAATAATCCTTGCATTTGATATAGTGCCTTATCATGCTGTTGAGGCGTCTTCAAAATCTTCCACAGGATACACTGTAAAGTGGATTGACTGTATATTTATGGGCGAAATACGTCCTTATTGACTTTGTACTTGCCAACCAGTGAAAACATCTGTGCTCTACTAAACTCCCTTTTGAATATAAAATAAGTATTTGAGTTAGTAACAGCAGCTCTCTCTCTGTGTCTATCTCTCTCTCTCCCTCTATCTGTGTCTATCTATCTCTCTCTCTCTGTCTATCTCGCTCTCTCTCTGTCACAAGCAGCACCTTGTCACTGACGTGCAGGTATGTTCACAGAAGCTGATTGCAATACCTTTGAGTTTTGCAAATTCATAGATAATAATCTGTACCAGCTGATAAGTAAACTCAGTGCAAAACAAAAAGCAAACAAAACAAAGTTATATTTATACAGCGTCTTTCACTTTGGGAGGACGTCCCAATGCGCTGAACATTCAAGGATTTCAATGCAGAGTAATATTTGGCTGTGAATATCGCTTTACTGTCTTGTTGCATCCTAAAGCATTGATCTGGGATTAATTTTTCAATCCCATTTAAAATAATAACAATAATAATCCTTGCACTGGGCCTTATCACGTCTTCAAGACGTCTCAAAGATCTTCATGGACTACACTGCAAAGTGAATTGATTATATGTTGTGGGCGAAACATGGCAGCCGTTCACCACAAACATTTTATTTTTGAAGGGTTTATTACCCAGAAAAAGCGATCCGCCAATTGACTAGCAACCGGGTTCCTACTTTACTGCTAGGTAAGCAGAGGCGTGTGGAGTCAGGAAACTTGCCCTGTCCGGGAATCGAACCCAGGTTCTCTCGCTTGCGAGGTGAGTGTGCTAACCACTGAGCTACAGGACTCAACAGGTTAGACATTTCTATGAGGTCCCCTCTGAGTCATCTTCTCTCGAGATTAAAGAGCCCCCTAGCTTGTCCAGCTGAACAGTTTCCCCTTCCATCACGGAAAGGCTGGCATGGGCGAAGGGCACTATCGTAGAGGGGCGTTAAACATAACACAAAACGAGACAGTTCATCTCACCGCCCCGACCCAAACGCGGATAAATTCTTTCATCTGTTACCAAGTTTCGGCTGCTTGATGAGAAGGCTTGCGGCCGAACTAAATCCCTCTTCAACTCTTTCCCAATATGTTTCCATTTGCTCTGATTGTGAACGTATTTTTTTAAAATGTTCCCCGACTGCACTGTATATATCATATTCCACAACCTTCTGGTGCAGTCATCGTCAGGAGACTCTGTATAAGCCGTGCTCTGTGTTTGGGATTCTGGAGCGCTTTTCAAGGCTGTTTTAATGAAATGGAAACATTTGATGCTGACCAGCCTGGAGTCTGCTGTCTTCTACATGGAGACTTTAACACACACACACACACGCACACACATACAAAGCGACACGGAATTGACAGGCTTATGTAATGTGCTTGCAAGAATCCAAAAGAAAGTTTGCCAACGCATTTGTTATGCAAAGACGGGACTCCTCTAACCCAAGCACTACAATAATTATCAACACAATCCTTTGTTTGATTATTAATAATGATAATTTGGTCACTCAGTCGACGACTGTTTGTGGGGCACTGCTGTGCACAATTAGCTGCCTGCCACGTTTCTGAATATTGTTTTAAACCAGCGGTAAGGCATAGCGGGGTGCACACACACACACACACACACACACACACACAGAGTGGCACTTATCATCTCCCAGTGCGTGAGATTGACAGGCAGGGCAGGGCAGGGCACTCTCTCTCCTGAACTTCCCTAAACAGCACATCTGACGTGACTCGAGAGGTTGAAGCACCGGCCCGAACAGACACTTATCAACATCGATCTGGCCTTCAATGATTTATTAGTCATTTTGACCTCGGAAGTGAGAGTGATACCTGATCTACTCAGACAATCTGCTCCCCCAGCACCTCCACAGCTGAAAGTACTCCCACAACACGATTTATTTCTAGTAAAAGATGATTTCATCTGTAAGGGAGAAAAGAAAGCATGACTCCTTTACCCCACCCCCACACCTTACACATACACCCATCTCCCTCGCCCCTACACCCCCTCCCCCCGCCCCCCCATCCCCCCCACACCCACATCCAGGTCAGGTCACTAGGTTTACACACCCCGAGGGGTTTGAGACCTCAGTGTTATATACAGTGGGATGTCACAGACATGTGGGGAACAAATCCACCTCATTCTCTCCTCTCTTTTCTCTACTTTTCTGGTATTTCAGAGCATCAAATATATTTAAGAGGACAAGCGGTCGTGCAACTCACGGCTGTTTGTGGAAGGTTACTGAGCGAAAATGAGCTGCTGGTGTTCGCTTACAAAATACACAGTCGCTACACTTAACCGAAGATCCTATGAAGCACTTTGAGACGTTGGGATGATGTGGCCGGGCACTGGATCAACTGCAAGGATTATTATGATGTCACTGTGTTGGTGGTACGGGCTGTGCAGAGGTGTAGTTTCCCCGCTGTTAGCAGGTACAACGTGAGTCACACTTACCACCTCTCCACACACATTTGGGACAGTCCCAGTGTTACATATAGAGAGGATGGTTAGCAGTCATATAATCCTGATTCAGCCTCCCCCCGCCCTCCCCTCCCCTCTCCGCGTGCGCACACACACACACACTCTCCCGTTATGATTTTATGTAACTGGGAGCACTCACACTGGAGTGCATGAGAGAAACACTCTCATAAGACTTCTCCTACTATCTAACAAAGCACTGAGCTTGCGTGCTTTTACTGCTGTGTTTGTTTGCAAGTACAAGGCATAAACTTCGCCTACAGACAGACATTTGCCTACAAATTACACAGTCGCTACACTTCGTGGTATATCTTGTGAAGTGCTTTGAGATGACCTACTGACGCTGTCCAGATTATTATTAATATCATTGCTCATTAAGACAGCCCAGTTATAAAATGCACTTCATGTAGGGTACCATCTTGGAGCGTGTAACAGCGATGTGGTTTGATGCTGAGCTGGAAGTGGGGAGAGAGGGTGGGGGTGGGGGTGGGGGCGGTGAGGATGTGACCGAAGGCACGGTTGAAGTGGAAGGGCTTCAGGTGTGATTTGATTTGAAGACGGGCAAAGAGGGGGCGTAAGACGGAGGGATTGAGACAGGGAGTTCCAGAGATTCGGGGAGCGGAGGCTGAAAGCAATTTCAAGCAATTTCTACTGTTTCCCGCGGGGATGGCGAACTTTAAGAGAAAACGGGGTAAGACAAGGTCAAATTCCAGTCCCCCGATGAGCAACAATGCTCAGTATTTTCTGAACAATTACTTTCGGATGCACCGAGACAGCAGAACAAGAGGACACAGGTTTAGAGTTGCAAAGGGCAATTTCAGGACAGACACCAGATAGTTTTCCCTTACCCAGAGGGTAATTAACAACTGGAACATGTTCCTAGGAAGGGTGGTTGAGGTCAGGAGGATGGGATTCATTTAAAAAGCAGCTTGATGCTGTGATTGGGGGCGGGAGGGGGGGGAAGTTCTGGAGGGATGGGGTCAGATGTGCCAAAGAACCTTTCTCATCTGAACCGGTCTTGTGATCTTGCGATTGGAATCATGGAGTCAATCCAGATCGAAAATGTAGGAGAACATTTATATATATAGATTTTTATATTATTTGTTTATCAAATGATGTCCTTAATGCCAGGGCATTAAGGGATTTGTAGATGGTTGCGAGGATCTTGAGGTCAATCTGTTCTGTGATAGGGAGCCAGCGGAGCCTGGCGAGGAGTAGGGTGACCGGGGTATGGAGTTTAGAGCGAGTGAGTATACGGTTGGCGGAGTTCTGGATTAGTTGGATTTTGTGGATAATGGACTAAAGAGGGCATTGAAATAGTCAAGGCAGGAAGTGATGAAGGCGTGGACAAAGGTTTGGACTGTGTCGGGTGTGAGATATTATATCACACACCACATGCAGAGCAGCAGGGAAATATAACAGCGACTTAATGACTGACGAAATACACAATATTCTGCTGCTAATTTGTATTCCTTTCTCCCTTGATGTTGGTGTTGGTGGACTGGGAGGCCATGTGCAGGACATGGCGAGGGAGAGAAAGCCACAAAGGCACGTTAACAGGGACACTTCCCCCCCAAGCCCCCCCCGCGCATCCCCCACACACACAGCAAAGTCTTAAAAAGTCCATTAAAACTTCAACGGCTTGAGGTGGTGGCCGGAACCTGCAAACCTCTGACTCAGAGGCGAGAGCGATACAGAAAGAGCCAGGCTGACACGCCTGAGATCAGCATATTCAGCATCAACTAGAGTTTAAACTATGGGACTTTCCTGTCCTGTGGGCCTCAGTACCGTACTAAGTCATACAATCATTCTCCAAGACATCCAATTGGCCCGAATGATGCATTTTATACACACTCACGTCTCTGTCTCTCTCTCTCTCTCTCTCTCTCTCTGTCCATCATCTAGAAGTTGGTGCCTTGAAAGTGCAACTGAAAAGGAGAATTTGGACATGAGTCACTTTTTTTTTACACAAATATATATTTTTTTCGGTCTTGTTTGTGATGAGACAGGTGTTCACGAGTTGAAGCAAACTTCGACTTCAAAAAACGCACACACGGACAAATACGCAAGCACACAGACACACATGCAGTGCCAGCTGGATAGTGTGAAGAGATAAAATACAGCAAAAAAAGCTGCCTTTTCCTAGCTTGGGTTTGGGCTAATGTCATTTTTTTGGTGCAAAAACAGAAAACCACAAAAGTAAAATTCGCCTTTAGCTGCTCTGACGCTAAAGGTACAGTTTGCTCTCTGCGGCCTTTTTTTTTACTGTAATGATAATGAAAAAAGATTGTGTGTAAGTTTTATTTTGTTTTTCTTGTTGGCATTTCCTGTCCCTGGGAATTCATAGAAACCTTGCTTTGAGCAGCAAGATTGTTTGCAGGAGTGGGCAGCTTACTCCAAGTGCCCGACGTGGGATTTAAACAACAACAACAAATTCCATTTGTACAACACCTTTCACGTTGGGAGGATGTCCCAAGGTGCTAAACCCACAACCTTCTGTCTCGTAGGTGAGAATTCCCTACAGAGCCAAGCCAGTGTGTCAGCCTGGCTCAGAGAGTAGCATTCTCCCTCGCCTCTGAGACAGATTGGTGTGCATTTGAACCCCAGGCTCCCCCAGGATTTTGAAATCACATAGTTTAGACTGGGGGAGGGGATGGGGGCACTCCACTTCATGTTTTCCCATGGGAATGTTCTAGCTGGTGTTGGGGCCAATTTCACCTCCTACTGTATATCATCACGACTGGTCTGCCCATCGACTAAACGTGAGCAAGAGTTCAAATCAGCTATTTTCCTGTATTTTTGAGGATTTACCTATCTCTTTCCAGCGCCTTGGGACGTCCTCCCGACGTGAAAGGCGCTATACAAATGTAATCTTGTTGTTGCTATTGCAATGTTTAGGTTTATGACTGTATTTGGGTTTTTAGTTTGCGTGTTCAGATGGACGTTAAAGATCTTGCGGCATCGATACAAGAAAGAGAAAGGAGTTTCGTCTGGTGTCCTGGCCAACGATGCCTCAAATAAAAAAACATTCACCTCAGGGCTGATTGTGGGGACCTCTCTGTGCTGCGTTTCACCCACAAACAATTACTCCACTTTACCATTCCGAGGCAAGAGAGCTGCCAACTGGGCCAGGCTGACACACAGGATATTTTGCAGGTGAACTTGAACAGCTATTTTAGAGCCTCACAATGGGGCAAACTGAATGACTGATGTTTAATGGGGTGGATTGATGGTCGGTAGGTCAGGACACCGGGACAAACACCCATTTCTTTTCTCACAGCGGACCTTCTAACACCCACACAAACAGGAAGACGCTTTTGGAGCCCGAGTCTAACCTCGGATCGGCAGGATAGGTACATATATCTTATCCAGCTGCACCCCCCACTTGCTCACCCCCCCATCCCACCTCACCCTCCAGCCCTGACGTCCGTCCGACACTAGCATGTGTGAAATCAGGCACGAGCGGCGATCAAACAAAAACCCCAATGACGTCAGCGTTGGTTTCCGTGTTGCGTGTTTGTGGCCTTTGCGAAAAACTTTTCTCTCTTTTTCAAATGCAAAACCAATCCTTTCAGATAAATAAACTGCGTCTCGGTGTCGTAGTGGGGGTGGGTGTTGGCGATGGCGGGAGGGGGTGGGGGTAAGGTGGGGGGGAGGGGGAGGGTGGGGGGGAGCTTGTGTGAGATTCTCTTGTTCTCTTTTTTATGGGGGGCTTTTTCTTTGTGTTTTGTTCCTACTGCAAAATCTTTTGAAGAGCCACAATATGTAGGTCAGACGAAAGCCAAACCATCTCTTTCAAAGCAAACAAGAGCGCGAAAAGATACCATTTCTTGCAAATGTTGTGGACTTTGCAATACCTGAAAACGATTTCAGAAAACCGGAGACCGCAATATCATTTCTTGGGTTCCTTTTCCGGGAGATTTAGTCCTTTTGAACCCTGCCGGAGCTGAACCGTTTATATAAAGCATACAGAAGAAATTTTCACCCCGACACGGGTGTCCAGCCAGGACTGTTGAGGGATTCTCCTGATCTGAAAGGCACTGGACTGTACAAATATACAATTATACTGTATCATTTCCTAGATTTCCCTGTGTCTGGAATGGATTGTGCTCTCTCTCTCTTTCTCTTTCTCTCTCTCTCTCTGTGGAGGGATGCACCCTGCTTACCCAGCGGATATTAGGCAAAAAAAGGCAAAAAAAAAACACTTCTAATGATAGTAATTATTTGTGAAGCATTTTGACAGGTGATATCATCTTTCAAAATGGCCAGCCAACCAACCAGCCAGCCAGCCAAACAACCAGCCAGCCAAACAACCAACCAACCAACCAGCCAGCCAGCCAGCCAAACAACCAGCCAGCCAAACAACCAACCAGCCAGCCAGCCAACCAACCAACCAACTAAACCAGCCAGCCAACTAACCAACCAGCCAGCCAGCCAGCCAGCCAAACAACCAGCCAGCCAAACAACCAACCAACCAGCCAGCCAGCCAACCAACCAACTAAACCAGCCAGCCAACTAACCAACCAGCCAGCCAGCCAACTAACCAACCAACCAACTAAACCAGCCAACCAACCAGCCAGCCAGCCAACCAACCAACCAACCAACCAGTCAGCCATCCAGCCAACCAACCAGCCAGCCAAACAACCAACCAGCCAGCCAGCCAAACAGCCAACCAACCAACCAGCCAGCCAGCCAACCAACCAACTAAACCAACCAGCCAACCAACCAGCCAGCCAGCCAACCAGCCAACCAACTAAACCAGCCAGCCAACCAACCAACCAGCCAGCCAGCCAACCAGCCAACCAACTAAACCAGCCAACCAACCAACCAGCCAGCCAGCCAACCAACCAACCAACTAAACCAGCCAGCCAACCCACCAGCTAACCAACCAACCAGCTAACCAACCAACCAGCTAACCAACCAGCCAACCAACCAGCCAGCCAACCAACAACGAGCCAGCCAACCAACCAGCCAGCCAGCCAACCGACTAACCAAACACCTTTTACTACTAGTATTATGTTCCAGTCGGTAACTATCCTCTGGGTAAAGAAATGCTTTAAAGAAACTAGTGTCTGTCCTGAAATTGCTTTTTGCAACTCTAAACCCATGTCCTCTTGTTCTATTGTCTTGGTTTCCTGTCTGATTGGGTTGGAACTAATCTTAGATCCCTAATAAAACACTACGCTGTTTAATCACGTACACAAAGCCTTACATATATATGTGTGTGTGTGTATCAATCTATATATACTCCATATGTATATCTGTATATAAATATATATAATAAAAAGAAACCAAATTTGTCCTTCAGTTTGCTGACAGTTAGACACCACATTGGGGAAAATCCGAGACAGGCAGATTAAACATACCATTTTCTACCTTTCATCAACGGCCCTATTAAGGTGTTTAACAGCCTCTTGTTTCGTGACTGTGGGTCATCGAGATGCGATGTACAAACAAGTCCCTGAGAATTTTAAAGCTTCACCGAAGCTCACAAGGGGTTGCATCAAAAGTGAAGTCCCTTCCTCAATCTCTCTATAAATACACACAATAAACTAACTCCTCACATGGGTTCCAAACTTACGTACCCCTGAACAAGGGGGTGATCAGCTCCATATGCCTGCGGTGTAACATAGGGGGTGAAATAATGGGTACATTCTTTACTTGATGGTGAAATAATAGTGATAGTCCTTGCTTTGATATAGCGCCTAATCACTTCTCAAAGTGCATAAGGATGTCAGTGAGCAATTGAAAAATTGACTTGTAATTATGCAGACGTCTAAGGGAAAACACCTACACGTTGTATGTTGGTGGCGATGTGATGGGAAGGAGGGGAGGGAGGCACTGCATTAAGCTAGCGATCTAAGCAATGGATCAGCAACCATGAGCAGCAATTGTGGCTGGTGAGTTTGGAGTTTGGGCTCGTGGATTCATGAGGACCTTCCTCTTCGACCACGCTTATGGTCACCTCCTCCCTCCCGTAGGCTCAGCGTCAGGCTCCCCCATTGTCAAGCGCTCCGAGACTCCGCCCCGCGTGAAGGGGGCTGAGTAAATCCAAGTTGTTGTTGTTATCAATGTGGCAGGCTAGTGAAAGATTGATTGCGTTTGGTGAGACGGGCTAGCCGGGTGTCTGACACACGGGGAAACCTTCATTGCAAGGGCACCCCACCTCTGCCTGCCGGAAGCTGATGGAAACACGTTAGAAGGGAATCGATTCTGCAAGGGCAATGGAACACACGCTTGACCTTTGATTAAGCAGATTGAGGAGGTGCTTCTCATTGAGTTTCGCAGTGGACTGCCAGTTACAAATAGAAAAAGAACAACTCAAAAGGATATCGTGCCTTTTCCAATTGATCAAGTCATTTAAGAAATCTGTGTGGTCGTTTGTTTTAGCAAGAGTTACCGAAAGTCTGGATCTGATTTGCCTCTTTAAAAACATAAAGTTGTAATGATGCACTTTCCATATTCTTGTTTTTCTCTCTCTCTCTGCCTTGTTTTCCTCTAACCGTAAGCTAAGCAGTTTCCGCTAAAGTAAGCGTTACTGTGTGTGCTATCTTGATCTGATTCTTTTTTTTTATATTGATTCTTTTTTAGAAAATCTGCGTTCACGTGAGCGGAATTCAAATGTCCGACGAAATGAGGAGGAAGGGGGCGTTTTAGCAGCAACAGCAAACCATCGACGCAACTCTTAAATCTTTTCAGAAAATAAAAAAGTAAAGGAGTGAGTGAGCAAGAGTGTGAGTGAGGAGAGAGAGAATATCTTTCTCTCTCTCTCTCTCTCTCCTGAAAGATTTGAACCTCTCGCACACCTATAGTGCTCTCTGATTGAAGCCTCTCTGTGTTATCTCCTCAGCACTGGGAAGCATGCCTCTCATTCAGCTCTTTGAGTGCTATAGATATTCAGCAGCTTTGAACACATGCACCTGTTTTCTATCACAAAACAGCTCTGAGAAAAAGATTTTCTGTAATTTTATAATGCTGAATGCTATAAAATACAATTACAGAAATGCATGAGGGCTTTTGATGTGGATGAATAAGATTTCTTTGGAGAAAGCACAAATGATAGATAGGTGCTGGTGCAAGCCAGGGATTGGATTTCACAGGGCTCCGAGTTCAAATTCCAGCCGCCGTCTAGCATTTAAACCTGGCGTCTGGCTCTGGGTGGGTACATACAGAGGGCCGGTCACAAGCGCTGATTATCGGCAGGTGATCAGGGGGCAGAGGAGGTTTTAGAGGAGCCCTGATCGAAGTGCTCTAAATTACAAAGGGCTTTTGAAACGGGGAAATAAGGAGAAACTACTTTGGCTGAATGATGCGTCCACTGGCTGGGTGGGGGGAGAGACACTGACCAAGACAAAGAGGTTAAGAGAATTTGTTTTATGCAGAGGGTTTTATTCGGACGGTATCAACTGTGTTTGATGCAAAATCTGTAATAGGCTTTAAAAGGGAATGAGATACTAGGCTGATGTTCCAGTGCTGTGTTGGGGGCGAGTGCTGTATTGTTGGAGATGCCCTCCTAATGAGATAATAAACCCAAGTCCCTGTCTGTGCCTGTTCAGGTGGATGTTAAAGTTGCCGTGGCACTATTCAAAAAGAGAAGGGAATTTCTCTCTCCCGATGTCCTGGCCAACAATCCCCCCAAGTAAAATTGGTCGCTCATTCCGTGGCTGTCTGTGGGACATTGCTGTGCACAAATTGACTGCCCTGTTGGCTTGCAGAAAACACAGTCCTTACACTTCCACAGTCAAAATCCTATTAAGCGCTTTGAGACATTTCAGCAATGTGGAAAGATGCTATATCAAAAATCAAGGAACATTCGCCAT
This sequence comes from Callorhinchus milii, assembly GCF_018977255.1. Taxonomy (NCBI): domain Eukaryota; kingdom Metazoa; phylum Chordata; class Chondrichthyes; order Chimaeriformes; family Callorhinchidae; genus Callorhinchus; species Callorhinchus milii. The sequence continues at coordinate 1,260,207 of NW_024704750.1, forward strand.
TACCATTTGATCCTGAAATAAATTATGAGGTTGTAGAAAAATATGGTGTTTTATTTGATGTTTAGGTGGTGATTTTTCCACCTGAGTCCAGATTTACTCTATTATCTGATGTTTCTGAACATTTGTAAAAAAAATTGAAAATTCTTCAACACCAGCCTTAATATTTGAAGCCATTTTTCTTCTGTGAGTTTCCCTTAAGAACTACTGGAAAACCGACTTCAAAGTTAAAGCCAAATTCAATGATTTCCCAAATTCTGGAAAGCTCTGAAACGCTAAGTGAATCGAGTAAGATCTAAAGCCAGGTGAAATTTGCTCTCGGTAATGTAGTAAATGTTTCATTCCTTTAAGATTTCTTCCTGAAATCTACCGCTCGGGATCACTCTGAATCTAGTTCGCCTTCCACAATCCTGGTGGTCACATGCACTTATGTCCTGAACTTCCTATGTACTATATCTCGTGATGTTATTTCCTAAAAGAAAACTATCTAATCTGTGTTTGAAGGAATCATACAATGCTGTCCATCATATGCTAAGAAAGTCACTATGTCTTTGCAACGGGGGTGGGTGATCATAGACATGGTTGGAGAGGAAGGTCTTTAGGAAGTCCACATGTGAAACATAGGAACATAGGAAAATTGCCCCTGATTTCACTCCTAGCTGGTCTAACGCTAATTTTAAGATGATGCCCCCCAGCCCCCCCCCGTTCTGGATTCTCCCACCAGATGAAATAGTTTCTGGCACAGTTCTGGATTGCCCAAAATGGTGTGGGCACTCTCAACCCCTCCCCCACCCCTCCCCTACGTCATCATAGCACCGAGCCGAACCGGACACACATACACACACAGAGCAGAAAACATCCTAAGCTGTAACAAAATGAGGTGAAAACAGTAGAAGGACACACTTTCAGTCACCAGCGGTTTCGACCGTGACTCCATTATTGCGAATGGTGCATTTTTAACCCCCTACGCATTGTGGCAACGTCTCATCTCGGGCAGAGGAGTGGGGAGCGAAGGGGGGAGCAAAGGGGGGGGGGGGGTGGGCAGCAACGGAAGCTCAAGCAAAGGGGGTTTAAAGGACTTTGAGCTCCAAGGCGTCTGCCAGACCACGCACCTGCTTGCTGTCACACGCTCGCAGAACTTGCAAGAGAGAAAGGAGCTGAGATAAAGATCTCTCTCCTCTTCTGCTCGCCCCATTCTCAAGGTTTTTTGATGAGCGTTTGCAAACCATTGCAGAAAAGGACTGCCGGCTGCCATCTCCCCCCCCCCACCACCCGACCACAGTCCCACTCGGGGGCACACAGCGAGTCCCTTCAGATCCACGCTCAGCGCCTCTGAGAAGCGAGATGTCTCTGGCAGATTAATTTTGCATCAAAAGTAAAATCGGTCTTGATTTTGAGAGCGTCATTTCTCATTTTTTTTAAACATTAAAATTCAATTCAATCAAAATAAAAGGCACTGGGGAGACATTCCACCCGGGGTCCAGATTTGCTCTGTTCCTGTCCCATTTTAAAACGCTGCAAATTGTTAGATTCAGTCGCGACTCGGTCACTGGGCTCTTTGTCCTTGTGCAAATCGGACAGTGCTACGTAACTATACAGTCCACTTTACAGTGTATCCCATAAAGCCTGTTGAGACGTGAAAGGCTCTGCATCAAGTCTATATTGTGTTGTATAAAGGTTCCCAAACTTCAGAACACACCATTGCGAAAGGCATAGAAACATAGGATCAGGAGGAGGCCATTCAGCCTCTCGAGCCTGTTCCACCACGCTATAAGATCATGGTTGATCTGTACCTCAACTCCAATTACCCACCCTCACCCTGTAGCCCTTGATACCCTGGCCTCACAAATATCTATCTATCTATCTATCTATCTATCTATCTATCTATCTATCTATCTATCTATCTATCTATCTATCTATCTATCTATCTATCTATCTATATCTATCTATCTATCTATCTATCTATCTATCTATCTATCTATCTATCTATCTATCTATCTATCTATCTATCTATCTATCTATCTATCTATCTATCTATCTATCTATCTATCTATCTATCTATCTATCTATCTATCTGTTAGCCTGGCTCAGTTGATAGCTCTCTTCCCTCTGGGTCAGAAGGTTGTGGGATCAAGCCCTCGTGTCGAGACTTGTAACTCACATAGTCTAGGCTGACACTCGAGTGCTGAGCTGGTAATGTGCTGCATTGTTGGAGGTGCCGTCCTTCTGATGGGATCTTAAACCAAAGTCCCGTTTACCTGTTCGGGTAAATGTTAAAGATCCCGTGGCACAATTTGAAAAGACAAGGGAGTTTCTCTCTCTCTCTCTCTCCTGGTGTCCTGGCCGACAATCCTCAGGTAAGATTGTTCATTCACATACATATCTGTACATACATATTTGTGGAATCCTGCAGCTCAGTGGTTAGAGCACTCGCTTTGCGAGCGAGAGACCTGAGTTCAATTCCAGGCAGAGGGCGAAACCTTGGGCAAGTTTCCTTACTCCACACAGAGCCTAATAATAATCCCTCCAAAACCAAATAAATTGGTCATTTTCAATCTACGACTGTTTGTGGGACATTCTGTGCGCAATTGGCTGCCGCGTTCGCCCACAAATATACAGTCAATTCACTTTACAGTGTGTTCTGTGAAGCGCTTTCAGACGTCCTCCCGACGTGAAAAGCACTATATCAAATGCAAGGATTATTATTATTATTAATATTATTATTATTATTATAGCTGCTTGTGCACAAATTGGCTGCCACATTCACCTACAACACACAGCCACTGTACGTTACAGGGTAGCCAGTGAAGTGCTTTGGGAGCTCCTCTTGACGTGAAAGGTGCAATACCAGACATAAGGGTATTTATTGTCTATCACCACAGAGCACGCTCTTCACCCGTTGCCCAGACACCACAGACTAACATCCCCGTGCCCAGCCCCACCCAACCTCAACCACAGCAACACAGCAATGTTTCTGTCCTGCGGACTATCTATCTGTCATCTCAGTCCCCACCTATCCCCACATCCTCTCCTCACTGTGTAACGCACACTGTTACAGCACTTGCTTCAGATCCCAGGACCAAATGTAGACCATTCATCCCATTGACATGTCTCGTCAGTTTATTAAATACGTTTTAATCCCGTTTCCCTGTCTGGTCTCCAAAGCCTCCCAAATGAGATAACAGCCATCCTCACCATCGAGGCTTCTCAATGCGCTTAGCAGGATTCTACTGCAAAGTGCAGTGACTGTGTATTTTGCAGACGAACACAGCAGACAATTTGCACACAGGCATGTCCCACAAATAGCTATGAAGTGAATGACCCATATTGGTGGACTGTCAGCCATGACACCGGGAGAAACTCCCTTCTCTTTTTAAATGGTGCGGTGGGATCTTTAACGTCCACCTGAACAGGCAGACGGGACCTCGGTTTAACATCTCAGCAGAAGGACAGCACCTCCGACAATGAAGTGATTCCCCCCCCAGCGCTGCAATAGAGTGTCAGCCCGGACTATACGAGTTCGAAATCCAGTCATGGGGGCTTGAACCCACGACCTTCTGACCCAGAGGCAAGAGCGCTACAGACTGAGCCAGGCTGACACACGACAATGAATGGGGGGAAAAAAGGTGGAATATATTTTGCTGCTTTCTCCCAAAGCTCCACGCAGCCCCCTTCATTACAATGGTCACATGCCAATCGATAAACACCATCGGTGTAATTTGGTGCGAGTGGTTTTCAAGAAAGTTGGGTGTGGGGACAAGTTTTAAACGTGAGATAAATTAAGAAATAATGAACTGCTGAAACTTCTGTCGGCGAGTGATCTTATCTTGTTATTTCCCGTTACACTGAACTGCCGCCTTCGCTGTGGACATGCAGTGGCCTTCTGCTCTGATCATCTGTGACATTCAGTTTAGGTGATGGATCAGATACAGGAGGTGAACTTCCTGATGTACTGTGCGAAGATGTGCAGAGAAAGAGAGATTCTCACATTGCGATGTCCATGAAACACTCAGACAAGTTCACCACTAAGATTTCTAGATTCCCTTTAATGTATAAGTGTTGTTGATTGGAGTTGGTAAACCAACCTGAGCCAAACAACCAACAAAGTTCACTTCACTTTCACTTCCGACTAAAATCGGAAAGAACCTGCATTTTCATACTATCTTTATTATGTGTTGTAGCATCTGAGGAAGGGCTTTGAGGAAAGGAACGAAAATCCTTGCCTTTGATATGCCACCTTTCATGTCAGGAGGACATGTGCTTCACAGGATTTACTGTAAAGTGCAGTGACTGTGCACTTGTAGGCGAATGCAGGAAACCAATTTGCTGAAGGCAGCATCCCTACAAACACAGCCGTGGACTGAGTGACCAATTCTATCCGGAGTTTTGTTGACCAGTCCACTGGGAGATACTCCCATCTTTTTTTGAGCAGCACCACGGGGACATTAACGTCCACCTGAACTGGCAGACTGGACCTTGGTTTATCGTCTCATCTATAGGACGGCACCTCAACAACGTGGCGCTTCCCTAGTGCTGCAGTGGAGCGTCAGCCTGGGCTATATGAGGGCAAGTGTGGATGCGGGGGGTGGGGGGGGGTCTGAACCCACAACCTTCTGACTGAGAGTCGAGAGCGCTACCGAATGAGTCAGACATTTATTCTTTGGGAGATTGACGGATTGTCTAGGCTGACGCTGGGGTACAGCGCTGGGGATGGGGGGCGGGGGGTATGGTGGAGTGAAGGGTTGGGGGGGGCAGCTCTGCATTGTTGGTAGTGTCGTCCTTCGGATGGGAAGTTAATCGGTCTGTCTGTTCAGGTGAACATGAAAGATTCTGTCATAATCCTGCAGATACAATCGGTTGTTCACTTTGTGGCTGTTTGCGGGCATTGCAGACTGGCTGCCAAGTTCAACTTGAAAACACAGTCACTTCACTTTACAGTAAATCCCCCAAAGTGCTTTGTGACATCCTCCTGATGTGGCGGTCACTTTACCAAATGCAAGCATTGTGGTCGTTATAAAACTACCTACTTTTCTAGCAGCGTTACGCTGGAAAGAAAGAAATGAACAATTTTCATTGTGGCAAAGGAATGTGGCAAAATACTTTTCCTATAAAAATGTGATTTTTAGTTAAAATCATATAAAATAGGGCAGTTTTAAATGAACGAAGCTTAAACTTAAAGTCAAAGTCAAATGAATTCTACTCTGCATTGTTTCTCGCGACTTGTTGCAGTGAATTGATCGACTTGAGAGTGTGGAGGGAAAGCAGAGAATCTTCCAGTCCACTGGAGGGCAATGTATTAGTAGCAACGCTATGAATAAGGGTTGAACCACGAGGGAGGAGGTTTAAACACTTCTCAGAATTGGCTGTGAGGCTATTTTGCTGAGCTGTTCAGCAGCAGGCAGTTAGTATGTGCACCAGAGCTAATGCTAGTAGCTGGGAATGCACTTGGAGTTGGGTCCAACTGGGATGATTGGCTCACAAAGCTCATCCTTCACAGGAGTGGCTCAGATTAAAAAAAGCCCATTGATTCACCTGATCGCATCCTTATAGAATAGGCACCCTCATGCCCTGCTCTGCGTCACAGCGTCAAGGGAGGGACTCTGGGAAGGGGTGGGGGGTGGAGGGCGCAGAGTGGCTGATGGTGGGGGAGAGACGGTGATGGTGGAGGGGGTGGAGAGTGGGGCTGGGGGGAGGATACACAGGAATTGTGTCCTTTGGATGTTAAGCAGACTGATAGACCACCACCTCGCTCCCAGCACAGCACCAAGCTGATCACTGGCCCAAACTTATTTCATCCATGACACGGCACCTCTGACAATGCGAGAGCGCTACTGACTGATAGCTAATGGGCTGCCATGGTTCTCTCCAGTCTTGTGTGTTCTCTTTCCAACTGCTAACTGTGGCCTCAGGAACTCGCGTTCCAACAGTACAAAAACCTATAGAGAATATATTTTAAAAAAAACTTGAAGAGTGAATGTCGTCAACAAAGTTGGAGCAGTAGAGGAACTTTTCAAAGTTTAGCGTTCAAGGCAGAACCAGAGAGAATTCAAACCACTGAGCTCAGCTGGAGCTGTGAGTGATCGAGAGAATGGCAGACACTGACACTGACACTGAACAAAGAGATGAAATGCATTCCTCTCACCAATGCCATCATCGCAACTCTTGGCAAAAAAACCTTTTCAACAGGCTTTCTTTGTTAAGAAAAACACACACATAATATATATATATATATATATATATAAGTAAACTATTTCATGTACAAAATCAACTTGATGTGGTCACAGCAACCATTGCTGGTGTCAAACTGACACGGGTTTGAGATTCTTGGTTCTGAAGCCCAGCTCCAGCTCTCTGTGAGGCCTGTCTCTGCTTCCTTCCTCTCTCTCTCTCTCCCTCCTCACAGCAGTGTCCCACTCTCTGTTCGACTGCAACTTCCACCATTATGTGAGCAATCTCACTGTCTTCAAGATCCTCACACTCGTCTCCAAATCCCTTCATGCCCTGGCACCTCCTTACCTCTCCAAACTGCTTATTCCCCAACCCACCACCCGTTGCCTCTGTCCGGCATGCCCCTCATGCCCTCTGTTCCACCATCAGCCACTACGCCCTGAAACTCTGGAACTTTCTTCCTCTATCCCTCTGCCCCCTCCCTTCCCATCTTCGGGTCGCGCCTAAAGACCTTCCTCCTCGACTGTGCCTACGGTCACCTCCCCTCACTCTTCCCTGGCTCGGAGTCATGCTCCTCCCCTGTCCATCTGCCCACAGCAACAACAATAATAATCCTTGCATTTGGAGGGTCAGGAGGCTGTCTCAAAGTGCTTCACAGGATACACTGTAAAGTGTAGTGACTGAGTAGGCAGCCATGATAGCCCATTTGTGCACACACAGTATCCTGCAAGCAGCTACCAAATGAACGATTGATTTTATGTGGGAGGGGGAGGGGGCAGGATTGTTGGCCTGGGTTTGCCTTGATGGTATTGAGCTTCCCTTCATACTCTTGATGTGTCGTAACACTGCAGTGGGTCACAATTAATAGAGAACCACAGTAAAACCCCCAACATCTGGTTACGACACGCACAGCAATGTTGAGCCAATTCTTGACTTAACACAGAAGTTATTTGAGACAGTTTCAGACCTTGTGATAAACAAAGATGTGACGGGACTTTGCTCGGTGAATCCTACCAGGTCTTCAAGAAAAACAGGGAGCTCAGAAACATTTGCACGTGTGCTGCATATGCCTTTTATTGGAGCCAAAAGGTACAATTTCGTACGCCGTAAAAAGCAAAGAGAAAAGTTAAGACAACCACTGTTTCATTTGTTTATTGGAAAACCATTTTTTTTAATCCCTGGGATTAAAGGCCACCTGTGGTGAATTCATGTTGGTATTTGGTTTTATAGTATTGTGGCTCAACAAGGATATGGAATGACAGAGCAATGCACTGAAACAGCTTGGGTATTTGCCACTCACACGTATTTTAAGAATTTGCTTGTGTTGCTTTCCCGGGGCACTGGCCCTGACATTGGGAGAAATTCCAACCGTGGTCTCCATTCCGTCCTATTTACAAGATAATTGTTGAGCGTCCAGAATTTGGCAAATTCTTAAAATACGTGCGCGAGTTTTGAAACTTTTTTTTCCTGTAAGTTTCTTTTTAGGGACAACTTCAAAGTTAAGGCTGAATTTGAGCGTCTGAACAAAGTGTTGTTCGTATTAAGAACAAATGAGATAGATTACTGTTGGAAAATATCAGTGGGAAACGGTATCCAGTTTGGGGACACGACATGTCAAGCCACTGCCAGGATGGTGGAAGGTGAACTCGATGGACCTTGATTCTTCTTTCGCCAGCAAATTTGACAAAATCTGAACCTCTTTAAACTTTCTCCACAACTTGAGTCCAGGTAGACCCGGGTGGAACTTCTGCCCCTGTTGATTGTTCTTAACTGTAGAGTCAGAGCCTCTCGCTGTGTTGTGGCAGCCCACTACCATTCCATTCAGGGTCCTGGCCAACACGACCTCCCCCCAACCCCCAAACCCCAAATTGTAGCTATTTGTAGGACATTGGCCATTTGTGGGACATGGGTTACTGCTTTTGCCTACACAGTCACTACAACTTTACAGTGTATACTGTGAAGTACTTTGAGACGTCCTCCTGATGTACCAAATGCAAGGATTATTATTATTGTGATCACAGTGCCCACTTGAGTGAGGACCCCATGGTTGGCAATTTATGGACGATTTTTATGCTGTGGATTTCAAAGGGCATCGATATGGGAGGGAGGGAAGACTTGTGAGGGAGTTTTCTGTCCTTCTTTACTATGGATGTAAATGTGCTAAAGCAAGCTGTGTCTGGGGATCAGATGGGGGAAGGGGGCGCAGACAAGATCAAATTTCTCAGCGGGGTGCCAAAGCGCGAGGTTCCCAACAGGATTATTGTACAGTTAATCCCGGATATGTCCCAGCCGAACATCTGGGACTCACTTGGAAGTTTCCAAAATGATATAGTGTCTTCAGATGCGCAGTATGTGGAGTCTCCAATCTGAACCACAAGCCCATTCCAAACATCTTAACCTCTCTCTCTCTCTCTCTCACTCTCTGTGTCTTCATTGCATCTCAACGTATCAAGCGTGCTACACCAGGTCTCTGCCTTATTCATCGCAATTGTCTCTCGTGTTCTCAAGATCCTTCATTGAATTGTCTCCTATTGTTACTCGTTCTTTAACCAGAAACTGCAAGAGCATCAGCCCCTCCCTGTCATACCCCTACACACCCTCCCCATGCCCTCCCACTCCATCTCCCTTCCTCTTCTACATTCACCTTTCTTTATATTGATAGGGACATCGCCAGAGAGGTGTGGATACGGCTATCAGGAAAGATTGGACATGTTACGGGCTTGACTTCCTTCTCCAGAGATGAGACGATTGAGAGGGGACCTGGTAGAGGTATTTAAGGATTCGATAAGGATAAGTTGATGGGTTGTGATGAATATCGCCAGTGGCTGCATCAATACAATACTAAATAACAACTAAGATTCCTTGCATTTGACACAGCAACTTTCCCGTTGGGAGGACGTCTCAAAGCACTTGGCGGTATCTTACTGTGAAGTGCGGTGACTATGTATTTTGCCGGGGAACGCAGAATCATCCAGAAAGAAAAGTGGATGAGTTGAGAAGTAGAGACGTTGAGGAATGTGGGGGGAGAGAGAGAGCCACAGAGCTGGATTCGCTAAACAGAAGTGCGATTGAGAAGAACAGGGAGCAAATAGCATCACGGACAGGATGGGCCAAGTGTGTGCTGAAGAGAGCTTTGTGTCTGTGTTAATCAGAGAGCAGTGTCTGTCCCATGCCTTCGTGTCTGAGCGATTAGGAGGGCTGGTTAGCTGCAGCTCGTGGGATTTTCTGGCAGTCCAGGGGAGAGGCAGAAATATGAGCCAAATGTTTGTAAAAGAAAGTTTTGAAAAAATATATATTTAGAGAGAGAGAGAGAGAGAAATCATCAGCTGAGGAGTTTTAAAACGGATGACTCCAACAATTGATTTGGAATGGGAAATGAAAGGCTGTGTTCTGGCTGAGCTGCGTTTTGTCAATTCAGACGGATGAACATTGGAACATAGGAATTGCTACACGAACAAAAGACCCGGTCCATCTAATTCACCTTGGACCATCCCGGTGGTCGCTTGCTATGATAATGGAGATGCTGAGAGCAAAGAACTCTGTATGGATTAGTCTACAACACACTGGGAAGCTTTGGGAACCTTAGCTCCACAGTTGCCTGGATCTTCCAAGCCATATTACATTTACTGTATGTCACGTCTCAAATTACTCCTATACTGTATCTCCCCCAATATATATGATTTTCTAAAAGAAATCTGTCTATTTTGCATTTGAATGTATGATGACGCCAATGATGGAAAAAACAAGAAAGCTTTCTCACATTCTCTTCGGCTTGTTGCCTGTATTTCAGGCAAAGAGATTTGGGGGAAAGGCAAAGAGGTACAGGCAGCAAGGTGAAAGAGATTGAGGCTGAATTTAATCATTTCTACAATTATTCAAGATCTCCTGCTCTGTTTTCCCTCAAAAAGCAGGCCACTAATAATAATAATCCTTGCTTTTGATGTGGATCCTTGTAATGTGAATTGACTGTATATTTTTGTGGGCAAAACATAGCCGCCAATCGCACACAGCAGTGTCCCACAAGGAGCCGTGGAATGAGTGACCACATTATTATTTATTATTATTTGAACAATTAACCTCTAAACTAACCTCTGCCCTTTTTCTTTGTTTCAATGTTTTTTTTAAAAAAAATCTTCAAATTGAGTCTGATTTGAACCAATGCGTTTCTTAACAAAATAAAAGGCTGACATCTTAAAGGGAATCACATGTTGAGGATGATTTTGATCTTCTGGGGAGAGAGCAGATGAGTAGCTAAAGAGAGTGAGTGAGAGGGAGAGAGAGAGAAAGAAATAGACAGGGAGAGAGATGGGAGGGAATCAGTTTCAAGAGTGGAGAGAGAAAGACTTAAAACAAGGAAAAATCAAAAAACGACAGATAAGACTATAAACAAGAGAGAGAATAAAATAATACAAGGGACAAAACTCACAGGTAGAGCATAAGGTATATTGTAACGGTTTATATAATTGGTCACACTTGAGCGGTGCGATCAATTAGATAAAAGCAGAAAAACATATAGCTCATTTTTAATGTTTCCCGATGCTCTCGATTAGATCAGCTGTTTTATTTATCTACAGTGTTGTGGTTGGACTTACTCTATTTAGCAGGTTGGTTGTGTTATGGGAATAAACATACTTCCACGTTTCTCCTGCAAAAATATACAGTCAATTCACTTTATAGTATGTCCTTTGAAGCGCTCTGAGACGTCTCGAAGACGTGATAAGGCGCTATATCAAATGCAAGGATTATTATTATCATAAACTCATTCTTAATTGATCCTTTTGAATTGCTCTCGCTCACTGCCAGCGCCAGTGACAGACTTATAACAAGCCTTGTGTTGTTGTACACCATTGGTTCGGAAGGAATAAACCTGTATCTCTGTTGCTGTGCCCATTTCTCCTCCCTCTCTCTCCGCTTCACTCTCATTCTCCCCTCCATGTGGAATCCTGTAGCTCAGTGGTTAGAGCACTCGCTTCGCAAACGAGAGGACCCGAGTTCGCTTCCCGGTCAGGGAGAAACGTTGGGCAAGTTTCCTTCCTCCACACACACTCCTCTGTTTACCTGACAGTAAGTAGGAACCTGGTGGTTAGTCGGTTTTCTGGGCATAATAATCCCTTCAAAAAAAATATAATAAAAAAAATTTGGTCACTTCAATCCACGACTGCTTGTGGGGACGCTGCTGTGCACAATTGGCTGCCACGTTTCACGTACGAAATACACAGTCAATTTCACTTCACAGTATAGTGAATAAAATATTACTAAATATAAATATTAAATATTAAATATTATTATTTCAGTCATTCAATGAACATCGATTGGTGAAATAACACACGCAAGATGTCAGCCTGGCGCGTTCAGTCACACGCTCACTTTAGAGTCAGAATGTTGTGGGTTCAAGTGCCCAAATCAGGACTTTATAAGTTTGTAGTCCAGCGAGAGAGAGAGAGAGAGAGGGGTGAGAGAGAGAGAGTGAGAGAGAGGGGGAGAGAGAGAGGGAGAGAGAGAGAGAGGGGGAGAGAGAGAGAGAGAGAGGGGGGAGAGAGAGTGAGAGAGAGGGGGAGAGATAGGGAAAGGGGGAGAGAGAGTTGGTTGAGAAAGAGAGGAGAGATAGAGAGCAGGGAGATAGAGAGAGAGAGTAAAAGACAAAGATACAATAAAGAAGACTGTGATGAATGTTTTTATGTTTCCTTTTCTTTTGATTAAATAAATTCCACGAAAGTAATAGTAATAAGAGCGTCAGGCGGGCAGGCAGGCAGGCGGGTAGGCAGGTGGGCAGGGAGGTGGGCAGGCAGCGGGCAGGGAGGTGGGCAAGTGGGCAGGCAGGCGGGCGGGCAGGCAGGCGGGCGGGAAGGCGGGCGGGAAGGCGGGCGGGAAGGCGGGCGGGAAGGCGGGCGGGAAGGCGGGCGGGAAGGCGGGAAGGCGGGCAGGCAGGCGGGCAGACAGGCATAACCATGCAGGGAAGAACAAAAAATCAGCCTGTGAAGGGAAAAGGTATCCTTGTGAATAAAAGTAATGTGGAGCCGTTCACTGATGAATCATTCAGCACGCTGTGTATTTACTGTTGCTGTAATAACATTCATCATTCTTGCAGGAGTTAAGCACATTGAGTAACCTTTCATCTCCCTTTGAACGAATACTTGCACGCCCTCATTCCACATCCAACACATTTATACTTAATCAATCTGTTATCCGACACAAACAAGCACACACACACACACACACACACGATAAAGACACACGCTTATTTTTTTTTCTCCTATTTCCCCCCCACCCCCCACCACCCACCTCCCTGCATCCTTTTGCCTCTCTCGGGGATAGATTGGTCAGTGAGAGAGAGAGAGAGAGAGAGAGAGGTGGGGTGTGGGAGTGGGGGGGGGGAGGGGGTGGTGGGGGGATGAAAGAGAGAGATTGGGAGGGAGGGGGGGGTCTCCCTCCCCCACCCTCAGCGCTGGGGGTCTTTGGACACGTACACAGGCTACAAAAAACGCGAGCAAAGCCCAAGCTTGAGTTTCTGATAAATTTGCATCTCTTTGAATGTGATGCCTGAGAAGCCAGAGACGCTAGATTAAATTTTGCTGCTGGAAAATGAGCCCGTCGCTATCGTGGGTCTACTGGGAAGATCTTTATTCAGATTCTTGTTAGACTTGTTTATCAAGCTGACAGACTAGTCTTCTATGAGATAAAGGGCTTCTCCATCACTGCGCCTGACAGTGGTAAGACATGCAGGGAAATGAAAAGAAGCAGGGAAAATATTATTAATAGATGCTGAGTTGATTTTCTTCTATTGCACGTCAAGCAAAGGGGGCTGAGGCTTGATTGCAGGCTATGAAGTTCTGTCCAAAAGAAGCTATTTTTCATTAAGTGATAGAAGCTCTTTTATGTTCTTGCTGAGTAGCTGAGATAAGTAACGCGCTGGGTTTTTCTCCCAAGGAAAAAAAACCTACTGATTCCCTATCAGTAAAGTACTGAGCAGGCAGGGTTCCACCTTGGTTCTTAAAGCGTAGTGACCCTCTCCCCCCACTCTCTCCCCCCCCCACCCTTGTAATTGGGCAGCCAGTTTCTGTCGATTTTAATTGAAGTGAATGGGTGGTGGCGGGGGTGGGGGTGGGGGGGGGAGTGATCGAAAAGCTTGACTCTTTAAGATTGTCTGATGTCCTCCCCGGCTGATTTCAAACCCTGCCTGTGAGACACATCACTGAGATATAATAATCCTTGTGTTTTGATACAGTGCCTTTCAGGTCACCGAGACGTCTCAAAGCGCTTCACGGGATTTTACTGTTAAGTGCAACAGCTGCGTATTGTGTTGGTAGTTTGCGTGCGCCCGGGAACGTCCCCCCCCCCACTAACAGCCATGAAGTGATGATCAATTGTTGGGACTGGACCCTGGGGAGGAAGCTCCCATATCTCTTCGGATAGCACATGACGGGATCTTTAATGTCCAACTGAACAAGCACAGAGGGACCTTACTGTAACATCTCACCCGAAGGACGGCACCTTTGACATGCAACAACAACAACGCCTTGCATTTATATAGCGTCCTTCATGCCGGGCGATGTCTCGGAGCTCTCCCCCAGCACTGCATTGCCCTGGTCATCAGTCCCTTCCCCACAGGTAAAATTCACCTGGTGACTGTTTACGAGACACTGCTGAGCATCAAATTCACCAACAAAGCACACAACGACTTTACAGTCAATCCTGCGATGCACTTTGAGCTATCCATCTGACATCAAAGGCACCGTATCAAATATAAGTGTGAAGATTTATCTGTCGAAAAGAAAAATACTGTAGCTCAGTGGTTGGAGCCCTCGCCTCACAAGTGAGAGGGCCTGGGTTCGGTTCCTGGGCAGAGCGAAACCTTAGGCAAGTTTCCTTACACCACACACCTGTTTACCTCGCAGGAAATAGTAACCTGTTTCTTAGTCGATTGGCGGATTGCTTTTCCGGGCGTAATAATCCTTTAAAAAAACATAATGTGGCAACTCAATCCATGACTGTTTGTGGGTCACTGCTGTGCGCAGACAAAATACAGTCAATTCACTTTACAGTGTATCCTGTGAAGCGCTTCGAGACGTCTCGAAGACGTGATAAGGCTCTGTATCAAATGCCAGGATTATTATTATTATTATATTCCTGCACATGTATCAGTGGGGGGTGGAGTCGATTATGCGGTATTTCTTAATTAAGAAATGTGAGTGGGTCGGGCATGTAACAGGAATAGGGCATGGAGAACATTCAACCATGTGGATGGAGAATGGAATATTACTATGATCATCACAACAATAATAATCCTTATATCTGATACAGCGTCTCTCATTTCGGGAGGACGTCTCACAAAGTGTTTTGCAAGATGTACTGTCAAGTGGAGTGACTGAGCTTTTTGCGGACAAAGGCGGCAGCCAATTTGCACACAGTAATGTCCCATCGCTGGCCAGATTGACAATAACACCAACGCTTGCAGATAAGGCACGAGCTCCAATGCAAGGCTGATTATTTTCCATCAAGGCGTGAACCGTGAACTCAAACAGGTTCAGAGTGTTGGCCTCTCCCTCCCTCACCTGTGTCCATACCCAGGTACCTGCAGTTTCCAGCGGTGGGGTCACAAGGTGACGATCAGGAACAGGAACTCTGGCTGAACCTTTGCCTCTTTCTCCAACAATGGAGGGTTTGGAGACCAAATGAAACACTCCCATGGTTGAGTCTTGATAGACCGGAGCTGAAAGCTGGCACTTTCCTGCTCTGTGTGGCTCAGTTTCATACTGCGCACTTCATTGAGGTTTCATCTCGGCTCAGTTGGTAGCCCTCTCACCTCTTGTGTCAGAGGGGATGTGAGTTCAAACCCCACATTGGGATTTTATGCTCACACTCCAGTGTACTGTAGTGACACTCCCGGCCACCAAATAATTGACTATTCCCTTTCTGGCTGTTGGTGAGACCTTGCTGTGTGCAAATTGGCTGCCGCGTTTGCCAACCAAATACACGGTCACTTCACTTCACAGGAAAATCCCGTGAAGCGCTTCAAGACCTCTTGACGACGCAGAAATGGGCAGATTATTATTATGCATCAGTCAGCTATCACGTCTCTTTAACTTGTCTGCGGGATAATAACCAACAATGATAATCATCACCGGCGCCGGTGGTCACACCCGTAAGCAACAGTTACCAGGAAATACTGTGTAAGAGCATCGTGGAAAGAGTTTAAAGAGAGAAAAACAATCCAACCAAACCAGGGGTTTCCCTGAGCCTGTTACATGCTGAAGCACTTGTGAGAACTTTGGTGATGTTCCCTTAAACTTTGCACAGGAAAGCTGAATTCCTCGGGGACTCACTGACTCCCTGTCTCTTGCTCTCTTTCTCTCTTTCTCTCATTATTATAGGAAGTGTTATATAACCATAAAATGCACCATTTACTGATAATGCACCATTTGTGCCTATTTTGCATAAATGCACTTTGCAAATTGTCCAAGCTACAAAGAGAAAATGTGAGTCACATGCACTCCCCCCCCACCCCACCCTCACACACACACACACATACTCACGCACAATTGCTTTTGTCTTGGGAATTCAACCCGGTGGCACGATGCGAATGTTAGCTCTGAGACTAGAGCTGAGAGAATGACTTTGATGCCATCTTTACCCATAATCAGAGATATCGACTCGCAGACAGACAGACAGACAGACGGACGGATGAACAGATAGATAGATAGACTGATTTGATTGACTGATTCGATTGATTAATTTGATTGAATAATTTGATTGGTTCATTTGATTGGTTGATTGCATCTGTCTAAGTGCCCCATTGACCATTCGTTGCTGGGCAGCGGAGACAGCGATGATAATAATAATAATAATAATCAGCATCATCTTTGCATTGGAATAGCACCTTTCACATTGTAGCGGCATCTCAAAGGGCTTCACAGGATAATAATAATAATAATAATCCTTGCGTTTGATATAGCGCTCTTCACGTCGGGAGGACGTCCCAAAGCGCTTCACAGAACACACTGTAAAGTGAATTGACTGTATATTTGTGGGCGAACGCGGCAGCCAATTGCGCACAGCAATGTCCCACAAACAGTCGTAGATTGAAAATGACCAATTTATTGTTGTTTTGGGTTTTGGAGGGATTATTATTAGGCTCTGTGTGGAGTAAGGATATACTATAAAGTGGATTGATTGTGTATTTGCATGATCTGAATCTGTTATTGTTCCTCCCCCGTCTCCCTAGCTCGGCACCAAACTCTACCACTGTGCAGTGCTGCACGACACTATCCTACGCAAAGGTCGCTATATAAAGGCAAGTTGTTGTCTTATGGCTCTTTCATGGAGCCGTCACACAACACGATGGGCCAAATGGCTTCCGACTGTGCTGTCAAATGCACTGAACCGGTGGCTTGACTGGGCACCGACACTGACAATAATGCTCATGTAGGAGTCACAGTCATCACTCACGTTTGGATAAGTCGGATTTTGATCCTTTAACGACCTTTTCACCTGCTGCAAAAGATCTTTGTTCTTAATATAATGGTATTTATTGGCTTAATGGTGCCAGTTGTTAGTGGTCCCAGGAGGTGGCGCTCCCGCCTCTGGGTCAGAAGGTTTGTTGGGGGGGAAAGCCCAGAGTAGGTTGATGGTGATGTCCTTCGGATGAAATGTCAAACCCGTGGTGCCACCTGTTTGGCTTCCAGGCAAATGTTTCTCCCGAAAGGATTCTCTCCCGAGGTCCGGGCCAATAAACCACCCCCCAAATAAAATTAGTCGCTCAGTTCATTTTGGGGCGTTGCTGTGTGAAAACTGGCTGCCACATTTGCCTAGAAAATATACACAGTCACTACACTTTACAGTAAATCCAGTCCTGACACTTGGCTCAATGTGAGGATTATTGTTATTATTATGTTAAAGATCCCTTGATAGTGTTCAGAATGAATATGAGGGTCGGGGGAGCGGTGGGGGGGGGGGTGGGGGGGTCGGGTTGGCAGGGGTTGGTGGGGTGGGGGGAAGTTGGAGGATAATAAAAGTGATCCTTGCATTCAATATAGCTCCTTATCACATCTTCGAGACCTTTCAAAGGATGTCACTTGCCCTCAGGGTCCTGCTCATTAATTCGACTTGTCTCAGGCAACTTGACATCAGTTTCCTGACTCCATGACTGCCCGTCCCTCTTGTTCCCTCGCCCCCTCCCTCCCCCCCACCACCAGTCAAATATGCGTTGGGTCAAATGAGCAAGATGAGAAGGTCCTCCCTCAGACAGCCAAGCTTACTCACCAGACAGACAGACAGACAGACAGACGGACAGACTTGACGGCAGAGCAAGCTGACGGCAATCTATTTATTTAATTAATCTGAAGGAGGGTAATTCGCCAGGAGTAAAACATCCATTAAACATTCAGCGGAACTCTGGTGAGAATGCTCCCTGACCCCCCCCCCCACACCCCCACTCACCCCAAAGGCAACAGAGTGAAACTCGGGGACATTAATCTAACATCGTAATATCCAGGATTGCGGCACGGCCGGACACCACTCCCACCCAGACCCGAGTAACTGTCAGTCAGCAGGAGTGACAATCGCTCAATTTGGTTTTGTGACTTGCGTCGTTCCTGATTCCTGCCGTGAGCCCTGATCCCCCGGGGTCAATACTCGGAGATGTTACCCAGCTCTGGTTTCTGGTTTCACCCCCTACTCCTCCTACCCGCCCCGCACCCCTCTGCACGTTTGAGGTATTGGCTATTTAGCGACACATTAACAACCGAGTTTCCTGTCGGCGTCGTTTTGGATCGATACAAAGAGAGAAAAGGAGTTTCTCCCAGATCAGCCTGGGCACCTCCCCGCCCCCACCCCCCCCCCCGCCCCCACACACTCCCCCTCCCCCCCGGCACGGGATCAGACTCTGTCACTGTCTAGCGCTCCGGGAACCTCCCCTGCGTGAAGGGCACTGTGTAAATGCAAGTTGTTGTAGTTGGTGGTGATTTCAAGCTGTGGGTGGTGGTGGGGGGGTTGGGGGCGGGAGTGGGGGATGCCTCGATAATAGATGCTAACAACTCGCAGACAGGTTGACTGGTGGAGGTAACTGCTGGTGAGTGACTCAAGCTGTTTTCCCTGCTTCCTGCTGCCTCATTAACCTAAGCCTGGTCCACGTAACATCTGCGAGACTGTGCTATTAGCTTCCACAGATTGAGGTGCCAGCCCAGGGAACTCGGGGCCAGTGGCATCTGCATATCCAGCCACACACTGAGTGGTGAGGTAACCCGGCTCTCGATTAAAAAAATACAGGAGAGAGCACTCGCTTATTTTTTGTTTGGGGGTGGGGCGGGGGGGGCTGCGGGTTTCAGTATAAATTTGATTAGATCACAGGGCTCTCATGAAGTCACTGGGTGGGGAACTGGTTTGTCAGTACATTGCGTTGGCTCCCATTTTTGTCCTGCAGCGCAGTGGTTAGAGACCTGGGTTCGATTCCCAGGTAGGGCGAAATGTTAGGTAAGTTTCCTTACTCCACACGCCTCTGGTTACTTTAGCAGTGAGTAGGAACTTGCTTGTTAGTCGATTGGTGGATCACTTTTCCGGGGGTAATAATCCCCTCAAAAATGTAATAAAATAAAAATAAATAAATAATAATTTGGTCACTCATTTCCTCGACTGTTTGTGGGACGCTGCTGTGTGCAAATGGCTGCTGCGGTTCGCCCACAAAATATACAGTCAATTAACGTTACAGTGTATTCTGTGAAGCGTTTTGAGGCGTCTCGAAGACACGATATCAAATGGGGAGAAACTCTGTAAGTGTGGAGTAGGTGGGGGGGGTGGGGGTGGGGGGGAAAGAGAAGAGATGCTGTACCTGTGTATAACCTGCCTCCTTCTCTCCTGTAGTTTCAAAGCATCAAACTTAGTAATGAGGACTGACTGCGGGATATTGGATAATCTTTAGATATGTCCATTTATATTATTTAGAATTATGGTGCAAACTCTCTCTTTGCTTTAAGCAAAGTGCTTCAGTGGAGGCTTTTATGTGAGATCTTCAACCGTTCTCATGCTTTGAGAGAATTAAAGTTTTATTTTTGTTCAGTTCTCTTTCCTGGGTTTACAGTGAATAGCGAGGGCATCACACATGGCTTAAGGACAGTGAAGTGACATCCCCCTCCCCACACCCTCTCCCCCCACTCCCCGAGAAACACGAATCAACCCATAATAAATAACAAATAACAACCCTCTTACGTTTGACAATCACCTTTTATTTTACTTCAGGAGAACGTCTCAAAGAGCGTCGCAGGATTTTACTGCAAAGAGTGGCGACTTTGTTCTCTGTGGGTGAACACGGCAGCCAATTTGCACTCAGCATCACCCCCCCAAACAGCCGGGAGGTGAAACCCAATTTATCCGGGAGAAACTCCTCTTTTTGAACAGAGCCGCGGGATCTTTGACATCCACCTGAACAGGTACAGACCGGACCTCGGTCTAACATCTCAACCGGAGGACGGCACCTCTGACAATACAGCACACACATGCCCACCTCCAGCACTGCACTGACTTGTCATCTATTGCCTCCAGACTCTATGAGTTCAACATAAATTAACTCCATTTGTATCAAAGATCTTAATACAGAAAAGCTCAAGTTTACAAGCGAGAGACCTGGGTTTGATTCCCGGCAGGGCAAAACCTTGGGCAAGTTTCCTCACTCCACACACACGCCTGATGATAATCCCTCAAGAAACAAAATAATAATATATATATATATATAAACCTCCTCATCTCAAATTAAAGATATCAGGAACAATTCCAATCTTTCCAGTTGCAAATATTTTCTCAAGTGACAAAGTTCGTGCAAACCTAAGAGGTGTCTCGTAAACCAACAGTATTTACTTTTCGAGCCTGTTTAACAGAGATTCACGTTTCCTCTAAGAACTGCAGGAAAAAAAAACACTTGGAAGTTACCAACAACAACAACAACATGACATTTGTAAAGTGCCTTTCGCATCGGGGGTAAATCTTCCCCCGCGGGTTGGTATAAGTGAAATGGAGGATTTGCTCAGAAAGCAAGAGACAAATAGGTTAAGCTATGCCCCACGCTCTGTATTGTATATTAATATACACCTCCCTGCCCCCCACTCCTCTTAATCCAAACCCCCAGTTTGGGTTGCACGTCCTTGACTGTACAACGCTTTGGGACGTCCTCCTGACGTGAAAGGCGCTGTGTAAATATAACTTATTGTTGTTGTATTGGGGTGATAAGGGAGGGAGGGAGGGACGGAGGGAGGGCGAGAGGGAGAGAGGGAGGGAGGGAAGGAGGTGGGATAAACTCAGTCACCTGGAACAACCAAGTGAGTCGTCTTATAGTTGAATCTGAATATCAAAGAATTCTGCAAAAGACGTTTGTCTAAATTTCACCTCCAATCTTCATAAGTCTCCAAATGCCCAAAGGACACGTAGGAAAAATGCCCCCCTCCCCCCCATTCCTCCCCCCACTCCTACCCCCTACTCCTATCCTCCACTTCTACCCCCCACTTTGCTGACATTTGCAACATGTCTTGTCCTTAACTGTTTTTTTGCTTCTACACAAATGAGAGAAAGTCCAATAACAATGATGGATGTTCATCATCTGCTGAATTAATTGACTCGGGATCTCCTTATATGTGGCATCCACCACCTTCTTCCAGATCCATTTCCTCCTGATGTGGTGGTGTGGAATGGGGGACATTGTCCATCGATATTCTGAGTTTTATCTCAATGTGGAGTAGAGTCCTGAGGCTCAGTGGTTAGAGCCCTCACCTAACAAGTGAAAGGACCTGGGTTTGATTCCCGGGCAGCGCACAACCTTAGGTAAGTTTCCTTACTCCACACACACGCCTCTGTAAGTAGGAATCTGCTTGTTTGTCAATTGGCGGATCCCTTTCTGGGGGTAATAATCCCTTCAAAAAAATAAATAATTTGGTCACTCAATCCACTACTGTTTGTGGGGACGCTGCTGTGCGCAATTGCCTACCGAGTTTGGCCCGCAAAATACACAGTCACTACACTTTACAGTATATTCTGTGATGCGCTTTGAGACATCTCAACGATGTGATAAGGCACTACATGAAATGTAAGGTTATTATTATTATTATTAGTCTTTTTCGGGGAAGACAGAGCAGGAGATCTCGAATTCGGATAAACTTGGCTCCTGTGCGCCAACCAGAAATCGTTCCTGGGGGCAATGAGGAAGGAAGTGCCCAGCCCACCACCCCACCCCAAAATATATATATATATATACATATGTTAGACAGTGAGTGAAAAATAAAAAGTAAAATAATAAAATGCAAATTTAGTCAATAAGAATAATCTCCACTGACCAAAAGGAAACCTTCCCTCTCCTAACGCATCCTTAATGAAAGTAGCTTCTCTCTCTCTCCCTCTCTCTCTTCGCCATTCCACCATCTGAACTGTTTTAGCTGTTATTTTAAGACAGATTCCTCTATAATGGGGCCCTGGGGAATTCATAAAAAGTTACAATGGGTAACTGCAGAATAGGTACAATGTCACATCAATCACGGGATGTAGGCAAACTCCTCAGGGAGGCTGGTGGGTATAATTCCCTTTTCGTCTGACACCCTGATGGAGGCGAGGGAGGGGGCTGGGGCGAGAGAGGGGGAACAAGGGAGTGGGGGGTCGGGGGGGGGTTGGTGTGGGGGTTGAGGGAGGGGGGACTTACAGGTCAGGCTTAGAGCAGAGTCTTAACAACTGACAGGTAACGGTAAGACAGGGGCACAGACAATTACATTTTGCTAAAAAATAAGTAAATCGCTAAATCAATAATTCGGTCACGACTGTTTGTGGGACACTGCTGCGTGCAATTCGTTGCCGCGTTTCGCCCACAAAATATAATCCACTTTATGGTATATTATGTGAAGAGCTTTGAGACGTCTCAATGACGTGATAAGGCGCTGTATCAAATGCAAGGAATATTATTATTATTTTGCTGGGGGTCTGGTCGTCCAAGAAAGACATGAGAAACCAATTATTTCCCCTCTTGCCTCCTGTCCCTCTCACCTCCCTCCCTCCCTCTCTCTCTCTCTCTCTCTCCCTCCTTTCTGTCTCTGTCTCTCTCTCTCAGCGAATGGGGCATATTGCCAAGGTGTCTCCTAAGGTGGAGCAACCACAATAAATTGCCCATAAAATCAAATGACAAATTGAATGTGGTGTTTCAAACCCAAGTAAACCAGAGGGTTGGAATGATATGACCTGAATGCTATGTGCGCGTGTGTGTTTATCCTAAATTGGATTCCATTTAAAAAGAAACAGAACTCTGCACCCTACAGGCGTGTGTTATTGAACATGGTGATTTCCCAGATAACATTCTACTTTCGCCCACAAAATATACAGTCACTTCCCTTTACATTGTATCCTGCGAAGCGCTTTGAGACGTTTCAACGACCGGGATAAGGCGCTGTATCAAATGCAAGGATTATTATGATGGTGATTATTATTATTAGTGGCCAGGTTCCTCCCTGAACCACCAGCTTCACTCTGAGTCAGAAGATTGTGGGTACAAGCCCCTCCCGTCGAGACCTGGAACTCAAATGGTGAGGGCTGACCCTGCCAGACAGTGCTGAGGGTGCGTTACCCAGCGTTGGAGGTATCATCCTTCAGAAGAGACGTTACACCAAGGTTAAAACTGAACTGAAAGCTAAGGCCCCTGCACTGACCCTAACTCTAACCCCAGCCCTGGACACTAACCCTCGACCTACTCTGCTCTATAGTGACGTTGGCAGGAAAAGGCAAGTAGTGTTAGGATTGCAGCCTAACTCTCTCTCTCTCTCTCTCTGCTCTGCTGCGACAGATGAAACAATCGGAAAATAAATAGCTAATAAATTTGATCATCTTACTCAAATAAACTCTCTTTGTCAAGGCTGCTGTGACCACTGGAGCTTTTCCAGTTGTTTTTCATCAGTCGGGCAGAGAGTGATACAAGCAAAATTTCACCCACAAAATATATACAGTCCACTCACTTTACAGTTAATTCTGTGACGCGCTTAGAGGCGTTTGAATGACCGGATAAGATACTATATCAAATTATTATTTTGAATCCACTTCAGATGATTTTGCAATACCCACATCTATGCAAAGGGGGAAAAGATATTTATGAAATATATTCCAAATGTGGAAGCGACATGCTAACATCTGCTTAATGATGCTCTCTGCACTGTTTTTAGAAAAGACGTAAAAAGCATCATATCTGAATTATATGCAACACATCCGGGTGAGAGAGAAAGAGAGAGAGGGAGAGAGGGAGGGAGGGAGGGAGGGGGAGAAAGAGAGAGGAGGGGAGAGAAATAAATAAAAGATATTATCCAGCCATCAAATAACAGGAAGGTGTCTGTGTTTCAATGACAATAAGCAGGATGGTTGAGTAATTGAACAAGCATTGGTTACAAGGACCAAAAGGCAATGAAAACGATCAGCGTCAGACAAAGCTGTTGTGATAAGCATCGCTCAAGCTCTCGAGTAATTATCTTAATCCAGTGTAAGCGTGCCGTTGGTATAGCTCAAACACACACACACACACACCAAGCATCAGCAATAGTTAGCCTTTCACTGATCAAACAATCTCACCGTGTTTACCTGAAGGTATTACTTCCAGGGACGTTATCACTCCCCCCATCCCCAACGCACCCCCAGTTTCCACCAAAAACTAAAACACAGGTTAATAAGCTGTGCTTTCCCCCTCCACGCAGAATTGTCAAGCGCTTTGAGACGTCCTCTCGATGTGAAAGGCGCTGTGTAAGTGTAAATCGCATTGTAAATAGCATCCAGGAGTGTGCTTAATGCAGTCGTAAATGCAGGTTTGCTTTGGGAAGCGGATTAAGATGAAATCTTGGGATATGTTGCTCATCGTTGTACTGGCATTATTATTATCTCTAAATTCAAGGAAATCCGTTTGTATAAGACTTTTGTTTGATATACGTAGTTTTGCCGTCATTTGAGACAGAGCCACTTGAAAATATAGTTGCGGACTATTTGTGTGCGTGGGCATTTTTATCCAAGTCAATCACACCTTCCTTCCTGGAGTATTTTTTACTTTACTTTTGCTAAGGAACCCATTTAGAAATGTAACGCTGTTTATTTCAGTGTC
This sequence comes from Callorhinchus milii, assembly GCF_018977255.1. Taxonomy (NCBI): domain Eukaryota; kingdom Metazoa; phylum Chordata; class Chondrichthyes; order Chimaeriformes; family Callorhinchidae; genus Callorhinchus; species Callorhinchus milii. The sequence continues at coordinate 1,284,463 of NW_024704750.1, forward strand.
TGTATGGGGTGAAAAATCAGTCAACATCAATTATACAGTGAGGGGGACAAACGAGACAGTATGATAATTGTAATTATCACGTTGAAACTTTTGTAAAACCTAACGCTTTTTAACCCCTGTATATAGAATTGCATTAGAGGCTTTATAGGATTGGAAACGGGTCAATCGGTCAAACCAGTCTATGCGGTGTTCATACTCCACACCCCTCTATTCCCCTCTCCCTCATGCACGCATCAAGTTTCCTCTTAAATAATTTTGTTTCAACCACAGTGAGTATCCGAGTTACATGGCAATATACAGTATGTGTATACACAGGGGGACCAAAAAGTCATGATATCTTCCCTATTATCTAAAAAAAATCATCATTTCTTGAAGACTTATTAGATGTTGCAATGGTATTAGGATTTATTGGTCACCCTGTGTTTACGCATTGTCCTCCTATGTAGATTATATACTGTAATGGCAATAACAGCTAGCATTTGTCTAGCATCTTTCACACTCAGAAATAAATGCCTTGCAGCACCTAACAAAACAGAAGTGATTAGAAATCGGGTGTTGTCGTGCAGACAAACACGGCAGCTAATGTGCAACAGAAACTTCCCGCAAACAATCGTGAGACAAGCAGTTAATTCAGCTGAATCCGGAGGTGAATTTTGGGAGAGGACAGGGAATGTAAACCAGGATGACCGAGGCCAAAAAAAAGGCTAACTGAGGGCATTGCTGTGTGAAAATTGTCTGCCACACTCTCCTACAAATCACATAGTCACTACACTTCACAGTATACCCTGCCAAGGGCTTTGAGACAATACAATACAAAATTACACTCGTAAAGCTGTATCGAATGCAAGGATGATTATTATTATTATCATTAGTAAGAGAGACCCTTCTTTTCTTTGAAATGATACAATGCCGGTCTCCGCATCTATCTCTCATATGTAGATCAAGTCACACCTTTACCAACACATCTCTCTATAGCCGTTCACCCTTCTCAGAGGAAAATATTTTATGCGGTGTAATTACCTGGAGTGCTTATATTTATATATATATCTTAATCTACAATACACCCCGCTATGTTAGACGTGGCTACATCATTGTTCTCCCACACGCCTCCTGTGTCTGTTTGGAGGAGAAGAGAGGAGGAGGCGATCTCTCATTTCTGGCATCTTGATGTCAGGGAAGGCAGAGCGAGCGAGGCAGGGAAATTAGTGACCGGACACCAGCACTTGAACCACCTCAGGGATTCAGCAGTCAAACACTTTGCATGCTTATTAGAATAATAGCATCCATATCAAAGGCTTGCTGCAGGGGGTGTGGGTGGAGGTGGGTGGAGGGGGCAGGCAGCAGAAAATCAGACATCGGGGTAATTCCGCCAGTAAATAGGCGATGCTCTCACATGCCGGCTTGTGGAGCTTATCATGGAGCGAGAGTCTAAATATATCATTATCTCAGCTACCAAGATCACTAGCGTTGCCGCACAGTGAGAAGGAAAGGTTTTACTATTCCCCCAGATGATGATGATAATAATAATAATCCTTGCATTTGATACAGCGCTTTATCACGTCTTCCAGAGTCTCAAAGCGCTTCGCAGGATATGCTGTAAAGTGAATTGGCTGTACATTTTGTGGGCAAAACGCAGCAGCCAATTGCGCACAGCAGCGTCCCACAGTCGTGGATTGAGTGACCAAATTATTATTTTTTTTGGAGGGATTATTAACCCCAGATCCGTCAATCGACTAACAACCAGGTTCCTACTTACTGCTGGTAAACAGAGGTGTGTGTGTGGAGTAAGGAAACTTGCCCAACGTTTCGCCCTATCCTGGGGAATCGAACCCGGGTCCTCTCGCTTGCGAGGCGAGGGCTCTAACCACTGAGCTACAGGACTCCACTTGGCTCATTTCAACAACAAAAAAGGAGTTGCCCTATTACCTGTTCATCACTCACCTGTAATTATGGCACCAGGAACATTGATGCTCTCTCACATACCATGTGTCTCAAAGCCAATCCCTTCATAATAATAATTTGGTCACTCAATAATTGGTGACACTGCTGTGAGCAATTGGCTGCAGCGTTCCGCCCACAGGATGTACAGTCAATTCACCTGACAGTAATATCCTGTGAAGCGCTTTGAGACGTCTCGACGATGTGACAAGGCGCTGTATCAAATGCAAGGATTATTATTATTCTGCTTTCTTTCCTTCCGCCCATCTTGTCAATTTTCAGGCAATCAGTCACTTCACCAGATCACTTCACAAGATTGGTCTGGATGGATGAAGAAGCCCTTTGGTCCATCTGTTCTCATCCCTCCAGAACATCCTACCCTACTGTCCCTCCATCACAACACCAAGCTGCTTTTCAAATGAGTCCCAGTGTCCTGGCCTCAACCACCGTTCCTGGTAACCCTGTTCCAGTCATTAATTGGCCTCTGGGTAAAGAAACACTTCCTGGTGTCTGTCCTGAAATTGCCCCTTTGCAAACTCTAAACTTACATCCTCTTGTTCTACTGTCTCCGTGCATCCTTTACTTTTTCGATCCATTTAGAATTTATACAGCTCTATGAGGTCCCCTTTGAGTCGTCTTCTATCAAGACTGAAGAGCCTCAGCTTGTCTAATGGCTGGTGATCGCTCAACATAGTTTAATCTTGTTTTCTTGGTGAGCTTTGACAAAGGTCATCAAGTGCCCAGTAGTCCCACTAGATGTCTATGGCAAGCACTGTACCTACTCCATCTCCATGCTATTTACAAGGCCACTAGCTACCCCTGATGGCAGGGTATTGGTATTACATTAACAGTTGTAAGTGAGCCTCTGTGAGGGAATCTCATTGATAATGTTGTGGTGTGTTAACATGATAGCCTATAACCAGATGGATCTAACACTTCAATGAGTTATTGAGCCACATGATCGGATTATGATGTGAATTACAGGCGTGTTCCTTAAATATTATATGAGATTGAAAATATGAATGAAACCGGAGACGTATCATTTATTTACTTATTAGATTTCTTTTCCTTCCTTTACCTTCTGCAGATTCCCCTCCTATTTTCTCCTCTCCCTGAAACCCTTTTTGATTCCCTTCGGCCCCTGCTGAGTGTGCCAGACACATCTGTCGTCCGTCTTCACGACTGTTTGTGGGATGTTGCTGCACGCAAAATGGTTATCCCGTTCGCCCACAAAATACAAAAAAGCTGCACTTCGTAGCAATTACCTGTGAAGTGCATCGAGGTGTTTTGATGTTATTGGCACTGTATCAAATACAAAGCCTATTAGTTCCGGGAGCACCAGTCTTCCTCCAGTGCCTGAACCAAATGCATTTGAACCTTGTTACAGTCCAAAATCCACTGCCTCCGCCAACCCCACCACCCCCGCCCCGGACCTTATCTTTCACCTACAAAACACACAGTCACTACACTTTGCATTATATCCGGCAAAGTGCTTTGCAACGTCTCGACGATGTGATGGGGCAATGTGTCAAACGTGAGGATTATTATAAGTGAACAAACATGATAATAATAATAACCTTTGCTTTAAATATAGAATTCCAGCGTCACTGAGACGCCTCAAAGCACTTCACAGGAGTTAGTGTGGTGTAGTCGCTGTTTGTTTGTAGGTGAATGCGGCAGCCAATTTTGCACATAGGAATGTCCCACAAACAACCAGTAAGTGAGTGAGTGACTGATTTTATGGGATGGAGGGGGATTTTGGCCAGGACACTGGAAGAGAGAGAGAGAGAGAAACATAGTGCCACAGGATCTCACAAAAACCTGACAGTAATTCCCTTTAGTATCTCGCCAACGGGTGTGTGTGTGTGTGTAGGGGTGGGGGGGTTTGGGGGGGAGTGGAGTGGGAAGGGTTAAATATAATCGAGCCCTCCCTTTGAAAAGAAAGTCAGAAATAGAAATTAAAGAACAAAACCGAGGAAAATAAATTGCCAAACCAGATATGTCTTTGACAAGCGCAAAAAGATCGTTCTTTGGGGAGGGGGAGAGGGGAAGAAACAAAGTATATGTTAGACAGAGAAAAAATAATTATTGCTGCTACCATTAGTCTATTGTGGTTGCTGACAGAAGTGTATATTTTGCCGAGGATGATGCATAACCCACATCCAATGTGTGTTGAAAAGGGGAGGATTGGGGAGGTTTTTTGTGGATTGAAGGCAGGTTTGGCTGGAACCGTTCTCTCTGAGTGATTAGCTCTCGCAGCCCTGCACCAAGCCGAATTCACATCCACAACTCAACGCCCTCCTAGATTTTGTGCAATACGTAGCACTTTGCAACTGCGAAATACAAGGCGGGGTGGGAGTGGGGATGGTGGGGGGTGGGGGGGGGGGGGGGGTGGAAGAGGAAGGGATGTGGAGGACAAAAGAAAAATCTAAAATCATTATTATTATTTTTTTAAAAAAAGCCATAAATAATCCAAAACAAAAACAACTTTGTGGGGGTGGGAAAGGGATAGAGAGTTTAGAGCTCCACGTGGTTAGGGCTGAACTCGATCACTTCCACGTTATGCCAATCACAACAACAGTGACGATGTCTCTCCCACCCCTACCCCTTACCCTCACCCCCACGCCCCTGCCCCCCACCCCTCACCGCCCCTTCCTCATGTTGCTGTTAGATTGTTGGTTGTTGGTTTCACGTCACCCCATGACAGTTGACGCTCTGGCATTGTTACAGATATCAAAAGTTCAGGAGAGAGAGCTTCAGGGATTTGGATCCAAAATTTCCCTCAAAAAAACGACTCGTCAGATGCAGATGGGAATAAACAGCTATTTTTATCCAGTTAATAACAGGGTCTCAAGATTCCATGTTCACCAGACACGTTGAAGAAAGTTGAGTTTGTCCTTTCGAGGTGAAGGAAGGTATGATGTCAGCGTTTGAAGCTCTTTAGCTTTTGAAGGGAAATTGATAAACTCGACCCAGACAAAATGGCTCAAACCTCACTGACAATATGATCCAAGGTCAGCAACCCTTCTTTACTGTGAAGTGAAGTGTGGTGACTGTATTTTTAGGTAAACCGGGCAGCGAATTTTCACGTGCGTCTCATAAACAGCTATGAAATGAATGATCGATTGTATCTGAGTTGTTGATGGGCTGGGACATCGGGAGAGAGAAACTCCCTTCTCTTTTCAAATAGTGCCACAGGATCTTTAACGTCCACCTGAACATGCAGACGGACCTTAGTATGAATATATAATATATATTTATGTATATATATACATATATACACACAATCGATAAAGACAGACACAGAGAAGAACAGACAAAGAGATAAAAGCAACAATAAATTCACTTCCTCACTCAAACCCAAAGTTCTTTCAAGTTATTGGAAGATGACATTTTTGAAGAACGACAGTTTAATTGCTCTACGTGTTTTAAAATAAATCAAACGTCATCGCGGGGAGAGAGTCGATGTGCCTATATCTTATGTAGATAACGCTTATCACTGCCACCGGGGAGGATTATAATTTTTGTTGACAGAAGTGGGTATTTTGCCTTTGTTTTATTTTGGGGGAGGGATGGATGGAGGGAGGGAGGGAGGGAGGTATTAATGGACATTCCACTCTAGCTAACACCAGAGCAAATGCTCTTATCAAATGCCTCGCTCTATTAAGTCACGAGGTGAGAGAGAGAGAAAAGGCCAGCCTTCCCTCCTCTTTGATGATGAACGCCGTTAACGAGATTGGACAAGCCGCAGAAGCTGAGTTTAAATATTGATATTGATAAATATTGATATGATGCCAGGGCGTGTGAAGATACTGGAATGCTGATTTCTGCAGCTTGCTGACGTATGTTTAATTCATTAAGTGGTCACAATCACAAGCGCTTTATTGCTGTATAAAAGCAGTTTCTACTTGCTGCAAGAGCCAGTTCAGTAACTGTTTGTACTCAGACCTCGGATAAGAAGTTATCCCATCGTAACAGAAGATAAGAAAAAAAACACTGAACTCCCAAACATACACTCACCTGTACCTGGTGCTGTATTGTGTGGTGAGTTGCCCAATGAACCCATTTAAGGTAAACCTCTCTCTTGCTTTGAAGAACAAACAATACCTTTATGTGAAGGTCTCCATGCAATTTTGATTCATTTTTTGCTTTTTGCAAACTCCACCAGCTTTTCCGCAGGGTGACTGGCCTGTATATAAGATCGAATGGAGCCGATCTAATGGGGAGTTTAGGACAAACTGGGTGGGGGGGGGGGGCGAAATGTGGAACCGTCTGCCAGAAGCTGTGTCAATGATCTGCAGGAATGCTGCTCCTCCTCACCAGTCTGTTTTCCGATTCCCTCGAGTCAGAGTGACGTTTGTCCACTAACTACACTCAGATTGTTTCACTTAAGAAATCCGTTAAGTAATTACTGGATTGTTGGCTCCAAACCGGAGTTTAGTTCACAGTGAATGGTCCCCACCCCCCACCACCCCCGTTCAAGACATTCCACTATGGGACGGGCGCTGTCTGAATGCTGGTTGCGGTGGCAGGGAGGATGCACTGTAAAATGTAGTGACTGTGGATTTTGTAGGCAAAGATAATTGAATTGAGTAAGAAAAAAAATCTATAGTCTATCACCAGATTTCATCGCTGCCTATATATAGTAGGAAACAGGCTAAGGGCACCCTCGATGTGTTTGCTTCTCGGTTACTATGAATGAAGGCATCTGGGGGGAACTTTTTAATTATCGACGGCTCGCTAAAAAGGTGCATTCCCTCACACTTCAAACTTTTAATTAGCGTGCTGTCCGACAGTGTTCTCTGCCGCGTGAGCGAGCGGGCAAATAAAATTATTTCTCTCCTCCTCCCCATCGCAGGGATGTTGAATCATTGCCAGCAGTAACGTACACTGTCGCAAAACACAACAACTCGCAATCATATACCGTAAAATGTGGGGTAGCGTCTCGGAGCGCTTAAGTTTTCGTTCAAAGCGACTTTTCTGCTTGCGGAGGGGTGGGTGGGGGGGGGGGGGGGGAACGGGGTTTGGAGGGGGAGATTCAAATCCCATTTATTCCGTACGTTGGCATATTAAGGAGAATGAAAATTGTGATAATGGTTAGCGGCGTTCCTTACGTTTAGTTGGAGTGACGGGTCTGCCCTGGCAATGTCCCACAAACAGCCATGAAGTGGACCATCAATTCTATGCGGTGGGATTGTTAGCCGGGATGGTGGTCTAAGACGTTTCGAAACGGCGGCGTGTGGGGGGTTAAATAAATCAGTACGGCTTCCCACCAGCTCTGTCCTGCCACACTTCCCAACAGATACATCTGTTCAACAATTTTTTACATGATTTTTTTCATAAAAAATTCAACACCCTGGGTCCGTGCTCTTGCAAGAACCTGAAAATTTATGCAGCGAATGGAATTGTTAATTTCTCAGAGGAGAACAAGGAAAGAAAAAAAAAAATTACAGATCGGAGCGGAATTCTTTGAGTGAAACGCGTGCAGGGGGCATCTCTGCCTCTTTATCCTTAATCACAGTTTAGCATCGAGTATCAACTCTAGCCCGTACCCTGCATGCTGATCGTTCTCTCGCGCAGCGCTGGAGGAGACGAGCGGGAACTTGCTCAGGGACCTGAAGCGGCAACTTCCAATTTCGAAATAAACTATAAAAGGAAACCGCTTCTCTTGCCCCCCCCCCCCCCCCCACCTTCCCCCGCCCACCACCCCACCCCAACACCCACAGCCCCCACCCTCACCCCACCCCACCACACACAGCCCTCACCCTCACCCCACCCCCACAGCCCCACCCCACACGGCCCTCACCCTCACCCCCACCCCACCACACACAGCCCTCACCCCCACCCCACCACCACACAGCCCTCACCCCCACCCCACCACCACAGCCCTCACCCCACCCCACCACACACGGCCCTCACCCCCCACCCCACCACACACGGCCCTCACCCCCACCCCACCCCACCACACACAGCCCTCACCCCACCCCACCCCCACCACAGCCCTCACCCCCCACCCCACCACCACAGCCCCACCCCCACCCCACACAGCCCTCACCCCCACCCCACACAGCCCCCACCCCACTGGCTCTCTCCACACCATCCCCACCTTTGCTTCTATAAATAAAGGAATTAAAGCATGTTTTTTATTCCTCAGTTAAGTACAAGCCTGTGAAGTGCGCACAATTGTCAGAATGGCGGGTTCTCGATGTTCATCTCTAGGCCAGGCTGTTCCAGTAAGTGTAGAACAGTGAGGCTAATTTCGATTTAAGTGCATAGGTTTGCAGTCCATACACACCATGCATAATTAAGCAGCGGAATAATGGCTTCATTCTCACCTTTGCAAATGTTAATCTGTTCATTGCTCAACTCAACAGCTCAGTTTAACACTTCAATATTCGCTAACTACCAGAGTCTAGCTAGTGTAAATGTCATGCTTTAAAGTTCCTCGTGATGTACTAAAGCCAACCCGTTGCCATCAATATACAACAGTCATTTTCTAAACATGGTACGTCATTTTGTTAATCCGACCTTGTGCCTTATATAAGATCCTGTAGCTCAGTGGTTAGAACCCTCGCCTCGCTGGTGAGAGGACCTGGGTTTGATTCCTGGGTAGGACAAAATGTTTGGCCAGTTTCCCTACTCCCCCCGTCTCTGTTTGCCCAGCAATAAGTAGGAACCTGGATGTTAGTCAAATATTCAAGATCGAATTCAAGATCCTCATCCTCACTTTCAAGGCCATCCATGGCCTCGCCCCCTCCTGCCTCTCTGACCTGCTGACTCCCTACCAACCTGCCCGCTCCCTCCATTCAGCGGGCTCCGGCTGCTCCATGTCTCCCGCCCCACCATCACTGGCCGGGCTTTCAGCCTCTCTGCCCCCACACTCTGGAACTCCATCTCAAGGTCCCTTCCCCTCACTTCCTCCCTCGCCTCCTTCAAGGCCGGTCTCAAGACCCTTCTCTTCGATTGTGCCTTTGGTCGCCCTCCCACCTCTTTGCCTTCCCTCACCCCTACCCCACCCCTCCCCCATGCTCGGGTCCCGACACCTGACTGTTCAGTGCCTTGGGATGACCTCCCGACCTGAAAGGCGCTCTACAAATGTAATTTTGTTGTCAGTCGATTGGCGGATCACTTTTCCGGGGGTAATAATCCCTTCAAATGAAAAAGATTGGGTCACTCAATCCGTGACTGTTTGTGGGACGGACGCTGCTGTGCCCAATTGTCTGCTACGTTTCGCCCACAAAATACACAGTCACTCCATTTTACAGTATATTCTGTGAAGCGCTTTCCAACGTAGGCGATAAGGCGCCGTATCAAATGTAAGTATTATTATCATTATAGCCTTTGAGATCCAACCTTTGGATGAGACATTAAACTGAGGTCCCACCTTTGCCTGTTCAGGCGGACGTTACAGATCCTGCAGTGCTATTGGAAAAGAGAAAGGAATTTCTCTCTTCTGGGCTGACAGATGAAAATTGATCATTCACTTCAAGGCTGTTTTGTGGGATATCACTGTGCGCAAATTGGCTGCTGAGTTTTGCTACAAAATACACAGTCACTGCACTCAGCAATAAAATCAGTGAAGCACTTTTGAGTCGTTCTTCTGATGTGAAAGGCACCGTAACAAAATGCAAGGATGATTATTATCACAAGGTCAAAGCAACGTCTTCTGGCTCAGAGTCAAATGCCCTTGAGATGCAACCCAGTATTAGATTAGTTTTGTTGACAGCAGCCTCACACTGACTAACCCTTTATAATAATAATAATAATAATCCTTGCGTTTCATATAGCGCTTTTCACGTCGGGAGGACGTCCCAAAGCGCTTCACAGAACACACTGTAAAGTGAATTGACTGTATATTTGTGGGCGAACGCGGCAGCTAATTGCGCACAGCAATGTCCCACAAACAGTCGTAGATTGAAAATGACCAATTTATTATTGTTTGTGGTTTTGGAGGGATTATTATTAGGCTCTGTGTGGAGTAAGGAAACTTGCCCAAGGTTTGGCTCTGACCTACCTGGAATTGAACTTTGGCGAATGATCAATAAACACACCCAAATCCCTTACGTTCTTCCCCTCTGTTGATGACTCCCTTTTCATTATATGCCCCCGCTTGCTGGAGTTCTGGAGCTCAGTGGTTAGAGCACTCGCCTCGCAAGCGAGAGACCTGAGTGATTATGGTCAGGACGAAACCTTGGGCAAGTTTCCTTACTCCACTCGCCTGATAATAATCCCTCAAGAAAAAAAACAATAATAAATTGGTCACTTCAATCCATGACTGTTTGTGGGACATTGCTGTGCGCAATTGACTGCCGCATTTCGCCCACAAATATACAGTCAATTCACTTTACAGTGTATCCTGTGAAGCGCTTTGAGACGTCTCGAAGACATAATTAGGCGCTGTATCAAATGAAAGGATTATTTAATTATCATTACATGCAAAACATAAGCATGTTCCCGCACCTCACTTTATTTATGAACCATAAACAAATCAAAGGCAGAAATAAAACCTCAACTGCAACTGTACACAAGAAATAAAGTGTTGTGAGATAGCTGACCGGGGGATACGAGAGCTGAAACACACTGTGTTTGGTATCTGCAGGGGCAAAAGAGTATCATAGCATGTAATCACCGAGTGATGTTGCAGCCTCACCAATTTATTGGATTCGCTCCGCATATCTTAGGAAGTCAGTCAAGTAAGAGAAAGAAGAATCCCTTTTGCTTCACAATAATAAACCATAATTAACATTTATAAACATCAGGTCAAGGGGGTGGGGGAAACGTCTTGTTTTTTTTGACTGGCCGTCATTTAATCAAATTGATAACGAACAAACAAAAATAATGAGATAGCCCCGGGGGCTGGTCACTCCCTCCCTCAAGGTTTGCCTTGAGAGCAGAATAATCATTTGCAACAACAACAACAACTTGCATTTACACAGCGCCCTTCATGTGGGGCAATGTCTCGGAGCGCTTAAAAGTGGCGGAGCCTGATGCCAAGCTGGAGGGAGGGAGGGAGATGACTGTAAGCACTTTCTTTTGCATCGCAGCTCAAACACGATGGGGGCAGAAATTGTGTCAGGCTCCAGATTCGCTCCAGATCGTGAGCACAAACGATCCAGCATTAACGCTGGCAACAGTTCTGTGTCCCCGACCAGATACAAATCCGATTCTCTTTGCAAGGGATTGAATGGACACGGAGCCATCGCCTTGTCCTGTTTGCCATCTGGTCCACACTCACCCTCGTGGCCCGTTGACTGTAACCTGATGTCCTCCAGTTCTGCCCTCATGACCCACTTCATGTCAGAACATACTTTACAACCAGCCTCTTGAGTCTCAAGTCATGCGCCCGACTTCAGGTTCAATTCAGTGGTTGAGTGCGTGTCAAGACCAGATGGTTGGCAGTGTTGTGATACAAGAACTGGATAGATATTTGTTAGGTCAGGGATTCAAGGGATATGGAGCAAGGGCAGGCAGTTGGAATTGAGGTACAGATCAGCCATGATCTTATCTTCTAGAGAGGCAGAACAGGCTCGAGGGGCTGAATGGCCTCCTCCTGTTCCTATGTTTCTATGTTCCTAAACGAGCTTAGATCTCACAGGCCACAATAGTTCATTAAGGTTAATCGCTGTGGCTGAGTGTTTTTTCACAAAAACCCCCCACAAAAAGCAGCGAACATCAGGCAGGATTGTAACACTAGGGTCACAAATCTTACTGGCTGTCAAGCGGGAAGAGAGGAGAGGAGAGGCTCAGTGCCTTTGGATGGAACGTTCCAGGCTTTAATACTGTCAGAAGTGTGAGGCTTTTGCGAGAGTGTGGAATTACGTTTCCGGCGAGAGTGTGTTAATTGCTAACATTTTGCATAAAGTGCCCCCGGCTGTTCTCAGGAGGGCTTCTGCTTCGAGAAGGAACCGGCTGATAAGTCATCAATGTTACACAGGCAACGAGGAGAGTTTTCTCAGCCAGCAATTGTCAACACCCCAGTTGACAGGTCGCGATAGGTGCCAGTCCCAGTGGCTCTGAACCAAGTTTGGCCGAGGAAGTCTTTTCACACTCTCCCCTACCCCTTCCCTCCAACTTAAAGCCTCTTCCCACTTGAGACAGCAGGTTGCCTTAATGAGGATGTCTCTCCCCACGTTGCTATCGCCACTTTGTCAGGTGTCACCCGGGCTCAGTTGCTTGCAGCCTCACCTCCAGGTCAGAAGGTGGTGGGTTCAAGCCTCACGGTGGAGCTTTGAGGTCACATTCGAGGCTGATTCTCCCGTACAGTAGGAGTGGGGGGGGAAGCGCTAAGTGGTGGGAGGTACCGTCCTTCAGATGACACACGTTAATAATAACCCTTGAATATTTTTATCCTTGCATTTGATACAGCGCCTTATCACGTCTTCGAGATGTCTCAAAGCGCTTCACGGGATACACTGTAAAGTGAATTGACTGTATATTTTGGGGGCGAAACGCGGCAGCCAATTGCGCACAGCAGTTAAACCGAGGTCCCATCTGTGCCTGTACAGCCAAACAGTTAAAGATCCCGTGACACTCTTCGAATAGAGAAGGGTGAGTTTCTCTCTCTCTCGCTCTCTCTCCCGGTGTCCTGCCCAACAATCCCCCAAATAACTTTGTGGCTGTTTGTGGGACATCGCTGTGTGCACATTAATTGCTTTGAGACATCCTCCCGACATGAACGGTGGTGTATCAAACGTAAGGATTACTGTTATTCTATTGATTTCCATTCTGTATAGATTGCCTCCTCAATGCTTTATTCTCTTATGTGCAACGATCGTTTCGGAGTAAAATTCTTCCTCAGCCTATTTATAAAACTCAAGAGAGGCAGAACTCCATCGCTCCTTCATTCTTACCAGCATCGGGGAGCGAAGAGAAGACGACAACGGAAGCTTTATTTCACACACGTTAACTTTGTAATGAATTTGGGTGTCAACCCGTCAAGATAAGTAAGTGTGTCCCTACCCCACATCATGTGGCATATTGGACCATTAAGAGGCTGTTAACATTAACGTTAATGACTTATCCTTGAGTTTGATTCACGTGCCTTTCACGTCCGGAGGACGTCTCAAAGTGCTTCACTGGACTTTACTGCAACGTGTAGTGACCGTGGGCAGATGCGGCACCCAAATTGCGCACAGCGACGGCCCACAAACCAGCTATGAAGTCGGTCCATGACCAATTTTTTTATGTGGTGGATTTGTCGGCCAGGACACCAGAAGAAACTGCCTTCTCTTTTCGATTAGCGCCTCTGTCCTGTGTGGAAGGTGTTACGTAAATACAAGTTGTTGATGTTCACACGCACGTAAAGTTCTGCGTCTCTTTTTAGTGACTGACAATACACGTTTTCCCCCTTTTACACAACGATTCATGGAAGGTCCTTGACAGGAAAGTAAATAAATGGCCGTGTTTCCTGACGTGCGATTGCTGTGGTGCAGGACGCAGCCCGGCTGGGAACTCACTATTAACTTACATTCCTTCCCAGCACCAGTGTGGAAGTAAAGATATTATGCCTTCCTTTCACTCTGGATCTATAGCTTTACTTTTTCCCCTACACTGCACAGCCCTCATTTTGGTTTAATGCGGGGTTACTCTCGCCTGAGCCGGCAAGGTTTTTGGCATCTTCCATCCATTGAAATTCGGCAGCTTTTGGTTATAATACGTTGACTCGAGGCACATGAATGAAAAGGTTCCTTCGGCAGCATGGGCTGGCTAATCATATTTTTTTTAGTGGGTGGGGGTTGGGAGGAGACTGTGGTGGGGGGTGTTGGAGAAGTTAGAGGGCGGAGAGAAGAAGAGGAGGGGGTGGTGGGGGCTGGGGGGGGAATCCAGAAAGAAAAATCATTTTCCTCCCTGCTCCACAAATCACAGAATGTCACATAAGCGGTGGATACATAATCTGTGACAGGTACAATGCATTAGTTATATGCTCTATATACTTTGTTAAATAGATTTAATCTATGCGCTTTGATTTTTTTTGATTAAAACATTGGAGTTGCTGCATTTATCGTGGTTGCACATTTTTTTCCCGGTGTGTGGAGGGGGAGGGTGGGTGGGTGGGGGCGGAGGGGCGGGGGGTGGGGGAGGCGGAGGAGGAATGGGAGAGGCAGAGGGGGAGGCGAGAGGCTGGGAGGGAGCGAACATTTGTAAATCGGTCTGACAGCTTTTCCCATCAGGACATGTTTTCAGGCAAGAGTGAACTGGAAAAAAAATATTAAGGAGAGTGAACTGAGCATATGGTTCATCATTTACTGAATCCAGTCAAATACACTCACTTTCCTGATAAGTAAGGATTTTTTTTTTTTTTGCCTTGTTCAGGCTTTGAAGTCAATGTGCAATGCGTTTGAAATCTGGCCTTGTGCGCTTGTGGTGCGATGGTGATACACGTAAAATAATCCGCGTTAATTAAATTTATCATCGAAGCAAACGTCTGGTACACTGCGCGAGGAGATATTATTGACTGGCGTTCCGGGACCGAGGATAAGACGCGAGATCTAATGAGATAATAATCCTGGCATTTGATATGGCGCCTTGTCACCTCCCCGGGAGGATGTCTCAGAGCGCTTTGTGTAGCTCACCGTGACATTGCTGTGCGCGTGATGGGTGCCACATTCCCCCACAAAATACACACCATCTCACCTACGCTGTTGGATGTCTCGACGACGTGTTAAGGCGCTGGATCAAACACCCAAGGGTTATTATTATTAAAGGTGTAGTGACTGTGTAATTTGTAGGCAAAACGCCAAGCTGCACACAGCAACGCACCCCCAAAAGAAACAGTGCAGTAAATGTCTGATTTTGTCAGGGGGGTGGGTGTGGAGGCGGGTGTGGAGGGTGGGGAGGAATTGACAACTGGTACAGCAGGAGAAACTGGCTTCTCTTTTCGAGCAGTGCCACGGGACCATTAAAGATCACTGAACAGGATACAAGACGGTAGCTCAGTCTCATCCAAAGGATGGCTTCTCCAACAGTGCAGAGCCCCAGGTCAGCCCAACACTGTGCGAGAGCATCAGCCTACACTACACTGTGAGCTCAGAGTGTCCAGGTGGTCCTCAATGTGGAGGGCGCTGCCAAATGAGCCTCCGTGGTTGGGGTTTGCAGAGGCGACTGATGCCGTCAGCCCTCGTGGCAATTTCCCATCTCTGTGAAGTGGCAAACAACGTGTGAACAATGCAATGACTGAACTGAATTCAGCAGAAGTAACCCAAGCCTCGCTGACTTTCTCGATAGCAACACCCGAGCTGTATAATAACTCGGAGCGTTTCACAATGACTGGGTCGGATGCCAAGCAAGGGAGCAGAGGGAAAGGAGGTGGTGAGTGATAAGGGTAAGTGCAGTTGAAGTGGGAAGTTACTGTAAAGGGTAGAATTGAAGGACAGACAGAGAAGGGAGATGGAGAGGGGACGCAAGGTGGAGGGGATAGAGGGAGTGACTTGCAGAGGTTAAGGGCTTGCTTGGTAACTGAATGATCATCAGTGAGATGGAAATGAGTCTGTGTAAATGAGCTGTCTGTCTCCTGAAGCCATGTTCTCCAGAAATTACCAGGACAGCAAGGGGTCAATCTATGCTCCGCGGTGTGTAGCTGTACGAGTCTGCTCTGGAGGGTATTTAAAGGTTAATTAACTGTACGGACAGGGAGAGACCAGGCACATCCTATGCCTCTGCTGAGATGTAAAATTCCGCGAGTATCGGAATTGTGAAGGACTCTCACATTTCTTGGGTAAAAAAAATCGTTAATCCTGGAGTTGTCCTGGATCCAAATCTGAATTCTGAGCCCAAGCGGAGTCTGAAATGAAATCCGGATTCAGCTCCAAATCAGGACAAAAATCCCAACTCAGGTTCTCGATTCAGGTCTGGTCTGAAGACCTGAATTTTTCAATTCAGGAAACTATCCGAGTCACGTCAGATCTCGACTGAACCGGAGTAAATCTCTGAGCTCAGAGAAGAAAGCTGTAACCCAATCCCAGATCCCAACCAACAGCTTGACCGCCCCTTCTTCTCTCGAATCTGGCGGAAGAGGTTGAATGAAGGCGATTGATATTCAAAATGCTGCTTCTGCATTTTTTAAAAAAATAATAATCATTTGGTCACTCACTCCACTGTTGTGCGCCATTGGCTGCCGCGTTTTACCCACAAAATGTACATTCACTCCCCCCCCCTTTACAGCACATTCTATGAAGCACTTGGAGACGTGATAAGGAGCTTTATCAAATGCAAAGATTATCATTATTTATCAAATCTGACTCGGCAGCAGCCCAAATTAGTAATTTGTTTGCCTACAAAATACCCAATCACTGCGTTTCACAATAACGTCTTGTGAAGCACTTTGAGATGCCCTCCCAATGTGAAAGCAAAGATCTTTTATTCAACTAACAGATCATCTCTGCAAGCAACACGTAATAATGATAATCCTCGCATTTGATACAGAGCCTCATCACGTCTTCGAGACGTCTCAAAGCACTTCACAGGATGCAATGTAAAGTGTAGTGACTGTGTATTTTGCGGGCGAAAGGCGGCAGCCAATTGCGCACAGCAGCGTCCCACAAACAGCCGTGGATTGAGTGACCAAATTATTATTTTGCTTTTTAAAAAATATTATTTCTTTTTTTGAAAGGATTGTTACTCCTGCAAAAGCGATCCGCCAATCGACTAACAACAGGGTTCCTACTTACTGCTCGATAAACAGAGGGGCGTGTGTGGAGTAAGGAAACTCGCCCAACTTCCCCTGCCCGACATTCGAACCCAGGTCCTCTCGCTTGCGAGGCGAGCGCTCTAACCACTGAGCTACAGGACACCACTGTAGAGAGAGAGGGGGGAGAGGTAACTGTACTGAGATTTCCAAGGGTATTCAGGGTGGTTAGGGTTAAATGACTTCTCAGACTGCAGCAATTTGGATCCATGTTGCGAGTATTCCTGAGCCTCTGCTACAGTGTGAGATCACTCTGCCTCCAAATGAGGGGAGACAAAGGCAATATGTCACATTAGGTCATGTCAGGTCTAATGCGGAATTTTATTATGTGATTTAATAAATTGCCGATAACCATTTCATTTTAATGTATGTTGATTTGAACAGTAGTTGTAATAACCCCATCAGCATAACTGGCCTGTCATTTCCAGGGATGGATTCTAAACCAGAACGCCATCATTTTCCCATCATTGTTACTTGTTACAGTTGTTAGTAATGATCGTTTTCTCTCGCCTGTGATCTTATCGCGAATGTTTCTTTAATTTGTTAGCCTTGTACAGAGCTTTAGCTCTTGTACTTACAGGAAGTGGCTCAGTTAAGTGCCTCGCGTGAACACAAACCGTGCTAACCAGGCCCCTGCATTCACAATAATTGACAGAGTAACAACATGTGGATGAGAGCTATTCACGGAGCTATTCGCTGAGCCTGGCTCAGTGGGTAGTGCTCTCGCCTCCGAGTCAGAAGGTCGTGGGTTCAAGCCACCTCTCCCACCCGCCCCGTCCCCACGTCCGGATATTGAACTCACACAACCTGGACTGATGCTCCAACACGCTCCAATTGCTAAAAGTGCCGTCCTTTGGATGCAACGTTAAACCGAGATCCTATCTGTGCCTGTCCACGTCAATCATCTCCCTGGCACTGTTGGAAAAGAGAAGGGAGCTTCTCCCGGTGTTCTGGCCAACAATCAACCCTCCCCGGCCCCTCCCCGCCCCCCCCAATAAAATTGATCAACAACAACTTGCATTTCTGCAGCGGCCTTCACACAGGATAATATCTCGGAGCGCTTTACAGTGGTGGGGATGGACGTCAGGATGGGGGAAGAGGAGAGGGAAGGGAAGGTGACCATAGGTGTGAAGAGGTGGATCCTTGTGAAGCCCTTTGAGCCATCTCATCAACGTGATGAGGCATGATATGAAAGACATGCATTATTATCATTGCTGACAATTGACTTGGAGGAAAGCACTGCTTGAAATACTTGCGAGGGATCCAGGTGTCCTCTTGGCTCAGATGGGTAACAGTCCCTTCAAGGAGCCAGAAGGTTGGAAGGTTCAAGCCCCAGATCAGATTTGATTTGATTCGGATCTTTCGGGTGATCTTTTAGGAGGAACAGGAGGAGGCCATTCAGGCCATCGAGCCTGTTCCACACCGGTTTATTAGATCTTTTAAAATCTTTTAATCCAAGTGCCTGCCTTGCCCTTCCTCCATAACTCCTATTACCTCTCCCCCTCTTGGTCTATCTCTCTTTTTAACATCCCTATTGTTTCTGCTTATAATAATAATGATAATAATATATGATTCTGTGCATTTGGTATAGCGCCTTATCACGTCTTCAAGACGTCTTAAAGCTTCTACAGCTTTCTAGGGTCCTGACAACATTACATCGGTGGGTGGTTGTGACGAGCACACAGGTGGCAAATAATAATAATACATTTGTAAATATAATGTAAACATATTCAATATATGAATAATAATCATAAATTCATAAAAAAAACACTAAATGGAGCAGAACGACACACAGCTTTCTTGAGCTAACCAGAGCTCAAGGGCAGAATATTCCTCAGTCTGTGTAATAATAATAATAATAATCCTTACACTTAATGCAGCACGTCAGACTTCAACAGTTACCCCAACACACACTCTGGGGTCTCCAGAAGCCTTGACCGTTGGCAACGTAATGCTTTCCGGAATGAGGTAAGTAGGGAGCGTCCCTCCAGGGAGAGGGAGAGAAAGAGAGAGAGAGAGAGCGCATTCCATTCCAACAATCTCTCTCTGGGATTTCCACGTGTAGGTGGGTTGCAGGGAATTCTCAGTTTAGTTTGGATGCTCTTAAGCAACGGTGACGGGTTTCTGCGCGTTTCTGGCTGACCCCCCACACCCAAAAAAAATGGCATCTTTAACATTGGGAGCACATGACAGGATGTAACCCTGGAGTTTTGGACTGTGTATTTTGTAAGCTTAGGTGCAGTACCAAGGCATCAACAACAACCTGCATTTATACAGCGCCCCTCACACAGGGTAACGCCACTCAGGCAGGGTAGCGTCCCTTTGCGTGAGTGTGTGTGGGTGTGAGCTGACCGCTTGCTATGTGTCTGAGATGGATTACCACCTTGTGATTTCGCCGCTTTAGCTCACGAGAAGCCAAACTTCAGCAGCCAGTCGGCATGCTCTTGCTGACAAATGTATCATCAGTAGATAATACTGATGAAATGCTCTCGCTAATGTTCTTCTTTCCTCTGTTAGGCAGTGAAGCATTGACGGCAATCAGTATGTCCTGTCATGTCAGCCTCTTCACCCCGACCCTCTCTCTCTCTCTCTCTCTGACTCTTTCTCTCTCGCAACAGCCCCTCACCCCCCCACTGCCCCCCGTCGCTGCCTCCCCTTGCCGTGCTCTTTTATCTAAAAAAAATCTCCAGCAGTAAAGTAACCGAAATGAGGCACTTTGGAAAGTCGAATTTCAACTCCATTTACATAACAAAGCCCCGAGGATGAGGAATGATAAATGTGACAGAAGTCTCTCTTGGAAAGAAACTGTCAGACTGGCCTCGAGATTTTCCTACTAAGCACATATTCTCGGTACAAATTCGTGCAAGTGCAGCGTAAAAACAAATGAATGCTCACGGAGAAAAAATCTTCATTTTCTGCCAGAAAATAGCCTGCTTTTTTTAAAAAAAATGAAATGACATTATGCATATGAAAATGTCCAGAATGATGTTAGATTTATGCATGCATCAGACACAAATTCTATTACTACACACACGCTGTTGTGTAATTCACTCTGAACACATGACTGCGCTGATCAAATCTGATCTCATTAAAGTCAGACACGGACAGTGAAGGAGTCAAGAGGAATTTACGACTTGGATACTTGAAAGAAGTAAATTGCAATCCTGTTTAAAAGGCTTTTCCCCCTCCCTCCCTCCTTCTCCCCCCACGTCTCCCCCTACCTCCCCCTCCCTTCTCCCTCTCCGCCACCCCAGTGGGGTATGGCTTGGCTCTGTGATTAAGGTCACACTGAGCCTTTATTATTGGCTTGGCTAATGTGATTGCACTGGAACAATACCCTTGAACTTGCTGCCGCTGATGTGCATACTAATTGCCTAATTTGTCCTTCACAAGACCTTGGCCGACCATCCACTTACTCTTGTGATCTGGCTGCCTGCATCTAATCATAATCGTCATCAATGAATAACTACATATTATCTATCAACCCTTCCTTCTCAGTCACTCTTGCTCCCACACACACACATCTCATCTCTCCATCATCAAATCTAATAGCATTCATACACATCTTCTTTTTCTCGTTTCTCATCCAGCCTTTCTCTCTCTCTCTCTCTCTCTCTCTGTCTCGCCCTCTGTCTCTGTCTCTCTCTCTCGCTCTCTTTCTTCCCTTTCCGAGTGATCTTCGAAGGGTTAAAAAATAGCTTTGTACAATTCTTTGTACAAAAAGAACCTGTAAGTGGATAAGTTGGCTTTGTGCGCTAACATGACCCCAGAGTAACAACGAATCTTCTCAGAGTGAAAGAGACTTTAAGAAGTCATTTGACCGGATGTTGGGAGAACACTTCTTTTCGGAGTCAGTGTCTTCTTTTAATTTCCCTTAAATCTATTTTTTTTACACACGTGATATTGAAATCCCAGCAGAAAATCTATCAACATTCATAATAATAATAAAGAAAGGTGGTCACTCAATCCATGACTGTTTGTGGGGACGCTGCATTGCGCAATTGGCAGCCGCCTTTCGCCCACAAAATACACCGTCAATTCACTTTACAGTATATCCTGCGAAGCGCTTTGAGACGTCGCGATGACGTGATGAGACGCTGTATCAAATGCAAGGATTATTATTGTTCTAATCCTTGCATTTGAAACAGGGCCTTTCATGTCTCAAAGCGCTTCACGGGATTTTCTGTCCATCCCCCCCACCACTCTCCACCCCTCCTCAGAGAATTCTGTCCACCCGCACCACACACACACATACACACACATAGTAAGACATTTTTGTTGAAAATAATAGTTCTGCAATTCCACCCAGTCTCAGGCTGGCAAGACTGTTTGTTCAATCTCGGAATTTAAGACTTTGATGAAAAAATTCTGCTCAAGTCTGCGTGATCTTTAATGCCCCAGCCAAGCCCTCGGATGCTTTAATGCTGAGACGGTCACTCGGCCCAGGGTTTAGGGAAAATATCATTGGCCTGCCAAGTGAGCGAGGGCAGAGCAGTAATCCTCACACCATCAGGATCAGAGACCACAGGAGTCAAAGGGCAGCCGCCCACCAACAGTGGCCATTGTCTCCTTCGGCCCAAAGAGGTGGTTCACATCAGATTGTACAGAAGCATTTAAGAGGAAGCTAGATATCTGCCTGAGCCGGGCACAGTGGTAGCTTCTCACCTCTGAGTCAGAAGTTTGTGGATTCGAACCCCCCATGTCGGGACTTGGAATCATACAGTCTAAGCTGATACTCCAATGCAGCGCTGGGTGGGGGCGGGTGGGGGGTGCATTGTCGGAGATCCCGTCCTTCGGGTGAGACATTAAACCCAGATTCCGTCTGCCTGTTTGATTCTTAAAATTCTTAAAAGCAGCCTTAGTTTCTTTTGAGACGTACGGGGTGGGGGGGGGGGTGGGGGAGAGAAAAAGGCTTCAAAGTTTAAACAAAACTCAACAATTGGCCAATGTCCAGACATTCTGTAAAGCTCCTAAAACGAGAGTTAAAAAATTCTAGACCCGTGATTGGGGTTTCTCTCTCGCTCTCTATATACACCCAAACTTTCTTTCTAACCTGCTCGCAAAGTTCCAAACTGCTTCCCTGCATTAACACATAACTGGAGTTCCTTCAGCCGACTTTCCCTCTAGGGAGCTGCAATGTATTAAATCGGCACAATTTTTCCCCTCAGTATACAAGACGAATACTTATTCTTAATAGGTGGCAATTTGCTGCCTGTCATTTGGAGACTAAGTGAAAACTTCAATGGTATTTAATGCACAGCTCTTGGGAATTAATAAACAATAAGGTGCATTGCTTTCTCTAAGTGTTAAGTTATTTATAGATTTAATAGGGTTTTTTTCTCACCCCCTCCACCACCCCTATTCAAAAAAACATGAAGCAAATTATTCTACACGTGTGGATAAGATTTAGTCTTTTGGTTAAGTAGGACTAAATAGCCTGAAAACTCCACCGAGGCTATTTAGTCTTAAAGTTTAAGATTATGTTAGATCGCGGGGATGATTGTAACATAGGAACATACAAAATGCTGGATGAAAAGAGACCAACAACAACAAGATTACATTTGTATAGCGCCTTTCACGTCGGGAGGACGTCTCAGGGCACTGGAGGTCCATCCAGTCACCTTCCACCATCCTGGCAATCACATGCACATGTTATGTCCCAAACTATATACTGAATCCTGAGATAATAAGAAAATAAGACTGTAAATTGGGTCTTAATTCAAGAGCTGTTTTCTCCGCGGTTCTCTATGAAGAACCTGGCTTCCAGATTAGATCTCCTTCAGAACCTGCACCAGCAGAAAAAAG
Source organism: Callorhinchus milii (assembly GCF_018977255.1). Classification (NCBI taxonomy): domain Eukaryota; kingdom Metazoa; phylum Chordata; class Chondrichthyes; order Chimaeriformes; family Callorhinchidae; genus Callorhinchus; species Callorhinchus milii. The sequence goes on from NW_024704750.1 coordinate 1,306,889, forward strand.
CTTTTAGAATTGATTCTTTCAAACCTCTTCATTATCTTAAACTGCTCGACCACTGTTAAACAATTGACAGTTTCTTCAGTCAGGAGAAATAAATTATCAATAAACAGTCCTCACATTTGAAACAGCGCCTTTCATTGTCTCTCAAAGCGCTTCGCGGGACACACTGCAAAGGGGAGTGACTGTGTATTTTTGTAGGCAAATGTGGGAGCCAGTTTGTGCACAGCAACTTCTCACAAATAGCCGTGCAGTGAATAATAATAATAATAATAATCCTTGTATTTGATACAGCGCCTTATCACATCTTCGAGACATCTCATAGCGCTTGAATGACCAATTCCATTTTGGAAGGTGTTGTGGCCGGGACACGGGGAGAGAGAAACTCCCTTCTCTTTTCGAATGGTGCAATGGGATCTTCTATGTCCACCTGAACGGAGGCTTGGGCTTAATGCTCATCAGAAAGACGGCACCTCAATCAGTGGAGCGCTCCCCCTTCACTGCATTGGAGTCTTAGTATTGACTATATGAGTCCAAGTCCCCGCCCGAGACTTGAACCCACAACTTTTTGACTCGGAGGCAAGAGTACTACCAACTGAGCCAATTCTCGTCCACCTTGATACAAGGACTCTCCTCTCTCTGATGGAGGTGATGGGGTCTCCCAAGGGCCAAACTGGTTTCTTGGGAGCCGCCAAAACTCTTCCCACGGAAATCAAGGGAGCCGTAGGAAGGAATTAGTTAACCAGAATATGCGTTCGATATTTATTTTATAATTTCCCCGAATTGTTTTCTTTTTTTTGGGGAGTAAACGCTTATAATACAAACACAGCAGCTCGGCAGAAATTATAAAAATATAAAACCAGCCCCCTTTTATTCTTTTTGAGAAGATGTAAGTAAGCAGTTCATAACATTGTAATTACAGGGCAATAAAAATAGTGTCTGCGATAATACCAGTGGCATAACAGCTTTTCAAAGAGAAACAAGCAAATATTTCAGAGAGAAAAAAAATCTAAAAATGCACCACCAAGTGTGAATATAAAAGGGCAGAGGAAATGGGGACTGACTGATAATTAATAATAATAACAATAAATTTGTGATAGTGCCTTATCACATCGTCAGATGATCTCGAAGCGTTCCACAGGATTTGCTGGAAAGTGAAGTGACGGTGTATTTTATTGGCGAATGGGATAGAGAATAATGGGATAGAGAAGGTTACAGTACAATTTCACTTCTATGTCACCTCGTTTTGAAACATAACTTGAAAGAGGGTGGGGAGGGAGCAAGTTGCAGGGAGTTTGAGTGGAGACCTTATAAAGTTAGGGTTTAATCAGCCAATGCTACATAGTTTGTCATTGAAAGTCAAGCTGCTTGTCCTGTGAGGACTGCCCTGCCCATTGGGGCTTTGGCCTGTGGGGTGAACAGGAGCTGAGTGGAGAGAATGATGGACGAATGGTGTAAATTTCCAGTGTTTTTTAGGGTACAAACAGGGAGGACTGAGAAATTGAGGTACTTGTGTTGAAATCCATTACTAGAAGCGCAGGTTCCATAGTTAGTAACCCCAAGAATCACGTGTGAATCAGATAGTTGGATTCATGAGGAAGCTAGACCTTCACATGAGGGAGAGGGGAACAGAAGTGTGTGGGAGGGAGTGAGGAATGGGTGAAGACTCAGACGGAATATAAACACCGACACCAACATTATTAACATTAGGGAGTTTGGGACATATGTGCAAACGACCGCCAGGAAAGTAGAAGGCAAACTAGATAATAATAATAATAATCCTTGCATTTGATATAGCGCTTTTCACGTCGGGAGGACGTCCCAAAGCGCTTCACAGAACACACTGTAAAGTGAATTGACTGTATATTTGTGGGCGAACGCGGCAGCCAATTGCACACAGCAATGTCCCACAAACAGTCGTAGATTGAAAATGACCAATTTATTATTGTTTTGGGTTTTGGAGGGATTATTATTAGGCTCTGTGTGGAGTAAGGAAACTTGCCCGAGGTTTCGCCCTCTGCCTGGAATTGAACTCAGGTCTCTCACTTGCAAAGCGAGTGCTCTAACCACTGAGCTACAGGACTCCACACGATGGACTTTTTATCCTTTAGAATTTCTTATGTTCTTATGAACCGGTGAGGCCGAGTGGCCTGTTTCTGTGCCGTGTATTCTTTGTAAATCTTTGTAGCTCAGGGAGGCAATGCGTTGGGCAGAGTTTGGGTGAGTTGGCAGTGACAAGTTTGCCAGATAGCGACACTTTTAAGTCAAACCAGGATCCACAACTGCAGACACATTACACCTTACCTCCTCCAGTATAATAATAATAATAATCCTTGCATTTGATCACATCCTAAGCACTTCACAGGATACAATGTGAAGTGATTTGACTGTGTATTCTGTGGGTGAAACGCAGCAGCGAATTGTGCACAGCAGCGTCCCCACAAACAAGCGTGGATCGAGTGACCAAATTATTATGATAAATAACATTAAAACTATTGAAGTTAGAGTTTGGAAAACTTTCACCTCAGTCCACGGGGCTTCTGCAGCGCGGTTTGACTGAACAACTCCGATCGCGGCAGCTGTTAACAAATGCTGGAAGCCGCAGTTTATCTCTCTAGCACTTTAGCTACACCCACCTAATGTACTGTACGGTACAGACATAATTGTTCATTGCAGTTTAGGGACTGACATTACTGTCACAGAGCAAACGCAGCTAAAGAGCCATTGCCATTTTATGCAAATAGCAGCAAACAGCTCTCTGAAAGTTTTTTTCTTCCTCGAACAATGATCTTACCTCTCCTCTGACAGGTTTTACCGTGATTCCCCCCCACTCCACCGCCCCCCCACCGCCCCCCGCACATCTCGAGACAAAAGCTGAAATGTTTTGCCAGGGGAATAGCGCTGGTTCAGAAAAATTGACAGTCTTAAGATGCGAGATGTTTTGAGATAAGAAGCAGGGTGTGTGTGGGGCGGCGGCGGTGGGGGGGAGAAGAGGGGGAAAAATGTCACATAATTGTGAGTTTATAACCCCCCCTTCTTCCTAGTTATTGCAAAAATGTGAGTTTTTTTTAAAGTTAAGTTTAACACGAATTCCATTCATCTCTGACCTAACTTTCCACAACTTGATTCTATCATCAGTAAAATTAAAATGGTATCTTTCCCTCCTTTCCTCTCTTTTCCATGGTGCGTTCACCCGCAAAACACACAGTCACTACACGTTGCAGTATGGCCTGTGAAGGAAGTGCTTCGAGACATCTTGACGACGTGATAAGGTATCAAACGCAACAACTATTATTCTTATTCTTATTAGAATCCCTTACATTTGACACAGCCCCTTATCAGGTCTCAGAAAGGTCTCCAAGGCCTTCAGAGGATTTCACTGTGGAAGTGTGGCAACCTCGTGTACACGGTATAAAACAAGAGCAAAGGTAGTAAAAACCCATGAGAACAATTCTCTCTTTGGTTTCTTTGCCACAGAATCACAGAGCAAACGGGAAAAAATCAACAGGGGACAATATTGAGCTCTGTTAAAGGCAGAGACGCATCTGAACCTGTAGCAGCAACAACAACAATACAATTAAATTTGTATAGCGCCTTTCACCTCGGGAGGGGACGTCTCAAGGCGCCGGGCAATCAGGGCTTCTGATTTGGTAGCAAACCACATCAGGCAAAATGTGTTTATTTTTGTTTTGAACACCCCCCCCCACCCCCCCAAATGGCTGAAGACACACAATCACAACATTCTGGTCTGGATAAAGAAGGTCCCTTCGGTCCATCCGATCTCAGCCCCTCCAGAACTCCAGATAGATTTCTGTTAGGGATATCTCGGGATACAATACGCAGTTTGGGACATGTAAGCACTCCGGGAAGCGATGTAAATGCAAGTTGTTGTTGTTGACATGACGAGCGATCGCCAGGATGGTGAAAGGCCCAACTAAATGGTCCTTTGGGTGTTCTTTCGCCGAGCAAATTCTTATGTTCTTAGGACCAAAAGCGATTCGAAACTCGATTGGATGCTACACAGAGAAGCTCATAGGAAGCCGGGGCAACGCATAACGTGCAGAAGAAAGGAAAAATAGCCCGACTCTCAAACAAGCGCGATGTATGTTTTATGCTTCCAAAGTAATTCTGACGGTTTTAATTACAGCCGCCTTTCTTGCCATTGTTAGAGCTCTTACATTTAAAAAGAGGGTGAGAGAGAGAGAGAGAGAGAGAGAGAGAATTAAAGACTGGGACTGTAGCATTTCACGGAGCGAAGCCTGCAATTTGGAATAAAACGTCTCCTTTTCAGACTCTGAATTGTACGGCAGCAGCCCATTTAGCCCGCGCACAAAAAAAAAGGCCGGTTCAGGTAAACACAAAAGGCATCCTTTATAATCAAGTGATGTGAAAATGCAAATCGGTACACTTGTGGCTAATGTATCTTTGTAAGTGCACGAAAATAAAAGCTGGCAAGGTTATCACTCACTTCCATGTCAACAGCCTTGCGTCGACAGGTAGTAGCAAAATACCACCCAGGAGATCCTATTCATCAGGCACAGCGGGTTTACTGTCGGTAATTACTACTGGCCTACTTATATTTCAAAAAGTCCAATGGCAGATATTTTTCTTAATAGGTGAAGTCGAAGCTAAAGAACTGTAATTTTAATCAAATTCCTCACAGCTGCGTGTCTTTTTCGAGAAGAAATTGAGGATTTAAATGTATGTTGCTCGGCTCATCGAACCAACCCAGCGGGAGGCAGAGGGAGCTGACAGTAATTATCTTACACATTAAGGTATTCTGCTGCCAAGCTACGCCAGCCACTCGCTTTTTATCCCCCCGTCTTCTTCTGACGCCGAAGAGGACATGTGCTTTCAGACAGAGAGAGAGAGAGAGATGGACAGGCATCTCCCCCTCCCTCCTCCCCTCCCCTCTCCACGCACCCCCCAACCTCTTTCCTATCTCTTCCCACCCACCCACCCACCCATCCACCAACTCCTCATCCTTCTCGTTTACAGTGAGGTCTGAATTCACTCGCTGTTATAATGCTCTCCCCCACCCCCCCCCGCAAACCCCCAAAACCCTCAAACCCCAACCACAACTCCACCCACCGCCCTACACCCGCTCTCCCCGTCCATTTGTCTGTGACTGAGAGAGATAATTCCCGTGGACATAAGCATTCAAAACACAAAATTTAGGCAGATCCAGGCCTGAATCCAATTGATATTAATTCTCTTGAAATCCCACACAGCTTTAGCAACAGGAACAGAGTCTGTTTGCCTCAGCCTGTGAAAGGTGCCGTAGAATAATCATAATCCTTGCATTTGATACAGCGCTTTATCACGTCTTCGCGACGTCTCAAAGCGCTTCGCAGGATACACTGTGAAGTGCAGTGACTGTGTATTTTGTGGGTGAAACACGGCAGCCGATTGCACACAGCGACGTCCCTACAAACCCACAGTGTCCCGTAGCCAGAAGCCACTGTTCTCATTTGGTTTGAAATTTTGCCCGAGTTTTGATGGCATTTGGTAGCTTCTGCCGACGTGTTGGAAAACCCATCCAAATGGTTTCTCCTAAACCACGGTTACAAATAAAAACCTGTCACGTTGCTTCGGTCAGTTATATGCCACGTCCAGAGTGGATTTGTTGCATATCAATCGGAAGAGAGTCAGGTCTTAAAGGAGTATCACCATCAGGAATCCCTTATCCACAGACTCCTGATGCTGTCTACCCAATGCCCGTCTGTATCTCACGTCAACAGAAGGTTTGGGGTCAGACTCCGCCACTGTCAAGCCCTCTGGGACGCTACCCCACGTGAGGGGGAGTTATATAAATGTAAATTGCTGCTGTTGTTGTTTTAACCCAACAAAAACGTTTGAATTGTATTGTTTTGACACGTTTTAAAGGTGTGATCTTTCTATAAATGATAATCCGCAAGTATGGAAAGTTCTCATTTCAACCCAGACAATAAGAATAATCCGTAGATTTGATATGGCCACCTTATCATTATCACGCCAAATGTCTTAAAGAGTTTTATTGTGAGGTGGGGGGTGACTGTGTATTTTGTAGGGCAGTGCGACACAGCAACACATCCCCACACATTCCCTCACACACACACTCACACCCAAACACACACAGCACTGGAGAATCAACCCGGACTGAAGGCTCAAAGCCTCCAACGCGATCCAGTTATGAATTTTCAAAAGAACCCCAAAAAAATTGGCGTCGTTTTTCTGTGTGTAATTTGACCCTACCCTTTAATAAATGCACAGAAAAAATTGCTGCCAACTTGAAGTGGCTTGTAGTGTTCAGTAGTGCCATTGGTTTTAATAACAGTTTACGCTGTTCTAAGCTGTTACGGTAATTGCTCACCTCCTCAGCCTCTCCAGTGCGATGATAATGCCCTTTTAAGTGCTTATCGGGTAAAGACAATTCACTTCACACTAAAGCACATTGAAGCCCTGGTGAGACAACAAGAGGGAGAAAGACGAGAGATCAGGACAAAGGAGGGAGTCAGGGTCGGAGTGGGTCACAGAGACTTTCTTTTGCTCAGCCGGGTGTCTGATACGTGCGGAAACCCATCACCGTTGCTTGAGAGTCTCCAAAGCAAACTGAGAATTCCAGGCATCCCACCTACACATGGAAATTCCAGAGATAGATTGGTGGAATGGAATGCGCTCTCTCTCTCTCTCTCCCCCCCTCTCCCTGGAGGGACGCAGCCTGCCTTGCTTAATTCCGGAAAGTATTAGGCGTAGGTTGGCAAGAGCCAAGGCTTGGGGGGAGCCCAGAGTGCGCGTTGGGGTAACTAAACCCGTTGCTTGTCCATCTAGGACCACCCTACCCATTAGGGCTTTGGCTTGCAGGGTTAACAGGAGCGGAGTGGGAGGACTCCCGGGAGAGGAGAGAGTTATATAGCACTTTGGGTCATGAATTGATTGAATGGAGATGCAATTGGTGCTCTGTTCTTTTCGTGAGGTTTTGGAGAATTTATCCGTGTGGATAAAGGCAGCGGGATTTTATCTGACAGGTGATAATAATAATAATGTTTGAATTTGATGTGGCATTTTATCACGTCGTCGAAATGTCGCGAAATGTTGCTTTTATTGTATGGTGTAGTGACTGTGTATTTTGCAGGTGAATGTGGCAGCCAAGTTGTGCACGGCGACATCCCTAAAACAGCTGGGAAATGAGTGGCAATTTTATCTTGGGGGGAGGGGGTAAATTTTGGTCACGACACCAGAGGGAAACTCCCTGTCTTTTCGAATTGTATCAGGGATATTCAATGTCCATCTGAACAGGCACAGACGGGACTTCGGTTTAATGTCTCATCTAAAAGATGGACAGAGAGAGATATAGATAGAGAGAAAGAGAGAGAGAGAGTGAGGTGGTGTGTGTGTGTGTGAGGGGGTGGGAGAGAGCAGTCATATCACTGTAATGTAAATTATTGCTTTTTTTTGCCTTGGTTTAATTTTATACAGAAAAACTCAATTATGGTTATTGTGTGTGTGCGCGCGCGAGAGAGAGAGAGAGAGACGGTGTACATGTGAATGACTGCGTGCGTGCGTGTGTGTGAGAGAAAATGTTGTTAAGTGTGAATGACTGCGCGCGTGTGTGTGTGCGTGTAGGTGTGTGTGCGTGCGTGCGTGCGTGCGCAAGAGGGAATGTATTTGCGTGTGAATGAGTTGAATATGTGAGCAGGTCACTGGGTATTTTCTGCTCTCCCAGAACAGCGTACGTTGTCACGGATGGCTTTGAATTGTGAGGAACAGGCTCAAGTATCAATTTAGATCGAGCACTACATTCATTCCCGAGTCAATATGAAGTGAATCCACCATCACAAATAATGCGCTTTGATTCACTCCAGGCTTATTGTATCTGATCCATGTCCTATAAACATGTCAATATGCTAGTGAAGCGTCCAAATCTGTGTCTGAAAATCGCAGCGAGTAGATGTTACTTTTCAGGCATATAATTGAACTCTGTGCTGCTGTGTGCAGAGCCAGCGTGTGGGTGGTGACTTATAAGACTGACTTACACAACCAGGGAGATGCTGGACTTGTTTTTTTCTTTGCACCAGGTTCCATGGCAGCTTTTAATATCGAGCACCAGGTGCAAATCTGCCTGGAAACCCAGAGGTATTGAGGTGGTTATTATCCTTGCGGTGGAGACAACGCCCTTTCACGTCAGAAGGACGGATGTCCCAAAACGCTTCGCGGGACACCCTGCAAAAGTGCAGCGACTGTGTGTTCTGTCTGATCTCTTATCTTTATAAGGCAGATGGGGCAAGATTGGTTCAGAGAATACTTTTATAATAACACCTGCCCCTAATATTTTCTGGGATTAGGTAAGCAGGATACGTCCTTCCAGGGAGAGAGAGAGAGAGCGCCAGAGAGAGAGAGAGAGAGAGCGCTTTCCAATCCAACAATCTATCTCTGGGTTCTCCAGGTGTAGGTGGGAGGCCGGGAATTCTCAGTTGGGTTTGGAGACTCCTAAGCAACGGTGACGGGTTTCCCCATGTGTCAGACACCCGGCTGACCATCACTCCACCAAAAAAAAAAAATCGTCAGACTTACTGGCTAAGACCAGGTGGAATTTCAGGCCTCTGCGGAGTTGCACATACAACAAATGTATGAGTACAGCAAAACACACAGGTCTACAGCTCAGACGGAGTCCAATGAGGTCTATTCACCGAGACCTCCTCCTGATAGCTCAAAAAAAATTTGAACGCACAAGATTTGTTTTATTTTGCATCGCCAAAAGATCTCTAATTTCTCCTCTTCCCTTTAAACTCTGATTGAAACAGTCACTGAGACTGAGCAGCTTTTGAGATGTAGGCGAGGGTTAAGTGATATTGATGGGTGAACCTTTTCTGCTGTCTCTTAAAAAAAACCGCACCTAGACACGGCAATTCCTTTGTTTTCTCAGTTACTGCAGGCAAGGCTTTTATATTTGAATATTATTAAATAAATATTATTTTTGGGAGGGGAGTAAATCTGCAATGCGAGCTGGGCTGAACGGGTCTGTTTTATTAGCTGTGTGTTCCTGGGCAAAAAAAATACAGTCAATTCACTTTACAGTGTATCCTGTGAAGCGCTTTGAGACGTCTCGAAGACGTGATAAGGCGCGTTATCAAATGCCGGGATTATTATCGTATTATCACTATTGTTATTACATCACCTTATCACATCGAAACAACTCAAAGTGCCTCACAGAGGTTTCCGTCAAGTGCAGTGACTGTGGATTCTGCAGGTGATGGCAGGAACCAGTTTGCGCACAGCACTGAACCCCACAAACAGCCACAAAGTGATTGAATCATTTTATTTTATTTTTATTTTTGCGTTTTGATACAGCCCCCGATCACCTTGTCATCAAAACGTCTCAAAGCGCTTCACAGGTGATATACTGTAAAGTGGAGTGACTGGTTGTATTTTGTGGGTGAAACGCAGCAGCCAGTTTGCGCACAGCGACGCCCCACAAACAGCCGTGGGCTGAGCCATCAAGTCCTTTGCCGTTTGTCAGAGAAGAGCTGAACTTAAACAACGGAACTGAACAAGAGAGAGAGAGAACATTCAACACCATTTGAGTGATAAAAATAAAGATGTTTGCGGGTGTGTTCAAACCCTTGACAGATGCTTGGGTTGAAGTGAACTTGCTCACCTGGTTTCTGACTTCCACACTTCTTTGTCAGTTGCTATTCTTTCTAAGTGCAAAATCTACTTTTATACCACTTGATATTAATAATAATAATAATCCTTGCATTTGATATAGCGCCTGATCACGTCTTCGAGACGTCTCAAAGCGCACTCTCTATCCCGGGAAGGTTGATCCTGGTTTACCTCATCCCAGTGAGTATTAGATATGGGTTGGCAAGAGCTAAGGCTTGGGGACTTCAGCGTGTGAGTTAGTGGGTAACTGCTGGAGTTTAACCAGATAAAACCTGCATTAACTTACCATTGAGACGCTGTGTGCTAAGCTTTCCTGCTGCTTGTCCAGCTCGGACCACGCTGGCTTGCGGGGTTATCAGGAGCTGAGTGGGAGGATGCCCTGCCCTCGTGTATTTAAAGCAGAGGCTAGCAGGTGAATCCTGTATCTTTGCACAATGACATGTGTCAGACTCTCAGTAACTGCTCAGAACAAATGCTGCCAATTAAAGGCCCCAAAAATATATTACATAGCATTTTAGCTTTGTATTCATCACATAATAAACAGGTTGGAATTGTCGGCCAGGACACCGGGAGAGAGAAAGACTTCTGTCTCTTTTCGAATAGTACTGTGGGATCATCAACACGCTTGGAAAAGGAGAGGAGGGAGAGGGGGAGAGGGAGAGTTGGAGGGGTGGGGGAGAAAGGGAGATTATTTCACAACCCCCCCTCCCCCGCCCCCCGGTGAGTTTGATCACTCCTCGTCCAGCCCCATTAATGAGCTACAAGTGTTCAACTGCTGTGTCATAACCTCATAATCCAATTAACAATAGGAATACCCCAAGCCAACCTTCAAACAAAACTCCTCTTCCTTCCCAGCTCACAGAGGAAGGTGGAAGCCTTTCATTATGATCCAGGGAATTCCCTGAGGCAAACACTGTTCACTCCTAATAGAAGAAAATTAAGAACATTATTGAGATCTGTACATTAACATCGCCCCCTCCTTCGCCCATCTTCAGATGGCACCTGAAGACTTCCCCCTTTGACCGTGCCGGCGGTCACCTCCCCCCCTCTCCCCGGCTCGGAGTCTTGCTCCGCCAGTATTTTTAGGACATATTATCAAGTCGCTGAGGTGCAGGCATGCATCAGTGCGCTTGAAGGGTTAAACTATGATTTGTACCTCCCTTTGAATAAGGGGGAGAGGGGGGGAGGGAGGGGGAAAGATTCTATACTCAAAAGCGTCTGTCATGGGGGTATTGGTCAGAAATGTAATTGGCTGTGGACAAGCTTTACTGCCTTTATTACTTTAAATCACTTTACTGCTGATTGCTGAAACCAATGGGAAATTTAATATGTGTCAATACAATATTGGGATTGTCTACATATTTGAGCCGGTGATTAACTGTGCCGAGGTCTATCACATCACCAGCCTTATTGTGTTAGCTACCTCCTGGGAAATGCAAAATTAAATTACGTGAAAAAAAATGTTGTTGATTATCATTAGAGACTTATTTGTAGCTTACAATTACTGATATGCCGTAAAATAAATCAGTCCTTTTTTTTTTGCCCGCGCCGTACAAATTAGTTGTCAATTTGGAGGAACGAGCCAGATAGAGAAAAGGTAGCAATGGCGGTTTATAAACAAGACCAATTTCTACCTTTGCAATTGTTCGGAGGTGTTTTTCTTTGCAATGCAATGTCCTACAGTTACAATGCTCAACAGATAGACACACACACATATTGCACAGAAACAGGCTATAATAATAATAATCCTTGCATTTGATATAGCCCTTTTCACGTCAGGAGGACGTCCCAAAGCGCTTCACAGAACACACTGTAAAGTGAATTGACTGTATATTTGTGGGCGAACGTGGCAGCCAATTGCGCACAGCAATGTCCCACAAACAGTCGTAGATTGAAAATGACCAATTTATTATTGTTTTGGTTTTGGAGGGATTATTATTAGGCTCTGTGTGGAGTAAGGAAACTTGCCCAAGGTTTCGCCCTCTGCCTGGAATTGAACTCAGGTCTCTCGCTTGCAAAGCGAGTGCTCTAACCACTGAACTACAGTCCAACTAGTCCATGCTGGTATTTACACTCCACACAAACAACCCCACCCCCCCACCCAACCTACTCCTATTCATAGCTGATTGGTGGATCCCTTTCTGGGGGTAATAATCCCTTCAACAAAAAATAATAATTTGGTCACTCAATCCAGGACTGTTTGTGGGGCACTGCTGTACACAATTGGCTGCCGCGTTTCGCCCACAAAACATACAGTCAATTCACTTTACAGTGTGTTCTGTGAAGCGCTTTGAGACGTCTCGAACACATGATAAGGAAATACAAGGGTTATTATTATTATTTTTATTAATGGGTATGTTTCTTGATAATAGAAAAAAAATTATGTCCCAAACGCAGTGTATTTTGGGAACACATTTGCCAGGTGGATATATTTCCATCGCGACTCCCTCTAATTTGAAAAACACTAAAGAGAACTCAGTTGCATGTTCTGCAAATTTTTTAAAGGAAAAAAATAATTTGTGTTCCACTTTCCTTTCTCTCTCTGGAATGCTGCTCCGCTTAATAAGGGTAATTTTAATTTCAGTGTATAGGTTTTCAGTCGATAAGCGCAACGTACAATTAAAGTGGAGATTAATGACCCGATTCTCACCTTAGTAAATGCTAACCTGTTAATCGTTCTTCTAAATAGCTCTATTTAACATCTCCAAACTGGACACACCGCACTTCTGGGAAGCGGAAATCCACTTCTACTTTAAAAGATTGCAAGTAACGAGATGTTTATTTGGTGCCAAATACAGCAATTCCTCCCTTTCATCTTTAATGAAGATTTGAATCCCATTTTTTGGGGGGTTTGGGGGCAGAGAGAGGGAGAGAGAGAGAAAATGGATCAGATAAAGTGGCCACTCGCTCCATGGCTGTTTGAGGGACTGTGGCTGCTGTGCGCACATTGGCTGCCACGTTCGCCTACAAAAATACACTCCACGGTGAATGCTCAGGAGTGCTCTGAGATGGCCTCCCTTCACGGCGAGGATCTCGCTGCTCTGGCCCTGTTGAGTTGGATGGTTTGGCTTCCCAGCGTTGAGGAGGGTGAAGCCCGACAGGATCCCAGCTCCTGGTTCCTCTAAAGCGCCCTCTACTGGTTACGCTCAGGTACGACACCCTCAGCGGTCAGGCTTCGCCCTCCACAGTCCACTGCCCCCGACACTCACTGCCTATAGTTCAACAACAACAACAACAACTTGCATTTAGGCAGCGCCCCTCATGCGAGTTGGTGTCCCGGAGCACTCGGCAGTGGCGGAGTCTGACCCCCAAGCTGGTTGGAGAGAGCGGGGGAGAGGTGACCGTAAGCACCATCAAAAAAGGAAGATCTTTAGGCGGGATTATGATGGTGGGGAGGGAGGGAGAGAGGGAGGGAGGGGGAAAGGCAGAGGGATTGAGGGAGAGAGTCACAGAGTTTCGGGGGGTAGTGGCTGAAGGTGGAGGGGAGGGGGCGAGGTAGGAGCAGGAGGCCGTGGACAGTGGCCAAGGGCGGGCGAGAGGATAGGAGCCAGAGTGAGCGCAGGTCAGAGCGGGAACAGTGAAACAGACGTCAGTGAGGAGAACAACCCGAGAAATAATCTGCACCCAATAAAAACAAGTTTGCTTTCCGTTTATTTTTAAGAAAGGTCGTGCACTTAATCCAATAATAGGTGCGATTGATCAATAATGTGGACACTGCAGGGCTGCAGGCTGGAGCAGCAACAACAACTTGCATTTATGTAGCGTCCTTCACGCAGAGCAGCATCTCGAGCACTTAAAGCTTCTCTAGCACTCGAGGCAACCTCGGCCAAGCAAAGCACTGCACGGACTCTCTCGCTCTCTAACACTTCGCTGCCCGCTGAGATTTGCAGCCCAGTGAAACTCTGGGCTTCACAGTTTTCAAAGCCCCAATTCCTTGCTCAGCCCGAGACATCATCGCACTGACTTTTGTCATGTGAAAGCATATGTAAATGACTTTTTATCTTATGCAGTCTTAACTGACAGTAACACCCGAAAAGCCGTCTCTTTGCAGTGATATCTTGTCAGAAGACCTGAAAGAATAATATTTCGGTTACTTATTAATTTCTCGGGTTGCTATTCACCGCTTCCTTTCTGATGCAAATGCTTGGGTGCTGCCTTTTTTTTTCTCTCCTGGATGGTTAACCCTTCAGACCCGAATTATAGCCTTGGCTCTTGCCAACCTGCGCCTAATTCTTTCCAGAATTAGGTGAGTAGGATGTGTCCCTCCAGAGGGGGAGAGAGAGAGAGAGTGCGCAGTTTGGTTTGGATACACCTAAGCACGGTGATGGGTCTCCGCACATGTCAGACGCTTGGATGAATTGTCCGTACCGTTGAAAACAACTTTATTTGGAGTGCGGAGTCCCACAGTTGGTTTTGTCAGTCCGGCTCAGTCAGGAGCGCTCTGGCTCAGAGTCGGAAAGTTGTGGGTTCAAGTCCGGGTCTTTGAACTTGCGTAGACTAGACTGACGCACCCAGAGCAGTGCTGGGGGAGGAGGGGGGCTATTGCAAAAGAGAAGGGAGTTTCCCTCTCCCGGTGAAATGGCTGACCATCACCCCCTCCCCCCCTTAGATAAAATTTGATCGCTCACTTCAGTGTCTGTTTGTAGGGACGTTGCTGTGCGCAAATCAGCTGCCCCCTCGCCTACAAAACACAGTCACTGCCCTTTACAGTAAAATCCTGCGAATAGCTTTGAGACGTCTGAACCAAGTGATGCGGCACTATATCAATTGCAAAACTTATTACGATGGTGATAAGCAGAATAGAGCCCAGGAGCCAGTGTGGAGCCTGGCTCGCCCACATACAGTGGACATTTTCTCTGCCAAAGAAATGCTGCAAACCTCCAGGAATGCGTTAGTACATTATTACAGCGTTTGAGCCAGTTGTCAAGTGGGGCCGGTTCAGCAGGTTATTATGAGTCACTAACCACAGCCTGGATGATGCAAACGTCATTCAAAATCACACCTGAATGTCCGTCCTATCATTGTGCAGGATGTCCAAAAAGTTGTGATAACTACCCTATTATTATTATTAAAAGAAAGCATCATTCCTTTAAGGAGTTGTAATGGTATCACGACTTTTTGGTCACCCTGTAAATACAATATTTTATTTTTCTCTCTCTCCTGGACAAATGAGCCTCTGTGCTACCACAGAATATTTGATACATGACGACACTTAAAAAAGCTTACCCGAGATAAAGCAACTCTCTCTCTCTCTCTCTCTCTCTCTCCTAGACAAGCAAACCACAGTCTAAAACACCATGTTCAAAGTAATTATCTGCCTTCCTGTTCGTCACGTGCTGAGATTCTAATTCTGCGCGTTGTAAATGTATTTGCGCTTCTCTTAAGAGTTGTGATTTTTTCCCCCCCGCTGGAGTGTACTTCTGGTTAAAATGCGGAGGTTGAGAGCTCTCTGACACGGCAGAAGTCTAATGGATTCTCTTGGATTCCCCCCGAGGTCAAGTGATCTGAGGGCCCTGCAAATGAATTCTTTGTTTAACCGCTATGCCAATGTCACCCCACTGAAACAAAAGGTTTCCTTGATTTCCTTTTGTTTTTATACCATAAATTATAGCAATAATCCTCACTTTGCGCAGCCTAGTGTAGTGACTGTGCATTTTGTTTTCAGTAGGGCTGTGAAACACAACGGGCTAGCAATTCCGTTCAGCTCATTGCGCTTTGCTATTCCACACTTTAGGGGGATGTTTACATCAACACTTTGCGTGCACTTATGTGAATGGAGTGGTTCGCTACTTCAGTTCTGACCACTTACTAATCATAATTGTTTGTTACAGATTGGATTATTATTATAGCAATTATAATAATGTAATCTGCAGCAAACCAGATATTATCATAAAGACCTCAAATAGATTGTACATGTAGTATTACTGACGTGGGTATCCCGAGTGATTACAACGTAAGAAATAAGGAACTA
This sequence comes from Callorhinchus milii, assembly GCF_018977255.1. Taxonomy (NCBI): domain Eukaryota; kingdom Metazoa; phylum Chordata; class Chondrichthyes; order Chimaeriformes; family Callorhinchidae; genus Callorhinchus; species Callorhinchus milii. Next base: position 1,322,499 of record NW_024704750.1, read on the forward strand.
GAGGAAATCAGGAAGTATTTCGATCAACAAATTGAATGCTGTCGTATGTGGCAATGTATGAAACAAACATAGTCATCGGTGCAACTGAGACTGTTAATAAGACGATTCAGAAATGGCTTGACAACATACCTGGTGAACAAAATACTGTATCAACAAAAAGTAGCTGTTTTAGGAAGCTCAAACATACCAATAAAAATAACATCCATTAATATGTAATGTGGCAGTGCATTGGTCTGACTGACCCCACACTGAAAAACATTTGGGAATGAGCTCCACAGAGTGATTTCAACTGCAAGAACATATTAATAATTATAATAATCATCATCCTTATATTTGATGTAACGCCTTTTCCAAATAGGGTTTCGCTGGTAAACCCTAAAATGTTTGGAAATTTACAGTGTCATTTTTTAAATCCTGAAATCAGAAGCTGACGACTCCTTCATCTAATTCCAATCCCCGGCAACCGGCCACTTGCTGTATTCCACTTGGGTTCAGAGCGCGTTACGTTTCAGGGATTTGGGGAAAAACAAAACATTTCCCTTTGGAAAGATGAAGGGTTCGTTTTCCAACAAAGATCAATTGTGGATGAGACGTTAAATCAAGGTCTCTCTGTCCCTGTTCAGGTGAACATTAAAGATCCCATGGTGCTACTTGAAAAGAGAAGGGAGTTTCTCTCTCTCTCTCTCTTCCCCAATGTCGTGGCCGACAATCACCCGAATAAAACTGGTCACTTACTCCATGGCTGTTTTGGGGACATTGCTGGGCACAAACTGTGCTGCTGAGTTTGCCTGCAAAACAGACACTTAATTTTGCAGTAATTCCTATGACGAGCTTTGAGACATCCTTTCCGATGTGATAAGGCGCTGTACTGTACAAAATGCAAGTATTATCATCAAAAACAGAGAGAGCTGGGAACACTCAGCAGGTCAGGCAGCATCTATGGAGAAAGGAAAGGGAGTCAACGTTTCGGGTCCACGATCCTTCGTCAGAACTGGGTATTATTATTATTATTATACATTCAGCATTTCTAACAAGTCATAGACTGCTGTGTGGGGGAGTGGGGTGGGGGTGGTGTACGACGACAGATTTCAATGAGCCTGTTTGGTGAAATGATCATATAAGAAATAGATGTTATGGTTTTGTTTGACAATTATCAGTAATTGAGCTACTTACTTTAAACATAAATGCAAATGTTGCTTTGATCCCAGCAACACAAAACAACCACTGAAAGTACTGGTGATGGTTTAATTTAATTTAAATCAAATTAATATTCCTCCCCCCCCACCACCTCCTCTGCACCTCTCTCTCTCTCTCTCTGTGCTTCTGTTTAAACTGGAAAAAAACGGATGTCACAGAGATCCATTATATCCTGAATGAGATGTCATCTCCAATTTACCACACGGAACCAAATTAATTCACGGCTCTCATTCAAAAGCCCATTCAGCTTGTGCCCTTCCAAATAATAGCTTAATAGTCCAACTTATTACAAGTAATGGTCTATTTTTTAAATTGTAATTAGCGGGCCTAAGTAAATACAGACCATTTAATCATGTACTCAACGATGGGAAACGTATACAAATAAGTAAATAAATATATAAATAGTGCACATTCCTCTGTGCTGCGTTACTATAAATGTATTGGCTCAAAGTCTAGGCGGCCAGTTTGCACAGCACAGCAACGTTCCCCAAACAGCCACATGGGTGAATGGTCAGTTTTGCTAAAATAAAAATAAATAATCCTTGGATTTGACACAGAGCCTTCCACATCAGGAGGACGTCTCAAAGAGCTTCACAGGATTTACTGTAACGTGTAGCGACCGTGTATTTTGTGGCGACAGCCAATTTGCGTTCAGCGATGTCCCACGGAAAACCATGAAGGGAATGATCAATTTTATCTGGGGAGGATCTTTGGCCTGGATAATGGGAGAGAAACTCCCATCTGCTTTTGTACAGCACTGCGGGACCTTTAACGGCCATTCAAGCAGGCTCGGACAGGACCTTGGTTTAACGTCTCATCAGAAGGACGCCACCTCCAACGATGGAGTGCTCTCTCCCAGCGCCGCACTGGAGCATCAGGTGAGACCACGAGCTCAAAGTCGGTAAGTTTTAGTAACGTGAAACAGAAGGCCATTCGTTGGCATTTCCAGAGTGAGGTGCTTATAGACAAGATCTCACCAGTTGCACATCTAACAGGGAGTTAAGGAGGAACTTCTTCATGCAGAATGTGGAGAGAACCTGGAACTCTCTAGTGGAAGCAAAAAGCATCAACGCATTTAGGAGGAAACTTGATGCATTCATGAGGGAGAAAGGAATTGAGGGTCAGAGGGGAGGGGAATATGAGAAGTGGGAGCTTGTGTAGCGTATAAACGTCAGTACGGACTAGTTGGGACGGATGGCCTGTTACCGTGACATCTCACCGTACGTAAATGTGTAACACTATGTATTTGGTTGCCATGGCAATTATGTAAAAGCCTGATGGTCTCACCCGCAATGTCGGAAAAAGTCATCCATTTATGGCAACATTTTGCCCGCAAAACACACAGTCACTGCACTGTACCGTCAATCCCGTGAAGCGCTCCTTCCGAACTTCCTCCCGATCCCAGGAAGTTAGGCGTGCCGCGATACGGAACGAAGCCCAGGTTCAATCATTTCATTATGGTCATTGATCACGCACTTGGCTTGGTGAGCTTCGAATGGCAAATCGCAGCAAATCTCTGCCCATCACCATATATAACAAAAAAGGCCTTGAAAGCCAATGAGACACGCTGCCAGGAAAATGTGCCAGACACACACGCACACTTTCCCTTTTTGGCCTTCACCGGCTGTGTGCGATTGCAATATCGCAGAGCCGGGCAATAGACTCCCTGGTGTGGGCTTGCTTTGTGGCCCGGGCATTGTGAAAGCAGTCAGTTTGCTCCAGCCCATCGCAGTATCCCATCCACAATTAAGGCAAGTAGCAATCATCGACTGTCCCAGAACAAAGGGAGACATCTGTCCTCCTCTCAGATACAGCCAGCATCCACTTAATAATAATGATACTTATAGTCCTTGCATTTGATACAGCGCCTTATCACGTCGTCGAGACGTCTCAAAGCGCTTCACGGGATATACGGTAAATTGAATTGACGGTGTATTTTGTGGGGGAAACGCGGCGGCCGATTGCAGACGGCAGCGTCCCCACAAACAGTCGTGGATTGGGTGACCAAATTATTCTTTTTATTAAACAAAAAAACTTCTCTGGATATAGGTCTCTTTACTTATATCCAACCCGCCCACCCCTCTGCATCCCCCCCACCCCCACCCCACCCTCCCTCCTCTTCCCTCTCCCCACACCCCCTCCTTTTGAGGACATATTCAAACAGTGATAATGATGAATTAAAGGCCCCAGGCTGTAGGCTGTGCATTACTCCCATTCAACACTGCATACCAAACAGATAGGACAATTTACAATAAACATGAGACCATTACAATTCAATCGAAAGATGTTTTCGGGAAAATAATGTGAAATTAAATCTTCCAGGACTCCGTATATTAAAACTTAGGCAGTCAATAAAGTCTCGCCTAGGTTTGCCATTTGTCACGGGGCAGATTATTTCCCTATAACTAAAGCCTCTGCTTTATATGTTCTGTCAGTCGGAACGTTTAAAAAACAGAAATAATATCACTCGCACAGAGGTAGCCTGCGAGGAATTAACGGCCGTTGGCAAAAAAAATCTTAAAATTAGCAAATGCTGAGGCAGATAATTGCTTTTATAAAAAACAGCTTTTATTTAGAACTGTTTGTGTCATTTTTTTTGTCGCTTCGTATAGTGAGAGGGAAAGAGAGTGAGAGTGCCCGTCCTGTTAATATGAAATGTGCAGAGAACTTATAATAATAATCCTTGCATTTGATACAGCGCCTTATCATGTCTTCGAGATGTCTCAAAGCGCTTCACAGGATACACTGTGAAGTGAATTGATTGTATATTTTGTGGGCGAAACGCGGCAGCCGATTACGCACAGCAGCGTCCCACAAACAGCCGTGGACTGAGTGACTAAATTTATTATTTTTTTTGAAGGGATTATTCCCCCCCAGAAAAGCGATCCACCAATCGACAAAGGGAGGGGGTGAGTGTGGGCCTTGGGGAGGTCAAAAGACCAGGGTTAAATAACAATCTTTGCCTTTGATGGAACCCCTGATCACGTCGTCGAAACATCTCCAAGCGCTTCTCAGAGATGACTGAGGAGGTGGAGGTGGACATGGCGGCCAGTTTGCACACAGCAATGTCCCACACACAGCCATGAAGTGATTGACCAACATTTATTTGAGGGATTGTCAGCCAGTCTGTTGGGAGAAACTCCATTCTCTTTTCGAGCAGCGACAACAGGGGTTTTAACATCCACCCGAACAGGGCACGGACGAGACCTCGGTTTAACGTCTCACCCGAAGGATGAATGTGTTCCCCTTGTTCTGCATAAACATATAAAACGGCTTCCATATCACGGAAAACGGGGTTAACAAGAGGAACGGGGAACGCGAGGCATGAAATGACATTGAAGAGGGTGCGAGGCTGTTTGCAATGTCAAGGCTGCAAATGCACCCTCGCGTGTGGAGAGGAGAGCGAGTCACAGAATGATTTGATATTCTAGAGCAGGATTGTATGCGAGTCGAGAGTGTGGTATATATTACACAGTCATTAGCCCAGGGAGCTTCAACAATCTTGTCACTTCAACTGTGTATGTTCATCGAGCTCCTTCACACTGACAGGCTCAATATCTCTTCAGCATTACCCCTCATTGTTTAAACAAAATATTCACATAAATCAACAGGAATACAGGAGAAATCAAAATTATACTTCTTTGTAACTGATTTTTTTTCCCCTCGCCACTCGATCTTTTAACAGGTGAACACACCAAACTCTTCACTCCAAGAGTACGTGTGAATGGGTTTCTGATTGGGATTATGAATTTCTCCGTGCTGTCATTAGCATTTGAAGAGCCCTACCATCTGGGCCGGAGTTTTTTATTTTAATATATTTATAAAAAAACACGATTAACCCTCCAAGCACCACTGAAAAGACACCCCAGGCCTAAACAGGTGGCTTCAGCCTGGTTCAGTTGGTGTCATTCTAGTCTCTGAGCCAGAAGATTGTGGGTTCAATCCCCACATTGGGTTTTGAACACACATTTTCCAGGCATCGTCAATGATCATGTGTAGGTGCACACAAAAAANTAGCCTAGGCTGACGCTCTAATGCACTGCTGGGGGAATGCTGCATTGTCGGAGGTGCCGTCCTTCAGACGAGATGTTAAACCAAGGTCCCGCCCGCGCCAGTCAGGTGGACGTTAACGATTCCTCGTCACTACTTGAAAAGAGAAGGGAGTTTCTCTCTCTCCCAGTGACCTGGCCGGCAATCCCACTGGGTAAAAATCAGTCCTTCTTTTCATGGCTGCTTTGGAGACATCGCTGGGTGCAGATTAGCTGCCAGACCTCCTAAACCACACACAGTCACTCCACATTACAGCCAATCTTGAGATGTACTTTGAACCATGGGTGGTGGAGTGGGGGGGGGGAAAGGTGGGGAGGTGCCAGGGCGTGAAGGGATTTGTAGATGAGGGTGAGGATTGATACCAAATGTTGATTGTCAATAACCGTAATCGATACTGGGAAAGGATATACTGAGAAATCCACCTGTACTCTCCAGGCTGGACTGAGACTTGCTGCTTAGACAGAAGGAGACTTAAAGCTACTTAAGATTGTCTGCAAAGACGTATAGTATACATCAAAGAACAAATGAACTGGCGTGAAGAGTGCTAAGTGGAAGCAGTGCTGTCTGTGGTCACTGAAGCAACGGGGATGGTAAATGTGCAGTAATTACTGCCCATGTTCTAATGCAAAAGTTATTGCTACTTTCTGCATCTTAATATCCCGCCAGTGGTAAATTAAGCTACCCAATGGAAAATTAGATGTAACCATGCAAATTAAACAGCTCAACAACCAGAAATGAATGACTTGACTTTTGGTAATGAGTCAAACATTACTTAAGCTTGCAGTAATGGGAGTAAAATGGTATGTAAAGTGCCACTGAAGTGCAAGCCACGTTTCAGGGAACAGGAGCCGCGGAGTTTATGCTGAGGTATTTAGTGGGGGTTATTTAGGCCGTCAGTAAAGGCCTGGCTTCGCTTGGGGAGCGCTCTTGCCTCAGAGACAGAAGGTTGTGGGTTTCAGTTCCCCCCACCACCCCCACTCTGAGACTCTGAACTCACCCAGTCTCGGCTGACGCTCCATTGCAGTCCTGGGGTGCCATCTGCCTGTGCAGGTGGGCGTCAAAGATCCCAAGAAGACGCCTTGGGATACATCACCAACCATCTTGACTGTCAGCGCTAGGGCACATGTCACATGGTCGTGTAGATCATACAGATCCGATTTCCCTGCCATCGTCCTTCAGATCAGACATTAAACCAGTCTGCGCCTGTTCAGTTGGACGTTTCAGATTCCGTGGCGCTACTGGAAAAGTGAAGGGAGTTTCTTCCCACCCGTGTCCTGGCCAACAATCCCCCGGATAAAAATTCACTCGCTCCGTAGCTGTTTGGTGTACGTTGTTGTGCACAATTGGATGCTGTGTTCACCTACCAAATACACAGTCACTCCACTTTACAGCAAGCGCATTGAGAGACCTCAAGAACATGACAGGATGTGAGATCAAATGCAAGGCGTAATATTGTAGTTATCCTTTTGTACATCACTGGAACTCAAGCCCTGCCTTGCCTCATCCCCTCCCTTGCCTGCTTCAAGGCCCATCTCAAGACCTTCCTCTTTGACCATGCCTTTGGTCACCCTCCTACCACCACCCTCCCTGCTCTGCACCCCTCATGATCCTAACCCCCAGCTCGGATCCAAATCCTTGACTGTGCAGCGCCTTGCGACATCCTCCCAAGGTGAAAGGTGCTGTGTAAATGTAATGTGTTGTTGTTGTTGCCTATTTGACCACAGGTTTGGTTACATATAACCAAATGTATAACTTAAATAAATCCAAGTTGTTGTTGTTCTCTCTCCCCCCCCCATACCCTAACCCCACCCACCAGCTCGGATGCCCAGCCAGAAGTGACGAGAGTTTTGAGACGTCCTCCCTCCCGACATGAAGGGCGTTGTGTAAATTGCATAAACCATATACACACGTGGACACGGCGGCTGAATATTAATGGTCATCACCAGGAGCGCATCTCACCGTTCACAGGAGAAGGTACAATAGGATTGGGAAACAGCTGCCTCTTGACAAATGGCACTTATATCATAGCAGCGTCGTCCTGTCATCATCTGCCTTCACCCTAATTAACAAACATCTGTTTCCCATTTTCATTTACACAAAGAACAAGCTTGTCTAATCTGTTCCCTCTAATTCCCAGCCCTTCCCCATGCAAGACGTGACCAAGGGAAAGCTTCATTCCTGACACAAGCAAGCTGTTGAATAAATGACCGGCTCACCTTGTATTCCATCATCTCCTAAACCACCTACCTACCACCTCGTGAGATTTACCAGCTTTCCCTCTCCCACTTTGCTTTAACAATCACCAACCCCCACTCCCCCAGCTTCCTTGTTCGACCTCCAAACCTCGCCATTGTAGAGCACTCCAAGCCATTATTAATAATAATAATAATCTTTGCATTTGATATAGCGCCTTTGAGACGTCTCAAAGCACTTCACAGAAAATACTGTCAAGTGAATTGATTGTATTTTGTGGGCGAAACACGGGAGCCAATTGCGCCACAGCAGTGTCCCACACACAGTCATAGATTGAGTGACCACATTTTTTTGGGAGGGATTATTACCCCCGGAAAGCGATCCACCAATCGATTACACCTAGGTTCCTACTTACTGCTTCGTAAATAGAGGCATGTGGGGTAAAGAAACTTGTCTAAGGTTTTGTTCTACCAGGGAATTGACCCCAGGTCCTCTCGCTTATGAGGCAAGAGAGCCAACCGCTACACTACAGGATTTATCTAGATAAATACAGGTGGTTGTTGTCGTTGTGGAAATGAGGAAAGAGTGAAGGAACTGGACTTTGCCAAACGACCGAAGAGAAATATTATCACTGTGACTGGGAAATATAGGATGACTAAAAAATTATGATGACCACCCTGTTATCAATCGTATTAGACTTTGTAATGGTCTCACGACTTTTTGGTTACCCTGTACTTTCTGTACCAGCTAAATGGAGTTCGGCTTCTGTGCAACACATTAAATCCAGGAATAATGCATAATTTGAGTTTGCAATTCTGGCTTGAACTCACAAGTGAAATAAAAGAAACGTAACTGATTGCAAAGGCAAAGGGCTTGGCTGGGCTGGTGTCCTGCAGAGCTGGGCTGGAGTCTTTGTGTTGCTCTGATCATCAGCTCAGAATAAAAACCTCCTGCCACGCAAAGCTCGCTTGCAGGAAACACACCGAACAATTGACGCTAATAACTCGCCTGCGTTTATGAAGCAACGTCCATGCAAAGGCTGTCTTAAGGACATAAGAATTTGCTGGTGAGAGAAGACCAAGGCCCATCCAGTTCACCTTCCACCATCCTGGCAATCGCTTGTCATGGCGTGTCCCCAAACTAAATACTGCATCTCCTCCAGCAGAAATCTGCACACTCCCAAATTCCAACAACAACTTGCATTTAGATAGTTGCCCCTCATGCAGGATAGCATCCCAGAGCTCTTAAAGCTCAAGATAGGGGCCTTATTGTTAATTGTGGGCCTCCCGAGCAACTTAGCCAAAGTAACCTGTAACAACAAAAACAACAAATTTACATGTGTACAGCGCCTTTCACGTCGGGAGGACGTCCCAAGGCACTGGAGAGACAGAGTTTTGGACCCGAGCTGGGGGTCGGGATTGGGGAGGGTGGAGGGCAGTGCGGGAAGGAGGGAGATCGAAGGCACGGTTGAAGAAGAGGGTTTTGAGATGGGTCATGAAGGAGGGAAGGGAGGGGCGAGGCAGAGGGACTGCGGGATGGAGTTCCAGAGAGTGGGGAGCAGAGCGGCTCAAGGCCCGACCGTAACATCCCGTGTATGACCCAGCACTATACCAGACACAGCCGTGACCAACAAGCCATGAGGGTAGTCATTGTCATAGAGTTTGTTTTGGGAGTGTCTATCGCTGCTCTTGACAATGACACAGATTTCACTTTGTGTTGCTATCCAGGTGTGCAAGCCCCACTGATGTCAGACAGAAATAGCACCACAGAGACAGCCCACAGCTTGGGGATTAGGTCTCTCCGGATTGGTTCCTTCCTCTCTCTCCAGCTGTAGTGTTGCTGTTGTGAAAAGGAGTTTCCTGACGCGGGTTCCTGATGGGCCTCTCTGTTCCCATCACATCACAAGGGTCCAAACGCCAGCACTTGACGAGCCAGCTCACAGATACACGTGGGAACTGATTCGCAGAGAGGACGGGAAAAGACCATTGCAAATGAAAAAAAAAACAAATTTGCTTCTTGTTCCGACTCTCACACTTATTCCTCAATCAAAGGAGGGAAGAATGGGAACAGTTGCGCTGAACTTTGGCATTGGCAATCTGGGGGAGGGAATATCCCACTTGGATCTCAGCTTAGACTTCCCGAATATCAGCCTGGCTCTGGCGCATGTCTCCGAGACATGACTCGTGTGAAGAGCGCTGTATAAACAAACCCAAGTTGTTGTTGTTGCTGTAAGAGAGTAAAAAATAAGGCTAAGTATGGACTCAGATGGAATCTCTGCCCCCGGCTGCTGTGAAAGAGCTTTGTGGTATAGAGTGTGATATATCAGGAGGTACTGTGTCTCAGTCATCTATACTATGAGTTGTCTCTGCATCCGCCACTTCCATCCAGCCTCGCTCAGCTCACATCATCCCAAGCCTGCGCTTGATCCTGAGCACCAGCATTTTTTTTTTTTTTTGCTTTTGGTTAAAAAAAAACGCTTTAAAGATACACATTGTGTATAATAAAGAAAAAAGATGGAGAGCGAGTTTCAGTCCATAATTCAATCGCCAGCTTCTGCTGATGTTCATAAAACACTCAGGACCTGCGCTGGGTGATTTATGATGTCATCAGCTCTGCTCGATTGAAATGCCGTCTTGTAAACTCACTGACAGGTATCTATTACCACAGATTCCCCCTGACAGCAGCTACGCTACATCTTCACACTCTTTTACTCTGGCCTTCCAGCGCGCTTAAGCAGGCAGCCGAACGACAAGCAACGACAACCGTGGACCGTGTTCCTAAATCAGGGAACGTTGAGCCGGCAGTCGAGGCTGGCACTCCACTGCAGTGCTGAGGGGCACAGGTGCCATCTCCTGGGTCGGTCACTAAACCTCACTCCCCGCCTGTTCGGGTGGCGGCTAAAGTTCCCGCGGCGCTACTCGAAAAGGGAAGGGAGTTTTTCTCTCTCCCGGTGTCCTGGCCGACAATTCCACCCCTCCCTCCCCCTCTCCAACCCCCACCCCAGGCAAAAATTGGGCGTTTGCGGGACTTGGCTGGGTGCAAATTGGCCGCCATGATCGCCCACAAACACGCAGCCACTACATTGCATGGTACGTCCTGTAAAGCGCTTTGAGAAATTAAGCGCGATCCTGCTAAGAACGCAGCATCCCCCAGCACTGCGCTCGTGTGTTAGTCAAGCGCCTTCGAGACATCGTCCGGCGTGAAGGGCACCATATAAGTTCAAGCTGTTGTTGTTGGTAGCCCAGACTGTGAGTACAAAGGCCCCCAGGTGGGGCTTAAACCCACAACCTTCTGACTCGGAGCCGAGAGAGAGAGAGCGCTACTGACTGAGCCAGGCAAACACACAAGGAACAGTGCAGCTTTAGAAGGCAAGTCATCAAGAAAGCTTTCTAAAAATTACGAGCACACTAATTGTTCTTCCTTTTTGTAATACCAGATAAACAGTTTGCATTTAAACACAATTAATAAAGGAATACACTTCCTACATTTCATTTTGCCAAATACATTATTTCATGTAAATGATTCTAGCCGGGTTGGTTGTAGTGGAGCAATGTTCATTTAGGATTTGCTTTTAAACTAATTTGCTTAATTCATTTCAAAGCTGGAATAAAAAGAGTTGGGAAAAAACACGATTCATTAAGACTTCATTAATATGCACCATTATGCAAATTAGGTGGCAATTAATGAGTTCCTGAGAGTAGCTTTCTATAATTAATACAAGTTTAATGACATCATTACTTACCAATAGTTCTGTAAAAAAAAATTTCAAAAACTGTTTTGAACAACTAGCATAACAGATAGCATTGAGAAGAAATGGTGCAGTTCATAATCAGATCAATTTATTTGATTAAAGTGCATTTGGTGCAATAAAAGGAAGAATGAGTCACTTTATTGCTGTGTCGGATTTAGCTGGAAGTTACTCTTTGCGTCAATCCACAAGTCCGGAGTATACAAAGGGTTAACTTTTCCTGTTCTCCCAATGGAGCACTGGGGGTAGGTGGGTGTGGGGAGGTGGAAGAGGGGATTCTAACCAACTGCTCGGTAAACCAAAGTGCATGTGTGTGGAATAAGGAAACTTGCCCAATGTTTCGGACTACCCGGGAATCGAACCCGGGTCCTCTCACTTGGGGAGTGCTCTAACCACTGAGCTACAGGACCCTGTATTTTGAAAGGGCCTGGGTGGGGGGGTGCGGGGACTGTGTTAAGTCAAGACTGTGTTGGAAGCAGACAGAAAGAATAAATCCCTCTGTACCTTGCTTACAATGGCTGTGATGTCGAAATGACTGAGAGATGATTGCGGCTGTTGATGGTATTCACATGTCCTGATTGTGAGGTCGTTTTTCTTTCACCAGCCAAGCGATCGATGCAACAGACACATTCCAGACACCCCACGCCTGTTGGTGACCTGACAATAACATTATTCTGCTGCACAGGGTTGACGTGGCTATGATTCAAACACACTGTTTGAGATATCCCTTCATCTGCTGGAGTGTTGAGAAATGCAGTAAACTGTGCAGTCTGAGAGGTGTACTTCATATATACGTGTAAGGACGGGGGAAAATCCGACATTCTGTCATAACAACGGGGAAAGGGGATGAGAGTGGACGGAGGAGCAAACGATGACATGAAATAATAGGCCGAATGGACTCCTATCGTGTCAACTGAGAGGATCTGGGTTTGATTCCCGGTCAGGGCGAAACCTTTGGCACGTTTCCTGACTCCACACACACACACACACACACACACTGGTCTCTGTTTATCCAGCAAAGTAGGAACCCGCTTGTTAGTCGATTGGCGGATCGCTTTCCGGTTATAATAATCCCTTCAAAAATCAATCAATAATAATTTGGTCACTCAATCCATGACTGTTTGTGGGACGCTGCTGTGCGCAATTGGCTGCTGCGTTTCGCCCACAAAATACACAGTCACTACACTTTACAGTATATCCTGTGAAGCGTTTTGAGATGTCTCAATGACGTGACAAGGTTCTGTATCAAATGTAAGGATTATTTTTATTAATATCCTCTGACACAGTAGTTCCAGTCACTGTATACATGCTGTTGCTGTACGTTTCTGTGGTTCAGCTCTCGGGTGTCTAATCCACCCTATTGGAATCTCAAGGATTAGTTATGATGCAACTTATTACCTGATCTTTCATCCACTAATTCCCCTCTCCCCCCCACCCCCCCACACTGTTGGAGGTGCCGTCCTTTGGGTGAGACATTAAACCAAAGTAAAGGCTACCTGCCTGATTGGGCGGACATTAAGATTCCCCAACACGAATCGAAAAGAGAGTTTCTGCCCACTGATGGCCGACAATTGCTCCTCCGCCCACCGTTAAAAAGTGATTGTTCACTTCAATGCCTGTTTGTGGGGCATTGCTGTGAGCAAAATGGCTGCTGTGTTAGTCAACAGAAACACACACAGTCACTCCAGTTCACAGGTCTGTGCTGCGAAGTGCTGTGAGACATCCTCCCGACTTGATACGCACCATGTCAAAAGGTAAAGATTATTTTCTTTATTATTACACAGTAAATAAATTAATGGTTTATAAATATGAGACACGGCATAGGAACTGCACATGGAACAGCTCCTTAACAGAAGCAATTGTCGTGTCCATACATTTACGCAATGATAAGCGCAGTTGACCAGGGTCAGATTTCTCACTACTGTTTAAGTCGGATTTCATTCTTTGCCCCCACTCCCCCCCCACTTCACTCACTAACCATCCTCACATCCTCTCCTCCCCCCTACCCTTTAAATAATTCACACCCTGTCATTATTGCCCGCGTGTTATAATGGTGATAAAAGTTCATGTTCAAGTGAGGATATTCATTATTTTTTTCTGGAGACAAATATATTTTCAAGTGCCTTCTTTATTAATATTTGTGTATGCAAATGGAAAGAGACTAATTTTAGAAGTCACGTTCGGTGGGAAGCAGTTATTATGCAGACTGCGCGTAGTAGATTTTATTAAAAAGCCTAGTGTGTCAATTCATTTATTGTTTAACAATAAAATAACTTTACTTCCTTATTATAAATTGACATTTTCTTAAGATTAAACAGATTGCTTAATTTAATCTGGCTTCTGTGTGGGCCTTACACCTCCTGCCTCTGTTAAAGTCTAACACAAGGAAATATTATTGTTAAAAAACAATATACAGTCTCGATATTCCTCAAAGATTCTTACCAGCTAGTATTAAAGCCTGTTATTTTCTTGAAGGATTAAGCTGGGCCTTTGCTTTAATCATCAGAAAGGTTGAGGACTATGTAAGACTGCCAAGTACAACAACAACAACTTGCATTTACATAGCACATTTCACACAGGGGCAGTGTGGCGGAACGGTTAAAAGTGATGGGAGTTCCATGGGGAGCAACACAGATGACCGAAGGCACTGTTCAAAGAGGAAAGTCTTCTGGTTTCGATTGGCAAAGATGGGCAAAGAGGGGCCCAGGTGAAGGGATTGAGGCAGGGGTTTAAGGTGCAGGAGCTGGAAGTGGGGCACAGTATAGTATACTGGAGTTATCATTGGAGGAAAAGTGTAGCGATGGTGTATTTTGGGGACGAACATGGCGGCCAATTTAACCACCACCAATGCCCCACAAACAGCCATGAAGTGAATGGCCAATTTTATTTGGAGGATTGTTGGTCAGGACACGGGGGAAGAGAGAGAAAGAAACTCCCTTCTCTTTTCGAATAGCGCCGCGGGAACTTGAACATGCCGACACGACCTTGGTTTAATGTCTAATTCGATGGACGGCAACTCCGACAATGCCACACGTCTCTGGCATTTCACTGTCAACTAAGGCTATATGAGTTTCCAAGTTCTAACACGGAGCTTGAACCCACAACTTCCTGACTGAGAGGTGAGTGTGCTACCAACTCCGCCAGGCTGACACATCAGGAGAAACTCCTCTCTCATTTCGATCAGTGCCACTGAATCTTTAACATCCACTTAAACAGCCAGTCGCGACTTTAGTTTAACGTCTCAAGTGAAGGATAGCATCTCCAGCCGTGCAATGCTCCTGCAGAGCATCAGCCTGGTCTATACGAGTTCAAAGACCTGACGTGGGGGCTTGAACCCACACCCTTCTGCCTCAGAGGCGAGAGCACTACCATGTGAGCCAGGCTGACGTATTGCACTCCACCAAGCTTCCCTGTAGATTATCAGCGGGTCATTTTAATGCTTTAGGTCATTTTACATCGTCTTTATTTGAGAATTAAATTAGTGATTTACTTTCAATTGCCACTCGTGTGTTTTTTGAGCTCTCTTCACTCAAGATTTTCAGGTTTGTGTGTTTGAGTTGAGTTTTGCATTCATCGCGGAGGATGTCCGTGATGGGGACATCGTGCAACACTTTGTTGGAGTCCTGTAGCTCAGTGATTAGAGCACTCGCCTCGCAAGCAGGAAGACCTGGGTTCAATTCCCGGGCAGAGCGAAACGTCGGGCAATTTTCCTTACTCCACACTCCTCTGTTTACCCCACAGTAAGTAGGAACAGTTATTGATTGATGGATTGCTTTTCCGAGGGTAATAATTCCTCCAAAAAAAGAGCAATTTAAAAATAATAATAATTTGGTTACTCAATCCACGACTGTTTGTTTGTGGGACGCTGCTGTGCACAAGTGGCTGGAAAGATAATATATTAACTATAAAAAAAAAGGATTTTTCTTCATCCGAATTTTTCCAGCAATCTTGCGAGCGCAGTGTCATGCCTTCAGCTGGGATTCTCAAGGCCCACTTTAGCTTCTCGTTAGGTCGATGAGAGAGCGAGCCACCTTATCAGGAACGAATTTCACCTTTAATACAATTGAGGCAGGTGTGGTGTGAGGACCGCTCACTGCAATCATTCCCTCACTGTGTTCATTGGCAGAGAGCGACACTTTGCCTTTTAACTCAGTTAAAAAACAGCTGGGGCTGCATGATCGACCTCCCATGACGAATCACTTATTATAATCAATTTGAGCCCAATTAAATGGCAGGAGTGCACAACCACAATTTATCTTCATGATACGCTTCCATAATGCAACGGTAAAGTTTGGCAATGCAACCGCGGGGTTGATTTAAGGTAAAGCTGCTCATAAGCCACTGGTAACTCTGCGGTCGGCAATTTTACTTTGCAGCGGCTTCTGTTGCGTTCTGGGAGGGGCGCTGTATACATGCAAGTTGTTGATGTTGCTGCGTATGGCATTCAAAAACAGTTAGATGAGACAGAGAGAGAGAGAGAGAGAGAGAAAGGAGCAAGGCTAAAGGGATATCACATCAAATGTAATTCTTAAGAGTTTCTTCCGATGGCAATGCGGTGAAATACAAGTCCGATTGTCAAAAAAATAGATATATTCCTTCTGTCCCAAATATTTTGCACCTCGATGACACGTACACCCTCTCCGACTCCCAACATCAACAACCACCACGACTTGCATTTACACAGCACCCCTCAAACAGGGCAGCGTCTCAGAGCACTCGACAGCGGTGGAGCATGATGCTGAGCTGAGGGGGGGCGGAGAATGTGACCGTAGGCACGGTTGAAGAAGAAGATCTTCAGGTGAGACCTAAAGATGGGGGCAAGGCGGAGATGGACAGGAACACAAGGCCTGATGGTTGGTGGAGGCAGAGGGAATGAAGTAACCCGAAGTAGGGTTGTCAGAGCTCTGTGCAGTCCTGAGCTATTCAGGCACAGCTCAAAGCCGTTATAATTGGATTTGGTTCATCTTAATTCACCTACTGATGCCATTATGCATTAAACTTCCATTGCCCACACGCCAGCACTCTCGCCTCTGATTCAGGAGTTTGTGGGTTCAAACTCCCACACTTGAGCACAATTTTGAACTCACATAATTTAGGTTGCAGAGCAGATTTAATTTGAAAAGCTGAACACATCTCTTTCAAATAAAGTTTTGTTTCCCCCTCCTCCCTCGGAGACAATTTTTTCCACATTTTTTTAAAAAAAAACACTATCCATTTGAGCAATTGAATGATTTTGGGGACTCTTACACAAAGGTGCAGAAACGATACATAAAACAAAAGTTTATCCTTTGTGCAGGTCTGAAATCCCAGGTGCTTTGTTGAAGTAGAACAATAGTTATGGAAGACAAACAGAAGAAGACACCTCAAACAGAGACAATTATTCAAATAGGATTAATTGATTAACTGGCTGTAAATGTTTGGTCTCTGTGTGGAGCTGTGCAGACACATCGTGCGAAGAGAAGGCTTTGTCAAGAGTTGACCTTGAGCTTTTGACAGAAGCATTTGCCACATGTGGAGTGGTTGGGGGGGTGGAGGGCTGCGAGGTGTGTGTGTGTGTGGTAGGGGTGGGGGGGTGGTTGGGAGAACAAAACTGTACAAACAGAATTAACATTGTGAGGCAGAGGGAATGAATTTCTGCCGGGAAACTTTATAGAGTTGAGTGGACAAGTATATTAACCCATTGGGAGTCCAGACAATGCACAGTATCCCTAATAATCTTTGCATGTGATATATCACCTTATCACGTCTTTGAGATGTCTCAAAGCCCTTCACAGAATATGCTGTAAAGTGAATTGACTGTATATTTTGCGGGAGAAACATGGCAGCCAGTTAACTGCACACACAAGTGTCCCACAAAAAGTCATGGATTGAGTGACCAAATTATTTTTTTAAACTAATGCTAAACTACTGGCACTAAACACAATTAAGGCTGTACTCGAAACGAGGAGGAAAGCACTAGCAAACCTAGGATAATCTGAGGGTTGCAGGAAATCTGGTGTAATTCCTAATTTCCTGTAATTTTATAATGTCTTGTGCCCGCTTTAGAGTGTGTGCAGCCCCGCTCCCCCCACACATGCCCGGTCTCAAAAGTATTTCACAGGATTTACTCTAGAACAGAACGAGTATTTACTGGCTTTCACTGCCCATTCAGAAAAGCTGAGCGGAAGGGTGTACAATAATCCTTGCATTTGATATAGCGCTGTAAAACATCACACAGGCTTTTCTGTGTATATCTTTCTTGTGGGCGAACGGAGCAGCCAAATTTGCACGTAGTAGTCCCACAAACAGCCCAGAAGTGAACGATCAATTTTATTTGGGGGTGTTCGGGGGGGATTGTTGGACAGGAAACCAGAAGAAACTCCCTTCTCTTTTTGAATAAGGTAGGAATCTTTGATGCCCAACCTGAGCAAGCGGACCGGGGTTGATCAGGGCTATGGGGAGACAGCGAGGGAGTGGGATTGATTTGGATAGTTCTTTTCGAAGAGCAGCACAGACACGATGGGCCGAATGGCCTCCTGCTGTGCTGTATAATTCTATGATTCTACATCTCAATCTAACAACACAGTGTTGCCCCAAGTACTGCACTGGAGTGTTAGCCTCGACTGTATAAGCTGACAGTCCTGGTACAATGGATTACAGTACAATGATTCCTTGTAAAATGGTACTAAGTTCAATGGTAACTGGCACAATGGCATCGACAATGCAAGGCTACCTACACATGTCCTCATTCTGACTGTGGGGGAACATTTCCTTCTTCGAATTTTGTGGTGAAGGCTCAAGATTTCTTTTGAAAAAAATTAAGACAATGGGATGCAATTCATGACAACTCTTGATGGGAAAAGCTAAGTTGTCGAGTTTCTGACAGACGAAGATCATACTGAATAAAGGAATGACGAATAGAGCTGAATAAAGAATTTTCTGAATTCTACCTCTACCAATAATAAAATATTAATAATCCTTGCGTTCGATATAACACCTCATTTGTGAGATGTCTCAAAGCACTCCCCAGAATACACTGTGAAGTGAATTGTGTGCGTGGGTGGGGAATTCTTGCACTTTCTCCCCCCCCACCACAGTGTCCCCCTGGACTGTGGCTTGCAGGAGAACGCTGGTCATGACTGCACTCTCAGGCTTATAGGAGGTAATCGGATTTCTCCTCTCAGTTTATTTACCTAATTAAATAAATCTCATCTCACAAGCGGCAAAGATTGAGCTCCATCACCCGCCGGTGGCTAAAGTTGGCTAACATTTTATCACTCGCTTTATAATGGAATATCCATTACGAGATCAGTACCCGATAGGACACATGACAGAATATGAGAAGGTTTACAGCACGGGGAGAGGTCATTTGGCCCATTGCGACTTTGCAGTTTCCCCGAAAGAAAGAACCTTAGAGGAGTTATTTAGCGTAGCTAGTTTAGTTACAACAACAAGATTCCGTTTATAGAGTGCCTTTCACGTCGGGAGGACGTCCCAAGGCGCTGGACAGTTGGGTCAGGACCCGAGCAGTGGGGAAATGGTCAGGGGAGGGAAGGGGCGAGGAGGGGGTAGAGAGTCGAGAGGGGAGCTGAAGGCTCGATCAAAGAGAAAGGTCTTGAGACCGGCCATGAAGGAGGAAAGGAAGAAAGCAGCGAAGGCACTGGGGATGGAGTTCCAGAGCCTCGGGGCTGAGAGGCTGAAGGCCCGGCCACCGATGGTAGGGCGGTTGGGGCGGGGGATGTGTAGCAGACCGGAGCCAGAGGAACGGAGGGTACGGGCAGGTAAGTGGGGGATAGTAGGTCGGAGAGGTAGGAGGGAGCGAGGCCGTGAATGGCCAATGTGCTAGACATAGCTAGACCAATGTGGCAACTGTTTGCACCTTCAGCAAACAGCCATGTGTGAATGATTAAGGAGGATTGCTGGGATTTTCATGGGATAAATTCTCTTTGCCGAACAACATCTAAGGGACCTCGGGTTTCAGCGTCTCGTGTAAAGGATGGAGGCTCACGGGCTTGTTGCAATGCCAATAAATCCCTGTGTCTGTTGTGAACATTCTTGCAATAAAAAAACACAGAAATGGCCGGGAACACTCAGCAGGTCAGGCAGCATCTATGGAGAGAGGAAAGTGAGTTAACGTTTTGGGTCGATGACCTTTCGTCAGAAACTGCTGAGTGTTCTAAGCGACTTCTGTTTTTATTTCTGATTTCCAGCGTCTGCAGTCTTACAGTAATGGTGAGTTTGAAGCACAGGCTGGTAGGTAGGAAACAGGGTGGGTGACAGATAAGGAGACTAACACATCTTCCTAGTCAACATATATTTTTGTTTTACACACACACACACACAATCAGTTGAGGGGAGCTCTGGGGTGAGGTCAAAAGAAACAAAATCCACAAATGTACAAGAAGCAACAGAATTCAGCAAAGTGCACGTCTGATTCGAGTTTTTAAAACTTCTTCAATGTTTCACAATATTATCCCTCTCCACAGTCAACGGCTGTCACTATACTTTATGTCAGAAGTGCCGTTCTTCAGAGAAGATGTTAAACCAAGCTCCTCTGTTCCTGTTTAGGTGGACATTAAAGAACCCGTTTCGCTGTTGAAATAGAGAAGGGAGTATCTCTCTCCCTCCCTCCCCCCTCCCTCCAGTGTCCAGTCCAACCAACGCCCCCCCACCCCCAAAATAAAATTGATCATTCACTTCAAGGCTGCAAATTTACTGCCGTGTTTGCCTACAAAACACACAGTCACTACACCTTGCAGTAAATCTTGCGAAATGTCTTTCTGATGTGAAAGACATTGCACCAACCACAAGGATTATTATTCTTATTCATAAAATAAGAGATGAGCTCCTTCCAGAGAGAGTCAACATCGAGGTCAGTTTTAATCTAACGAGTCCTTCACCTCTCGATGGCTTTGTCTGACAACCTTTGTGGGGACTTTCTTTCCGAGCACATTGATGCTGCCCTCTTGTGGTGGGGGTAGCTATCATCATCTTTATTTCATTGCCCAGGGGTGTAAAGGTTTATCCCCCTCTACCCACCCCCGGTTTATACCACACGGAGATCCTTGGGTTGGCATTTCTCCATTGTGTTGGATCAGCCGCGCTAAGGGGGACTTCTAACTCAAAGAGAGAAGCTCATTCTGACAACGTGTTGGACGGTCCCTCAAACCACAGCCCCAGCGCCAACAACAACTTGCATTGATACAGTTCCCTTCGCGAGGGGTAGCGTCTCGGAGTTCTGAACAGTGGTGGAGTTTGAGAGTTTCTTCAGAGGAAGAAAGCCCTTCAAAAAGAAAAAAAAGCAACTCGCTTTGTTTGGAAATGTGGAGAAAGTAAACGAAGAAAAAAAAACAGGTAGCTTTTGTGGGTGTTCTGGGGTTTTGTAGGGCGGTGAAGCTGTTGCTTTAAGAGCGCGACTGCTCTCTTTTCTCTTTTCTCTTTGCAAAGAGAGAGTTTATATAGGGCAGCGAGGAGTTGAGAGCAACCCTGGCATCCTGATGAGTGTCTGTGTGTACTCTGGCAGAGAGCACAGGTGGGCTAACCCCACCTCCGCCCACGAGATCGACCAAAACCAAACCAACTGGAAGTTGTGCCTGCTGGTTAACCCATGCTGAGCTGAGACAAGCAATGCAGCTTTAAGAGCCTGCATCTGGAGCCCTGGCTGATATCTCTCTCGCTCACATCTCACCGACCACAAGAGGCCTGGCTCGAATGTTTTTCCTCAGGGCTGCTTCAGATTTCTCAGCCAGAGATCAACTGTGTGGCACAAAGCTTTAGTTCTGCAGTGTTTGTTGTTATCAAGTAAGGAAGTTCCTCCTCCAACCCCCTTCCTCTGCTTTGCACACAACCAGAGGCTTCTCTGCATGCAATAAACTTGCAGTGGTTTGATTTGGTTTACAATACTACATAATCTTACATTTATTTCACGTCGGGAGGATGTCCCAAGGCATTAGCTTTTGCTGATGGTGTGGTAGAGTGAGGGGGAAAGATGGACGAAAACATGGTCAAAGAGGAAGGTCTTGAGGCAGAGTCCTAGGGCCTCCGGGATAGAGTTCTGAAGAGTGAGCAGATAAGCTGAAAGCCCCATCTCCAATGGTGGGGCAGAAAGGGCAGGGCAGAGAGGGAGGGGAGACGTGAAGCTGAGTGGATGGATCACCCGGGTTGGTGGGTTTGAGGAGGTCGCAAAAGGTGAGATAGGTTGGGGGCAAAACCACGGCAGGATTTAAAGGTGAAGAAGAGGGTCTTGAACTCATTTTGGTTTGGATGGGATTCTCTCAAACATGGTGATGGGTTTCCGAGAGTGTCAGACTGACCTGTGCTCAATGGGTTAACATCACGACAAGTCTTGTTGACTCATAGTCTGTGCTGCCCTTTCTCCTCCCTCAATAGCCCTCTTCACCCCACATACACCCACAGTCAGCGCGGTTTAGATCTGACTGTCCTTTTCTGTCAGGCTACTGATTAGGGACCCACTTGAGAAGGAAGAGGAGAGTTCATTTTCCTTGTAAGTCAGTAATTACCGCTCCTCTGATTCGCGAGACATGGGGGGAAAAAAAAAATCAACGACAGAAGTTGAGAATCTGACGAAGATCTTAGTTTAATTAATATTAAGTTCTTGTGTCACATTCCTTTCAGACTTGGTAAGGATTCGGTCTTAATTAGAAACACAGTCAGCCTCTGAACAAGTCTCCGAGCCAGATGAAATGTCACCGATAGCGTTTGAGTGACCATCACCAATGGACCTCTCCAATGTACATTGGCCCTGATAAAATACAATGGTGGACTCGATAGAAGATTGCGAAACAATTTCAGTCCAGACACCAGAAAGTATTAAATAATCCCTACATGTATAGTCCCTTTCACACCAGAAGCACATTACGCCCCACCTCCAATCGATATGGGGACATCATCCCTTCAATCGGAATCAATTGCGTTGGAGCTAATTAAATCGTTTGAATTATTATTCTTTTTTTAAAAAATTGGGAGCGATTATTACCCCCAGAAAAGTGATCCACCAATCGACTAACAACTGTGTGTGTGTGTGTGTGTGTGGAGGAAGGAAACTTGCCTAATTCTCCTAATAATAGTAACTGATTCAGAGGCATCGCTTTAGAATTCTAAACTATCTCAGCGCCGGGGAGGCACAAAGCATTTGTTAACGGGAGCTCATCGCAAGCTCCAACCTCGACAACGATGGGTGAACTGACCTTCACCAAACTATAGATCAAGTCAAAAAAGGGGGGGGGGGGGGGGGGGGAAAGAGAGAAAAAAAACAAGTTTTGAACCGGTTTGCTTGTTGGCAGTTGAGCATAATAATTTGGTCACTCAATCCACGGCTGTTTGTGGGGACGCTGCTGTGCGCAATTGGCTGCCGCGCTTCGTCCACAAATTATTCAGTCAATTCACTTTACAGTGTATTGTGTGAAGCGCTTTTAGACGTCTCGAAGATGTGATAAGGCGCTGTATCAAATGCATTATTATTATGATAATCAATGTTATTTTTAAAGAGAGAGAGAGAAAAAATATAAAAGGAGAACCAAAATACAAAACTCCACTTGAAATGTAATTCTGCCCCCAGCTGGTAAATTGACAAATATGGCAGAGTGTGACTTTCCATAAAAGTGTCATTTTTTTCCCCCACATTTGTAGTGGCTAATAATGAAATTCCTTTTCCCTTCCCCCAGAGAGGCGCACACCCAGCAATAAAAGTAAAAGACGAGGCGATGACTTTGGTCATCGTCCAAAGCAATGACTATTTTTTTTTTTAAAATGCTGGTTTCAGTAACAGAACCTGGTCTGTGCACTGCGGATTGCTCTGCTCTCAAGGCTTTGGATCACAGGGTTTCTCTCTTGTACTTTCTAACCTGTCAGGTATATTTCTTCTCCCCCAACCGCCCACCGACAAGAAGGATGTTTACGGGGACATGGCTGTGCGTAAACTGGCTGCCGCATTTGCCTACAAGAACTCAGTCACTCCACTCTGCAGTAAAATCCCGTGAAGCACTTTGAGGCGGGGTGAAAGGGGCTGTGTGCATCTCAATGTCAGTCGGTCGTCTCAAAGTGCTTCACAGAATATGCTGTAAATACACAGGATTGACTGTATATTTTGTGGGCGAAACGCGGCAGCAGCGTTGAACCACCTAGTTCTGTACACAGCCATACAATGGGAAAGGCAGGACACAGCGGAACAAGGTGTATCCACACAGCGAGACATCGGGTATTCATTGCATTGTAAAAGTCCTATCACATGGGAACGCCCGTCTCTTTTCAGCACTATATCACACCGACACGGCCTGGAGTCGGTTTCGGAGCGAGGTTGCTTGGTGAGTATTCAGTCTCACGTGTGTCACGTCAGGTCACATTTCAGCCAGATAATGGGCTGTCTACTGATCCTGGATTCCACTGTAACTGTATTCGCCTTCGGACCCTCTGATAGCGTTAAGCACTTTGAAGTCAGTGGCTACACAGATGACAACGTATAGAGCCAGGAGCCCGACGATTAGGCCTGGGCTTTCGTAACCGTGCAGGGCTACAGCACCTTTGTGCCTGGTTAAAGTGGGGATAAAAAGAGAGAGAGACTTCCCAACGTACAAGTCTTTTTACTCGTGATCATGCGATGAGGAGTGAGAGGGAGAGAGTGTGTGAGTGAGAGAGAGTGAAGGAGTGGCTTGGGATTCAATAATCATTTTTGGAGGAATTCCTCCAACCTTCTCCTCCACTCCAACCAACAATTTACTTTTGCTGCAATTTACACAGACTGTACAGCACAGAAACAGGTTACTTTGGTCCGGTCAGCCCTTGCCGGTGTTTATTTATACTCCATACGTGTCTCTGCCCACTCCTTACACTCTCCCACACCTTTCTGTTCACCTCTCTCACATGTGTATATTATTAGCATCTACATTATCCAGATCAGCCACCGCTTCGGGCAGCGAGTTCTGCAATCTCACTAACCTCCGTGTGAAGTAGTTCCTCCTAAATTCTCTTTTAGATCCTGGTCCTTATCTTATTATTGTGTTCCCCGAGATATGGACTCACCAACCAGTGGGAACAGCCTAGTTATTACTAACTTTATCAAATCGTTGAAATTTTGAACGCCTCTTTTAAGTCCCCTTTTAAAGATCTCTTCTTTCGCCCCCAAAAGGCTTATCCTCTCCAGTCCATCCTGAGAGCAGTGACCAACCAGCCCTGGCGACATCCTAGTAAACTTAAGCTGCACTCTTTCCATCGCTGCCAAATCTATCTTGTGGTGTGTCGGCCTGATTTGGATACAGTAATAATAATAATCATAATAATCCTTGCATTTGATATAGCGCCTTATCACAGCTTCGAGACGTCTCAAAGCTCTTCATAGAATATAGTGTTAAGTGGAGTGACTGCATTTTTTGTGGACAAAACACAGTCTAACCAGTACTCCAAATGTGGTCTAACCAAGGTTTTAAGGGTTCAGGTGGTGGGAGAAAAAAAAAACCACAGTGAATAATTAGATTTCGCCAGTTAGTAGCAGAGCTTACAGAATCATTTTCATTTGCTTGAATCCTTCCTCTAATCTATTCAACAAGGGAACGGGGTCAGACGGTCACAGGAGTAAATTGCTATTTGCGGTGGTGTGACTGGTGACAGCTTCTGGTCCTCTGGATGCTCCTATTGTTTGCCATTCATTTGAAAATTATTATTGTACCTACTGTCGCAACGGGTGCCTATCTAACCTGGTCTGACCTCCCCCACTGTCTTTGCATCAGGCACTGATTGCCTTCTCAGCCTTGCTCAGATGATAGCACTCTTGCCCCCGAGTCAGAAGATTGTGGGTTCAAACCCCACCCCCACATCGAACACCACGTTGGAACTCAGATCTCATACAGTCTGTGCTGACACAATACGTTACAGGGGGGCAGTGCACTGCATTATTAGAGGCATTGTCCTTTGAATAAGACTCTGAAGAAAGCCTCCTCTGTGCCCGTTCAGGTGGGACATTCAAGATCATGCAACTCTACTCGTAAAGAGAAGGGAGTTTGGCACTGGGCTATGCTGCCGGGTTCAGAGGGTGTCAGGAAGTGGCAGGTCCTGTCTGCATAGTGATAGGGCACACCTGCGAGCAGAAATCCCACTGAATCCAGAGTTAATCAGAACCGGGAGAGAGCCTTTGAATGATTCAGTGCAGAGATGGTTTCTTCACGGTTCAATTGGCAACAAACACTTCTCGGAGAAATCTCAGATGAAAGACAGGGTTACCCTCATGTCCGGTAACACTTCCTGCTCCAGGTCAGAGTCATGTGGGTTCAAGCCCTCGCTGGGAATTTGAGCTTAAACATGTAAGCTCACACTCCAACACAGCGTTGAGGTCCTGTCTGCTTTTAAGAAGGGAGTTTCTCTAAGATACATCAGCTATTTCTCAGCTTCCCCCCACTCCTCCCGCCCGCCCACCAAGCTCAGGCTCCCAGTCAGCTATCGGGTGAAGCACTTTGAGACATCGTCCTGATATGAAAGCATTATATAAATGTAGAACTGATGTTATTCACTTCATGGCTGTTTGTGGAACATTTCTGTGCACAGCTTCGTTAGCATACACACCTTCACTGTAATTACCTTAAAGTATTTTGGGATAGTTGGCATTATAGGCACTGTATCAATTCCAAGAATGGTTAATTAATTATTATTGAGAATGTCCCTGGTTTATTGACTGCTTTGGCCACACGGCAGCACTGTGTTGACGCCAGGCTGTTTACATTGGATTAAAACTTCTTCAGATTTGATACAACGTCCAACGTCATCTAAACATCAGTGTCCTTCACATGTAGTTACTGTCGAGTGTAGTGACTGTGCATTTGGGAGCAAAAGCAAAACTAAAACAGATCATCTTCTACACAGCGACGTCTCACAAAGCAGCCATCGTCACTTTACCGGGAGAACGGGTGCCGGAACAGCACGATGAACTCCCTTCTCTTTTTGTTAACGTCAAGGCAGGTTCTATCAGGCAATAAAGACAACGGGTAATGGACAGAGGGAAGACTTGGAGATGGCTTCCGGGTTGCGATATGGATTGGCAGAGAGCGAAAGCAAACGTCCTCTGCTTGATACATAGTCAGTTTTGCGATATAAGTTTCCTGGTATCAGTGAGCAGCCACGTCGCTGAATGCAGGAGAATTCTAATGATGGGAACAGGTACATTCTCACGCAATTAAGGTGCAGTAGTAAGAATTTGCGAGTATTCTTTAAGGCGTTCCTGGTGCTAATTAATTCCAGGACCACCTTGTGGTAAGGAATACTGCAATATTTCTCACCAAGATTGTGCGGAGTTGCTTAAGCCGAGGAGTTTAGGAACCGTCAATGATCGGGATCACGTTGGGATGCCAAGGGCTGTATTTTACCTTAGTTGATAGAATTCCCTTCGGAGTGAAAGGTCTCGCTAACTAGCCACCGGGTCAGAAACAGTGAAATATTTTTCTCCGGCAAAGAATCCAGGCTACCATCGGCAACTGTAGCACTTACTCACAGTTTAAATAATGAAGTGGGTGTCACAGGGGAGAGTAAGCTTTGTTCAAGAACCAGGAATCCGTAATTACATAATTTACCCATTATTAGCAGGACAATTATAGCACAGGAACCCAGGTGGCTTGAGTAAGCGAGCGCAATGGATTCTGTCCAGAAGAGACTGAAGAATATTTTGCAGTAATTAAACAGAAAGGGACACAAAACAAAGTTCAGCAAGCCCACTGAAAGAAATTATAAGAACATAAGAATTTGCTGGCAAGAGAAGACCAAGGTCCATTAAGTTCGCCTTCCACCATCCGGGCAGTCGCTTCACATGTCATGGCCCAAACTATACACCGCCTCCCCAGGTATTATTTTCTAGCAGAAATCTATCTCATTTGTTCTCGAAACAACAACATTTTCTGCTTCCACCGTCTGTCTGTCTGTCTCCCCAGGGAGCCTGTTCCATAAGTTTATTACTCACTCACTGAAGTAAAATTCCTTTGCCGTTCAAACTTAATGGTGTTAAATGATCAGCCTCTCCGTTCTCTCCCCCCCCCCACCGCAAAACAATGCGAGTTGCTATTCCTCGTATGGATTTAGTCTCGAGGTTTAATTTTGCTCCTCGGATGTCATCAATAGATTTATTATATTGATCACCAAAGCACAGCCCAGCTAAGTGGGCTCAATGTGAACGGCACCCAAAAGGGAGGAAGTATCAAAACACAAACCGCTCCTGCTCTAACGCACACGGCGCTCCCCGCGATGAGGTGTCCCATTAACACCGGCCATGCCATCCCGTTGGCTTTGCGGTTCGAGCAGAGAGAGAGAGAGAGAGAGAGAGACTCACATTCCCCATGAGTCTCTCATTACACGGACTTGCAGTATCTCAGCTCCAAAGAGGCTCAGATTGACCCGTGTGTTAACTCGGTGCCCGTCTCCTCCAGGGCAATTTGAAAACCGACATCGGATTTCATTGCCATGTATAGCCTTCGCTGGAGCAGCCCGGCCCGAGATGGAGACGGGGAGAATATCATTTGAGGTGCATTACCGTTTTACTAACGGATGGTGATATGTAAATGATACAGTGCTGAGCTCACTGTGTAGCTATTTAAGGAAGAAGGGATTTTCTCCCCCGTGAGCTGGCCGAGAAGTCCACCCCCCTTCCCCCACCCTCTCTTCCCCCCTACCAAATATAATTGTTCATTCACTTCACGGCTGTTTGTGCTTTTGAGACGTCGCTGTGTGCAAATTGGCAGCCCCGTTTCACCCACAAAACGCAGCCACTACACAGCAAAGCCATTTGAGACGTCCTCCCTACATGAAAGGTGTACCAGATACAGGATTATTATTATCATCATTATCATAATTATAATTGCGGGTTGCAATTCCATTGGTTTCCAAATCACAGGATGGCTAGCCGGTTTAAATGAAGACTTAAAGAAAAATTAAAAAAACAAAATCAGCAGGTGTTTGACACACACGGAAACCCACCGCTGTGCTTAACATAGGAATAATAATAAAAGTATCTAAATCAGAAGGAGAGGTCCACACGCGCATGCCACCTACACCGGGAAATTTTCCTGAGTCTGAAATAGAATGTTCTCTCCCTCTCCCACCCTCTCTCTCTCTCTGCCTTCCTCCCCCTGCGAGGAAACACCCCGACCTCCTAAATGTGGAGAGTATAAAGGCTCAGGTTGGCAGAGACGGGTCAGAATATAACAACAACAAATTAGACGGAGGCTGAAGGCCCAACCACCGATGGTGGGATGGGGTGAGGTGGGGACGGGCGGGGGGTATAGCACAGAAACCAGCCATTCAGCCCAACTAGTCATTGCCGTTGTTTTAGTCCCCACAAACCCCCAGCCCACCTTGTCTCATCTTTTACAGATCCCCCCCCCCTACTATTCCCCTCTCCCACCTGTGTCCATCGCGTTTCATGCACCGCTAAATAAACCAGAGCCAGTAGAGGTGGTTCTTCACTTCACAGACGCCAGCTGACCACCAATTTTAGACTAATTAATCAATAGCAAAGGCACGTTCCTTCAATAGGAGCATTCTTGCCTGTTTAAAAAAAAATCAGCGTATGAGGTTTGTGGCAAAGTATTATAACCGGGCAATTTTTTGTGTGGAGCCCACAAAATACACAGATGTGCCCTCCCTGCCTCGGTCACCTCTTTTTTCTTCCTGTTCCATCAGGTGTCCTAGAATCGTACAGCACAAAAAGAGGCCATTCGACCATCGAGTTTGTGCGGCTCTTTGAGAAGAGCAATGTAATGTCAATCCCACTCCCGGGCCCTTTCCCCATAACCTGCAAACCCGTCCTCCTCAAATACCTGTCCACCGCGTTTTTAAAAGTAGTTATCGAATCGGCCTCGACCGCCCTTTCAGGCGATGCCTTCCAGATTCGAACAACTCGCTGCGTGAAAACATGTCTTCTCCCCTCGGCTTCTTTTAGAGACTATTTTGAATCTGTGACCTCGAGTCACCGACACATCCACCAGTGGGAACAGTTTTTCCCTTTCGAACCTATCAAATTCCCTCATGATTTTGAAGACCTCTATTATTTATAAAGCCCAGTGTCCCATATGCCCTTTTTACAGCTGTATCTCCCTGTCCTGCCACCTTCAAGGATTCATTCACCTGCACCCCCAGATCTCTCTGTTCCTTCACCCCCTTAAGATTGTATTACCGCCTATATTGCCCCTCATTCTTTCTACCAAAATGCATTACTTTGCATTTCTCCACATTGAAACTCCTCTGCCATGTGCTGCCCATAGAACCATTCTGTCTGTCTTCCTGCAGTCGGCTCCTATCCTTCTCACTGTTTACCCCCTCCCTAACTTTGTGTCGTCCGCAAACTTGGAAATGGTACTCGCCATACCCAGATCATTTATGTATATAATCCAGATCATTTATGTACCTAACCACTGAAGCTCAGTGGTTAGAGCACTCCCTTCACCAAATGAGAGGACCTGGGTTCGATTCCCGGGCAGGATGATGTGTTGGGCAAGTTTCCTCACTCCACACACGCGCCTCTGTTTACCAGCAGTCAGTAGGAACCCGGTTGTTAGTCGATTGGTGGATTGCTTTTCTGGGAGTAATAATCCCTTCAAAAAAAATTAATAGTAACTTGGTCACTAAATCTACGACTGTTTGTGGGGAACGCTGCTGTGCGCAATCGGCTGCCGAGTTTCGCCCACAAAACACACAATCGATTCACTTTATAGTATAGCCTGTGAAGCGCGTTGAGACGTCTGGAAGACGTGATTAAGGCGCTGTACCAAATGCCAGGATTATTATTATATATTATCGTTTGGTGGAGGGGTGCTATCCCCTGCTAACGTACAAAGAGAAAAGCAGGCTCCGCAATGTAATTTTATGAAATATGACTGAAAGCAGACAGTGCAGCTTATAGTGACAACCCAATTACAATGCCCATCAAACTTAACTTTACAGCTTATGGCCTCTAATTGCCTGACAAAAATTGACAGTTCAGTTGCAACAGTGTAATATAATTGGAGGTCAAATTAAATTTGATCATCGCCGAAATGATGCTATCATTTACTACGTTTTTTTCCCCCCCGCTCTCTTCCCCCCCCCCCCCCACCCCCGCAACATGGCTCCAATCACCTGACACCCTATCGCGAACGAGAATTAATCATTAATCTGGTTGATTCCTTCATAATGGAAATGACACGTTTGGATATCTTTTAATAAACAGCAATAATGAAACAGGTGATGTGTTTAACACGACAGGGGAAAAAAAACTTTTATCACGTTTATTAAAAAAAGGCAAGATTAGAGCTTCGGTTTGGTCTCCCCCCACCCCCCACCCACCCCACTTACGGGTCTCCCCCAACTCCTACACTCCCCCATCCCCACCACTAAATGGGTTTATTTATGCAAGAGATCACAAGGTTAGGGTAATGGGAGCATTACACCCTCTCCTCAGGCAGGAAACAAGGACCTGATTCACTGACCAGGTCAAGATAGACACAGATTGGCTTCAAATTTCAACGGTGCATATCCCCCGTCCCCTTCACCGAAGACACAAAACTGATCAATTCCACGGGATGTTTAAATCTTGGATTTTGGTGTGCACACACTCACTGATATCATAATGTTAATATATCTTACTATTATTGTAATAATTGTTATTTCAGCCGCAAAATACAGCCACTCCACAGTAAATCCTGTGACGCTCTTGATGACATGATAAAAGTTATATCAAATGCAGGCATTTATTAATAATTTTAAGTATATTTGGTACAATTGGCCGCCGCGTTTTGCCCACAAAATACAATCAATCCACTTTACACTTCATTCCACCGGCCACATAGGGCAGCGGGAATGCCATTATGGTTCTTCATTACAGAATTTGGTTAAGAAATAGCACAAAATACCTCCTGCATGTGCAAATCCAATAGTAGAGAATACCCCAACTTCTCTGGATCATTCCCTCTCCCTCCCCCCCTCCCTCCCTCTAACTCTGCATGTTAAACATTTATAGTTCTGCTCAATTATGTCAAATCAGCGACAAACCAAAAGTGACTTGTTACACTAGAGAAATCGGGAGTCTATTATGGATGGAAAGTGGACACTAAAATTGCGAGCTCGCTATCGAAGACTACCTCTCACTAACCCGGGGAAAGTGAATTCAATTGCTTTAACTCTGCCCTTGCTTTGACCCCCATCTCGATGCTCTCCGTATCGCTTACCGGCTCTGCAGGCTTTTAAAGGGAATTCTATCCCCCCCCGGTGTCAAACTGACCACCCTGGACTTGTGTAGCCTGGAGGAGATCACAGGATGCAAGGGCAGGCATCATATCCATTACATTCAAGTTCAATAACACTCACAAACTATCTACATAACCTGGCCTGAAGCACCGGGGTTTAAAAATTCATCCTCTCAGTCGCTAATTAAACCTTAATCTTTCTTCCTGTCAATAAGTCTGACCAAAAATCGATAGAAAGACAGATTATCAGACACTTAGAGCTGATCGCGAGCCCGGCAGGAAATATATTTGTGGCAAGGGGTCAGCTCAGATGAAGGCGAGGAGACTTTGTGTTTGCTGAACTGAGCAAATCTGAAACATTTGAGCGTCCCTGTGCTGCATTTGGTCTTTTTAAAATTTGGTCAAGAAGAGTTACGTATCTCAGGAAAAACAGCCTTCCTCTCTCTTTTCCCCAATTCCCCTTCCTCTCTCTCTCCGCCACTCTCTTCCAATTTCATCTCTCTCTTCCCATTCTCAATCCACGACTGTTTGTGGGACACTGCTGTCCGCAATTGGCTGCCACCTTTCACCCAAAAAATACAGTCAATTCACTTTAAACTATATTAAACTAAATATGGATTTATTTCTGTCATCGATGCGGAGTTTGTTTGTGGAAGCGAGTGAGGGCTGATAGCGCTGTGGGACGGAATGAACATCTCTGCAGTTTGCGTTCACTAACAGCTGATAGCAACAGCCAGGGTGGATGGCAGTCACAACGTTCCTTCGCTTTGTACCATCACTGACATCGCCTCGATTTCATCCACAAAATATACAACAACATTACATTTGTATAGCGCCTTTCACGGCGGGATACAGTCAAGTCATTTTACAGTACATCCTGTGAAGCGCTTTGAGACGTCTTGAAGACGTGACAAGGCGCTGTATCAAATGCCAGGATTATATATTATAAAAAGTACAAAGTACAGTCTGCACATCCAGAATAGCTATCAAATCCCAACCCATCACCCAATAGCCTGTACCGCCTTCCCACATGGAGATTTAACTCTTTGAGGGCGAGACCGCCATTTCTGGGTGAGAATCAGAACGTGGAGCACAGGATAGCAGCTCGGACAACGTCGAATCTTACAAAACACAGGGTCACTACACCTACAGTATATCTCAAGAAGCGCTCTGAGATGTTCTTCTGAAGTGAAAGGCCCAATATTAAATGTGGAACGAATCTTACTATTATAATCGCTGCTTTAGACACTGCGGCCACAGTTAAAATCAAGACAGGTTAGGTAATTATGGTCAACAGGCAATGTAAGTAATCGGGGAATGAGAACACAAAAAGGTGGGTGGGGGGGGGTGGGGGGGAGAGAGAAATTGATGATGGAATGAGAAAGAAAACATACACACACGCACACGTACCGTGATATTAAATAGTTACAAGGCTGCCAGACTATCAGTTATTTTGATCAAACCTGAAGCTTATGCTGTTCAAGTACATAATGGCTGAACTGAAACCATTGATTTTTTTCCAGTAAAAATTACACACAAAAGGTTTTCAATGGTAACGATTTTTGAAACGCATTGTCGGTTAGATCAAGAAGGCCCGCGAGTTTACAACATAATGCTGACCCCCTCATTTGTTGAACTCGCAATCCAGTGGCCCCCATCAACCCCTCCCCCACCGTTTTGACGTGGCTGACAATTTATCTTTATCCCGTCCACAAATTCCACAACATAAACACCATCACGTTAGCCGCAGCAAAGCCTGCATCCAAAGTCCTTTGCCTTGTGCCTTCACTTGTTTTGTCTCCTGACTTATGCAGATAGAGAAATGTTACATTAATAATTTACTGTTTACTGTCATGTCTCTTCCTTCATCTCAGGAATTTCTGTTGCTTTTTCCTCACTGGTTTTCCCTTTTTCTAATTCCTCGTCTCGAGAGGATTTGTTTTTCTTTATTTCATCCTCTGCTATTTATGAGGGGTGAGCTGGTTGAGGTTTTCAAATAATAAAGGGATTCGATAGAGTAGATACAGAGAAACTATTTCCTCTGGTGGGGGAATCCAGAACGAGGGGGGCAACATCTTAAAACTAGAGCGAGGAGAGTCATTCAGGAGTGAAATCAGGAGGCAATTTTTCACCCAAAGGATAGTGGAAATCTGGAACGCTCTCCCTCCTCCAAAGGCTGCAGATTATGGCTGGGTCCATTCACATTGTCTAGACTGAGGTGGAGAGATGTTTGTTAGGTCAGGGGATCACGGGATACAGAGAAAAAGGCAGGTAATTGAGATACAGATCAGCCATGACCTTATAGAATGGCAGAACAGGCTCGAAGGGCTGAATGGCCTCCTCCTGTTCCTATGTGTTTCCCTCTTCCTTTCAGTTCCTGTAGCCTCTTTCATCCACTCTTGCAGTTCCTCTTTGTTTCTCTTCTATTTTGCTCTGTTCCATTTTATAACATTTTCATTCTCTGCCCCACCCCCTTCCATTCCATTCAACAAAGATTCACAGTTTCCCACAACTTTTATCGTCTATCTTTTTCGGTCAAAAAAAAAACCTTTGCTTACCTTGCTCACATCAGGGCTGCCTCTACACTCACCTCTGCAGCTTTCTCTCAACGATAGTGGGTCTAACCTGCAGGCTGGGCTAATAGACCATGTGCTAACTGGGTTCAAACACACACAGGTGCCTTTAGTTGTGTAATTAAATACCAATGAAGACAATCAGAGATGATTCTTACCCTTTAAGTTGGCAGTTAATGATATAACTGTGCATTTGAACATAGGTAGCTCACGGGCTATTAATGGATCTTGAGTTTTAGTCTGTTTCCCCGCATCCCCCTGCCACCCCCAACCCAAAAAAGTCAGAGAATTTTTTTCTGCGAAGCTTGGCACATGGAGTCCCATAGAATTCCAAATATCAGATGATCACAGAGATTCGTAGCCTACATCTGTATTCCTAACATCTGTAAAGCCATATTATGTGAGCATGTGTGGGGGAGAGGGCAGAAAATAAGGCAAAATAATGCGTTTCTCACGTTTTTCAGCCTTAAGTTCTTCAACTTTGTGCACATAAGTTGAGCCCCAAAATTTGGCCCGCAGGTTGGGTACACACGATAGCTCCTGTTAACCCTCCAGGCAAAGCGCTAACGGGTTGGGTGGTCGTAGCTGGACAAGCAGCGGGAAAGCTTGTCAGACAGCGCTCTCAATGGGCAAGCAACATGGTTTAAGTTGGTTAGAATCCAGCAGTTACCCCTAACGCACACTCTGGGCTCCCCACCCAAGTCTTGGCTCTTACCAACCTGCGCCTGATACTCTCCAGAATTAGGTAAACAGGAGGCAATCCCTCCGGGGAGAGAGAAGAGAGAGAGAGCATATTCCATTCCAACAATCTATCTCTGGGATTTCTATGTGTAGGTGGGATTCATGGAATTCTCAGCTTGGTTTGGAAACTCTAAACATGGTGATGGGTTTCCACACGTGTCAGACACCTGGCTGACCCCCCGCCCCAAAAAGAAAAAGACAGGCCCTAAATTTGTACATGAAAGTTAGGCACGCAAATAGTTCTCTCTCTCTCTATTGTGCTCTTTTTACACAAGCGAAATTAAGAGATGAAAGAGCTTTTGCCTTTTACATTTCTGCTTGACGTAATAGCGCACGGCATAATTGAATGAAGATTCGCTAATGGGAACCAGCAGTGATTTGTCCGCCTAAATTTATTTAGTATATGATGCCTGCTTAATGTGGAATTGATTAAATTAACCTGGTCTAGGCTAAACCAGATTAGGCAGGTTTAAGAACAGGGCAAGCGGTTTCCAAAATGCCAGCAGTAAAGCAAGGGAACTTATAACTCACCAAATAGCCATTTATCAACATTAAGAACCCCTCTTCCGTCCACATGCACACATATACAAAGGATGAAACCAGAGGTGACAAGATGCCAAGGGGCAAAATAACACAGGAAGAGGAGAAATCACAGAAACGTCACTGAAATAAATAGCTTCCCCTTCGTTCACACGGCAGTGGTAAACATGACCAAATTGAGATTCTTTGAACAACTTAGATTTGTTGACACTCATGTAGCACTGTTGAGAGAGCGCCTCGGGACGTCCTCCCGACGTGAAAAGCGCTATGTACAAATGTAATTTGTTGTTGTTGTTGTTGCTGCTGCATTGTCGGAGGTGCAGTAATAGATGGCTTCAGATTTTTTTTTACTGCCACTGATGACATTTGCGATCGAGTGGGCCAAAGTTGATGAACAACCTGCAGAGGACACGTTCCCTTTAAGAGCAGTTTTGATGCTTGACTAAAGTCTACTCAGGATAACGCATTTATCTCCAGGTGGAGCCCTGGAATCTCAGTCTCAGGCTCCAGATATCCAAGTTGGCTTTTCTCATCGGTGATTCTTTGCTCATTCTTGGCTACCCATCCACATAGTTTCCCCTTCAGATGAGAGGATAACATAATGACCATCTGAATTTATTTAAGTCGCTATCTGTAATTTTCCCACTAAGTCGTGGAGATGTGGAACAGACTGCGTGAATCAGCCGGC
This sequence comes from Callorhinchus milii, assembly GCF_018977255.1. Lineage (NCBI taxonomy): Eukaryota > Metazoa > Chordata > Chondrichthyes > Chimaeriformes > Callorhinchidae > Callorhinchus > Callorhinchus milii. The sequence continues at coordinate 1,358,418 of NW_024704750.1, forward strand.
TCACCGTTGATTAACCCTTTGTGAAAGGAGCTGGGTAAAACCTTTCATTAGTAATGAGTCCAAACAGTTGCGGGCTGAAGGGGCTAATGTCAGGATCCTGAGCTCACCGTCCAAGCAAGTGGTGACCAACCTTTTTTGGTCGGCCAACAAAATAAATGTTCTTGATTCAATATTTCTTGATTCGTGCCATGAACAATAATTTGGTCACCTTAATCCACGACTGTTTGCGGGGACGCTGCTGTGCACAATTGGCTGCCGCATTTTTCTCCAAAATACACAGTCAATTTATTTTACAGTATATCCTGTGAAGAGCTTCGAGACGTCTCGAAGATGTGATGAGGCGCTGTATCGAATGCAAGGATTATTATTATTATTGTTAAACATTTTCAATCGAGAAAAAAACTGGAAAAAATCACCGACTGACCTTGACTCGGGATTTATTGCCAGGTAAACAGAGGCGTGTGGAGCAAGGAAACTTGCCCAACATTTCGTCCCGCTCAGAAATCAAATCCAGGTCCTCTTTTGAATTACCAAATGCAAAGATTATTATTATTATTATTGTCGGCCCTATGGGCCATGGTTTGATCACCACTGGTTTAGGCCTATGTTCCAGTGCAGTGCTGTGAGGTTGCGTTTCATTATCGGAGGCTTCGAATGCCCTGATTCCGTCCTGTAGAGCTCTATGTAACTGTGGTGCGGTTTGGTGGTGAGAAAAGCTCCCACACATTTGGGCCGAACAAACAATGGTCTGATATATCACCATCTTCTGCTCCACTCTGCCTTCTGCTGACCTTGAGGGTGAACTGCACAGAATTATGTCTTAATTTATCCCGATAAACAGGCTGCTATTCAAAATACTACAATTTGTGCCAGAGCCCGGATGATTTGTGGTCTGCAAGCATAATACTAGTTGTTTTTTTTATACATTATATATATGTATATTCTGCCGCATTTCGATTGCTTCAAAAACACAACGGAATCCTGTAGCTCAGTGGTTAGAGCACTCGCTTTGCAAGCGAGAGACCTGAGTTCAATTCCAGGCAGAGGGCGAAACCTTGGGCAAGTTTCCTTACTCCACACAGAGCCTAATAATAATCCCTTCAAAACCAAAAACAATAATAAATTGGTCATTTTCAATCCACGACTGTTTGTGGGGACATTGCTGTGCGCAATTGGCTGCCGCGTTTCGCCCACAAATATACAGTTAATTCACTTTACAATCTATTCTGTGAAGCGCTTTGACATGAAAAGTGCTACATCAAATGCAAGGATTATTATTATTATTATCACTTCCAGGTTCCACGATACCTGGGATCAGTGGATAGGGAAGGTGAATATGTATGAAATAAAATGATTTCTTAATCTCAGGGTTAATGCTGAATTGAAGCCGTGTTTCAGTCTCAGAAAAAAGATTAGACCATTTTTATTGTTGTCTGACGCTGGGGATCATCCTCGTTGCTCTCCTCTGCCCTGCCTGTAATGTCACCCAATGGTTCACAAGATCACAAAATTGGTCTGGATCAACACCCACCGTACCATCCTCCCATCACTGAATCAAGCTGTTTTTGAAACAAATCTTGTCTCCTGGCCTCTACCACTTTTTCAGCAATGGCCGTCTTTGGAGCTGAACTGAACTGGCTCCAAGGTGACATGTTTGGCAATGGAAGGTCAGAATCGAGCCCACCCTCTGTGGTGACCTCGATAGACCAATTCCCAAGCCAGGCAGGTCCACAGGACTCCAGGGCCTTGCTGTTGACAGCACAGATAGGCTGGCTCATCGGCAGGACTTGGAAGAGCAGACCAGTCACTGTAAACAGGGATCATTTTGTGATGGAGACTAAAGATATCCATCTCCAGTGAAGGACATCTGATAGTCCTCCATGGCTCAATGTGTTTCACAGCATTGGATTTCCTTGGTGGCTACTGGTAGCCACAGTGCAGAACAGGCTAATGGAGAATGGCATTGATTAGTCATCATAATGTAACGTGACCGTTCTGGGTTTATCGTTGAATACGTTGATCACCAGAACAGTTCAGCATTCATAATAGGGCAGTCGGGAGTCTAAAGTATATTATAAACAGAATAGCACAGAACCTAGCAGTCTATTACTGGGTTCATTTCATTCACGAGAAAGGCTTCCTAATTCACTCATGCCTGCTGTGCTTGTGAATTATAGATATTTCATACTTGGGGAAATTTGTCAACCAATTTTCCAATCTTGTCGACAAGATAATAACATAATCTAAAATAATCAATCAAAATACCTCAATCTATACACACATTATACACCGCAGAAAGGCTTGTTATGTTTACATCACAAAAACAGCATGCCACGCTTTTTACACCCCGCACTTGATGGGGGCTGCGCAAAAAGGCAGGGTTTAAGGAGAGGTAACGGAAACCAGGTACACAGAGTCACATGAGGACATAAGAATTTGCTGGCGAAAGAAGACCAATGTCCATCTAGTTCGCCTTCCACCATCCTGGCAGTCACTTGACATGTCGTGTCCCCAAACTAGATGCTGTATCCCCCAGATATTATTTTTCTAGAAGAAATCTAATTTGTTCTTGAAACTAATGACATTTTCTGCTTCCACCGCCTGTCTCCCTCGGGAGCCTGTTCCATAACATGTAGGAGCAGGAGTAGACCATTCGGCCCTTCGAGCCTACCCCGTCATTCAATCATGGCTAATCTTCTAATCTAACTCCAGCTAATAACCTAACCCTGCCTTATCCCCATATCCCTTAATCCCTTTTTACTAAGTTTACTACCCGCTCACTGTAGTAGTGTTTCAGCAGATTTATTTTGAATTTACACCCCCTTCAATCGCAGGCTGTGACCTCTGGTTCTTCTGTTACAGTTACACAGAGTTACAGGTACAGACTTACTGATGGTCCAGTGGGTAAAGGAACCACTTTGGTGCAAACGTTAAGCCTTGCCAACCAGGAGGTCTCAGGTTCAGGCCCCAAGTCAGGACTTTGAGCTCACTGGTTTAGGCTGACAATTCAATTCAAGACTGAGGTGGAGAGATGTTTGTTAGGTCGCGGTATCGAGGGATATGGAGCAAGGGTGGGTAATTGGAGTTGAGGTACAGATCAGCCATGATTTTATAGAATGGTGGAACAGGCTTGAGGGGCTGAATGGCCTCCTTCTGTTTCTAATATAGAACAACAACAACCACTGTCCCACACCTGTTCTATTTCAGGTGGACTTCAAAGATCTCACAGCACTGTTAGAGAAGAGAAGGAGCTTCTACCTGGTATCCTGGCCAACAATTGCCTCCCCATCTCCCAGATAAAAATTGGTCATTCACTTCACGGCCAAAATTGGCTGCTACACGTCACAGTAAATCCTGTGAAGCGCTTTGAGACGTCTCAATGACATGATATGGTGCTATATCAAATGCAAGGATTGATTCATGTTATAAATTTTTGCTCCAAGACACGTGTTCTAACCACTACACTATGGAACAAGCAGCGAAGTGCCAACAAGGCTAGTCGTGGGAAGTGAATTGTTCAGCTCTGACTCTGAGGGAGCTGGATTCTCAGAGCTATAGATTCCGTCATAAAACTGGGGAATATTCACTGTCAACTGGGTATGTTAATTCCGTTTTTTACTGTCCCGCCTGATAAACCTTTGTAGCCCCCATCCTTCCTGGAGATACCATCAATGTTCAAGCAAAAAAAAGGACAGAAAAAAAAAACCCAAGGATTATAATGTTAATTATGATTCCTCTGAACTGCCTGAGCTTTCGTACAGAGGCCCTTAAGAATGAGGCATTTAATAGTCTAATCCATTAATATTGTATTGATTCCGACACAGCTAACAACAGGAGGAACACGGATAATAGAATGTGCTGTTTCAGCCCAGCGATATGGTGTTCTGTGGGAGTCAGTGGATTGCAAAATGGGATGCAATGCAATATATAATGGGAGGAGAGAGGGAGCGAGTCAGAGGGACTCCAGGCGGGGAAGGTAGAATGGCCAAAAGAACCCACCCTGCCAATGATGGAGCAGATAGGGCGAGGGGAGAGGAGAGGAAGGGGCACGAAGCTGACTCAACCTACAGGCAGAATCTATGAGAGAAAAAAACAGTAACTTTCTAGGTTTGTGCAAAGGATTTGTTTAAAACCGCAAACAAGGCCCTGATCTGATCTGATTGCCATCGCTCTACCCTCGATCCTGTTCTGGTGTTTCGGAGTCCTGTGACTCGCCTTGCTATCGAGAGGACCTGGGTTTAATTCCCGGGCAGGGCGAAACCTTAGGCAAGTTTCCTTATTCTGCACGCCTCTGTTTACCGAGCCGTAAGTTGGAACCTGGTTGTTAGTCGATTGGCGGATCGCTTTTCTGGGTGCAATATTCCATCATAAAAATACATCATAAAAAAAAATACTAATTTGGTCACTTCGATCCACGACTGTTTGTGGAGACGCTGCTGTGCGAAATTGGCTGCCGCATTTCGCCCACAAATATACAGTCAACTCACTTTACAGAATATTCTGTGAAGCGCTTTGTGGAGTCCTGTAGCTCAGTGGTTAGAGCACTCGCTTTGCAAGTGAGAGACCTGAGTTCAATTCCAGGCAGAGGGCGAAACCTTGGGCAAGTTTCCTTACTCCACACAGAGCCTAATAATAATCCCTCCAAAAAAAAAAACAATAATAAATTGGTCATTTTCAATCTACGACTGTTTGTGGGACATTGCTGTGCGCAATTGGCTGCCGCGTTCGCCCACAAATATACAGTCAATTCACTTTACAGTGTGTTCTGTGAAGCGTTTTGGGACGTCCTCCCGACGTGAAAAGCGCTATATCAAATGCAAGGATTATTATTATCTCGAAGACTCGATAAGACACTGCATCAAACGCAAAGGATTATTATTATTATTTGTTTTTCACATCCCACATTTCACCCTCACTTGCTTTTTGCTCATCCCACCCTCCCCGTTCAATCCTCTTTTCAAAGAAGAAGAAAAGAGGAAAGTAGCTATATTTTAGTTTTTATCTCTTCCCTTCCCTCCTCTCTCCTCCCCTTGTGTGCCATTGCTACCACCTTTAGGCCAAAGAGTGGCTGAACTTTGCATTGCAGGAATGGAATTAATTTCATATTTGAAGGTGACAACATAAGTCTTTGCTAATACCCACTCGACCCACAACACAAACTCACTAGTATTCATGGCTTCTAATTTAAAAACCATTAACTTGTTCTGCTTGGTGGACCAGGTCTAAATATTCTTTAAGGGGTGTTTTAATTTAATCAGAACCTTAACAAGCCCCCTTTCAAAATGATGATCCGCGGAATTCAGGGGATTTGTTTTTTTTTTGGAGACTGATCCAATAACAGGCTTTGTGCCAGAACTTGATGGTCGCATCTGACTTAACATCGAACAGGCAATAATCAGGAAAATTGCTTTGCATATTTAATCACTGTGAAAACACAAGCAAAAAAAAAAACACTTTCTGGAGATTACTTTTTAATGTGCTATGCTGCTGGCATGACAATGACCCTGACTTCGGCAGGAAAGACTGGGAGAAGTGGATTACTCCGGCCAGTTTAGTCTCTCCAGTCACCCCCTAGTTATGTGTAGTCCTGTAGCTCAGTGGTTAGAGTGCTCGCCTCAATTCCCAGGCGGTCAGGGAGAAACCTTAGGCAAAGTTTCCTTACTCTGCAATGCACACACGCCTCTGTTTACCGCAGTGAACAGAAACTGGATTGTTAGTCCATTGGTGGAACGCTCTTTCGGGGGTAATAATCCCTTCAAAATAAATCAATAAATAATAATTTGTTCGCTCAATCCACGACTGTTTGTGGGACGCTGCTGTACTCAATTGGCTGCCACGTTTCGCCCACAAAATATACAGTCAATCCACTTTATTGTATATTCTGTGAAGCGCTTTGAAACGTCGCGAAGATGTGATGAGGCGCTGTATCAAATGCAAAGATTATTATTATTATTATTATTATTACTTAATGGCGATTGAAGATTAAACAGTTCTCATCCAAGCCCACCCAACCTGACGGGGGATTGTTGGTCAGGACATTGGGGAGAAACTATTTTCTCTTTTTGAATAGTGTCGTGGGATCTTTAACATTTACCCGAACAGGGGAACAGAATCTGCTTTAACGTCTCTGACAACACAGCACTCGCCCATCACTGCATTGGCCTGGACTGGGTGAACTCAGAGCTCTGCCACGAGGGCTTGAATCCATGACCTTCTGTTTCAGAGGCGAGTGCTATGGGGGTCTCTAATTGCCCACCTGAACAGGCAGCCGAGACCTCGGTTTAACGTCTAATCTGAAGAAGGACACCTCCGACAGTACAGCCAGGGCTCCTCCACACCGATTCCCCAAATAAAATCGCTCGCTCGTGGCTGTTTGTGGGACATTGCGTGCCACATTCACCGACAAAACAGTCGCCACTCTTCGCAGTAAATCCCGTGAAGCACTTTGAGGCGTCCTCCAGACTTTTTTTTTGAGCTCTTAAAAAGTTCCTCTCTTATAAAACGTACGGGGAAAGATGGGTCATGAGGAGAATTTCCTCCTCGTAAGCCTCGCAAAAGGTAATTCTGTTTGGGCAGAGAGTCCTTAACCTTTACGTCAAAGAAGCAAAATATCTCACAGAGAATTATTTCGCTTTGCTGCGAAACGGTGTCTGTCTGCAGACACTCACAACCAGTTAATTGTTAGATTGATGTCCTGCAGGGGCTTTCATTCAATTACCATCAAGGCTGGAGGGAGACATTCCTTGTACGTTTTTACTTGTGTTTATTTGTCTCCTTTAGAAGATTAAAGCTTATAAGTGATAATTATACAGTGTCTGTGGGAATGTGTGTTACTGTGTCGGACTGAATGGCCTCTTTCTAATTACTTGTGGGTAAAAACTCTGTCGGGGTTCCCCCCCTCTCCACCCCTCCACATTATATAACCAAAGGCGCCTCTACCCAACACGCGAAATACAATTCATTCCGTTACTGATACAGCGCCTTACTGCGTCGTCAATAATAATAATCCTTGCATTTGATATTGTCAAAACCCTTCACAGAATATACTGGAAAGTGTAGTGACTGTGTATTTTGTGGGCAAAACATGGCAGCCGATTGCGCACAGCGGTGTCTCACAAACAGTCGTGGATTGAGTGACCAAATTTTTTTTTTAAGTGATTATCGTGGCCTTTCAAAGCACTTGGCAAGGATTTTGTGCAAAGTGTAGTAACTGTGTGCTTGTAGGTGAAACGCACGGCTGATACCATTCTGGTTCAAGCAAAGGTTTCACTACACCACTCATCGCTACCGCAAAGAGTTCCTGATTGAAATGTAGCAAATCTTCCAATTATCCGGGTTTTAATGTCAAATGGACTTAGTCCTCTCAACCCACAGCCAATTGCTGCCGACAGCCAAGCAGTTTCCAAGTCTCATCAGGTTCGGGTCAAATTCGTTCACAAGTATTTTCTTGATTCTGGTCAGACTAAATTGACGATTGAATTAGCAAACAAAACTATGGTTCAAAGACGTTTTAAAAGTGTCTCATTTTACCTTCACTTCATAGAAAACCAGACTGCAGCAGATCTCTTGCCCAAGACCAACACTGTCGCTAGATCAGTTTGGGTGAAGATGGTCCTTTGGCCCATTTGGCCCCTTCACCCTTTCCTTCCAGAATATCATCACAGCATCGAGCTGTTTCTGAAATGAATGTTTCCTGGGTGTTAGGTACGGGAAATGCCTAATAGACTTCTTTGGGAGATGTTAAGATCTCTTAACGACTGTCATTAATCACCCTCTGCGTAAAATAATACATTTGCTGAAGAAATACTTCCTGGTGCCGGGTGTCTGTCCTGAAATTGCCTTTGGTAACCAAAACCCAGGCTCTCTTCGTCTTCTGTCTCGCAACCCCTAAAAATATTGTACTGAGCCAGAAACAGCCATGAATAGAATAACCTATTTTATAGGGGTGGTGGTGGTGTGTGTGGGGGGTGGGGGGCTGGCGGGACCAGGACACCAGGGAGAGAGAAACTCTCTTCTCTTTTTGAGTAGTGTCACGAGATCCGAAAAGTTCACCTGAACAGGCACAGGCGGGACCTTGGTTTAACGTTTCAGCTGAAGGATGGCACTTAGAAACATAGAAACAGAAGGAGGCCATTCAGCCCCTCGAGCCTGTTCCGCCGTTGTTTAAAATCATGGCTGATCTGTACCTCAACTCCAATTACCTGCTCTCGCCCCTTATCCCTTGATACCCTGACCTAACAAATATATATCCTGACCTCAAACAATGCAGTGCGTCCCCCGAGCACGGCCTCGCAGCGTCAGCCTAGACTCTGGGAGTTCAAAGTCCTGGCGTGGGGGGGGGGGGGGGGTGGGTGGGCTTGCAACCAACGCGAAACACATTGGGGCCCACAGTGTATTTTGAACTGCTTAATAGTATCCGGACAGGGAGCTAATGTGAGGGGATTCTGGCGAACGTTACCACGTTTAACCCACGTGCGAGCGTAGGGCTGCGGTCGGCTAGAATTTAACGGCCCACTCGTTCCGTTTTGAAATCAGTGCCAAACCGTGAGAGAGATGATGTGAGCACACGCTGAATACAAGTGCTGTGATGTAAGCGAGAGCAGATCTGTCAATCACAAGAGTTATAGGATATTAACAAGGTTTCCGGGTTCTCTCACAGCAAGGTGCTGAATTATTTATCACCCTGTACGTACAGTATTATAGCGCGGTTTTAGGATCTCTTCAGTACAGGAATATCGTCTTTTTCAAATCAAGAGCAAGTAGATTAGGCTGAACAAATCCACATTAGGCAAATTATTTCTTGCATGTGATCTGGGGATCATTTTAAAGCATTTTTTTCCCCCCCCTTTCGGCTTTGTGTTTTAATCATCTCAAGGAACACAACTGCAGAGTGACCTGCGGACCCGGAGAAATGGAATTTGAAAGGAGAGCTCGCTCCACCTTTGTGAACAAGCACGCCAGTTATTAACTAAAGAGCCCTCATTCTAACACACAAATTGTAGGTTCCCTTCCAAGGGCTGCATGCATAATTTATCTGGAAAGAGATCTTAACAACTGCTAAAGAAGTCTCTTAGGCATTGCCCGTACTTAACCAGAGAAAAAAAACATCGATGTTCTGTTGCAATGTGCAGATTATGCAATGAGCAAGGACTATTTCGTATTAAATATTTCTAGCCGGGGGCAGGAGAGGTGGGGGGGTGGGGGGTGCTGAGGATGGAGTGGGTGGGTGGGTGCTGGGAGCTCACAGTTTCCTGTGGTCTCTCTTTAAGACGATAGAGAGTTACGGTCTGGAACGCACTGCCTGAAAAGGTGGCGGAAACTGATTCCATAACAACTTTCAAAAGGGAAGGGGATACGTACTTGAAGAGGAAAAATATGCAAGAATATGGGGAAAGAGCAGGGGAACGGGACTGATTGGGTGGCTCTACCAAAGAGCTGGCGCAGACACAACGGGCTGAGTGGCCTTCTTCTGTGCTGTAATATTCTATGACTCTATGACACTAATGTCAAATTTTAGGACCTCTCTTATAATACGGCTGGGCAGGTTTAGACAAGTGCTGGAAATGCAGCCAAAATACAGATGTTTTAAGAGTGCGTAGGCATTGTTTGCTCTTCTGTTTTAAATGCTGATTGGAATTTGAGATTAAATCACTTCCAAAAAAAACATGCCCGTGCTGTTGCTGTTCTTGGCAAAGTGTTTACCAATGTTCAGAGATCAGACAACAACAACAACAACAAGATTACATTTCACATCAGGACAGCACACAAAAGCACAAATAAATAATAATAATGATAATCTTTGCATTTGATAATAGCGCCTTACCACGTCTTCGAGACGTCTCAAAGCGCTTCACAGGATATGCTGTTAAGTGAATTTCAGCGCCTTGGGACGTCCTCCTGACGTGAAAGGCGCTTTATAAATGGAATCTTGTTGTTGTTGCATATTTTATGGAGTGAAATGTGGCAGCCAATTGCGCATGTAGTAATAATATGTGGTATTACAGCAGTATGTGTAACTGAACTATTTAAAATATCCCCCCCACCCAGCTGGAGCCTAAGGAGTTTGTAGCATCAACATTTACTCAACAGATTTAGTTAATGCCTTGTTAGAGAACACATCAATGTGCCATGATAATGAGGTTGTGTAAATAGTTTGGAAGAGGCAGGTTGACTGATCACTGCTTAATAATGCTTCAATCCAAGGTACATAGGCCAGCCCTGCAGTCTGCAAAGTGTCGCTTTGGGTGACGTGACCGAGATGATGGTTACAATCAGAAGGAAAAAACAACCCAAGTCTCCCCCCAACCCACCCCGGGCGCACGATTTTGTGAATGAAACGACGCAGACACCATCCAATAGTAACACACCAAGACGTTAGAACAAGTGGGCATAGGGTTAGAGTTGGGATTTCAGGACAGGCACCAGGAAGTTGTTCATTTACCCAGAAGGTAATAAACAACAACAGCAACAAATGACATTTACGCAGCGCCTGACTTTCACGTCGGGAGGACGTCCCAAGGCGCTGGACGGTCAGGGACTTGGATCCGAGCTGGGGGTTGGAATCAGGAGGGGGTGGAGGGCGGGGAGGATGGGGGTAGGAGGGTGGCCGAAGGCACAGTCAAAGAGGAGGGTCTTGAGACGTGCCTTGAAGGAGGCAAGGGAGGGAGCAAGGTCAAGGGACTGTGGGATGGAGTTCCAAAGGATGGGGCCAGAATGTGTTGCCTTAAGATGAGATAGATTTCTTATTGCAAAATGGATTAAGGGATATGGGGATAAGGCAGTGTCAGGTTATTAGCTGGAGTTAGATTAGAAGATCAGCCATGATTGAACGGCGGGGCAGGTTCGAAGGGCCGAATGGCCTACTCCTGCTCCTACATGTTGTGTTATGGGTGGTTAAGGCCAGGCTGCTGGACTCATTTAATAAACATAGCTGGACGCTGTGATGGGTGAGCGGAAGGGTGGGCTACGAGATCAGAAAGCAATCTGCCAATCGACTAAGAAACGGATTCCTACTTACTGCTAGTTAAACTGGAGTATGTGGAGTAAGGAGACCTGCCTAAGGTTTCGCCCTTGCCCAGGTCCTCTCGCTTAAAGCCTCATTTAAAGCCAATGGACAGTATCCATTTAATGCAATGGAAACGCTACTTGGGGGTGGGGGGGGGGGAAGTAATTCTACCACTGAACACCGGCTCACATCACAGCCAGAGTCCAGGAATTCTGCTACAGGCTTCGAGAGTTTGTGCTGATCCCAGCGAGAAGTCTACATTGGGTCAACCATTGTTGAAAGGCATTCCGAGCTCAACAAAAGAAAACACACAAGCATGTTAATGCTATTTGAAAGCACAGAGGCGTGAGAAATCAATGAGTGCATATGGTGATTTACCGTGGCTTTAAGCTGGTTGCAAACAGCATTGATATCATCGATTTTCTTTCTTTGTAGAGCCTTTGCTTTGTTTTGTTAAAAACACCTAATGATAGGCTTAACCCTTTAGCAAAGAAGAGCTACTCACTGGAGTCACACTGAGGAACTATCAAACACAATATCTTGCCATTATTTTACTTTTTCTTCTTCCGCCCCACCCCCCCCACACCACCTCTCTCTCCTCCCAATTTTTCACCAGGAATTTGAACTCACGTAGTCTAGGTGATGTTCCAGTGGGTTCTGGAGAGAGAGGGGGGTTAACGTTCTCGGAGGTGTCGTCCTTCAGATGAGACAGCAATCCGAGCTTCCTGTCTGTGGTGGATGTTCAGGTGGATGTTAAAGATCCCACAGCACTGTTCGAAAAGGCTGTGGAAATATATACACTCAATTAACTTTACAGCATATTCTGTGAAGTGCTTTGAGACGTCTAGAAGACGTGATAAAGCGCTATTTCAAATGCAAGGATTATTTATTATTTATTATATAAAACTACTCAATCACCTCACGGCTGTTTATGGGACATTGCTGTGAGCAAATTCACTGCCTATTCAAACAACACAGTCACTACAATTTACGATGAATGCTGTGAAGTCTTCCCGATGTGAAAGAGGCTCTGTACCAAATGTAAGGATTATTAATTATTCTCCAGCCCCACCTCTATGCAGAGGTCCGAGACTTTATCCACTAATAATAATAATTGCGTTTTGATATCGCAACTTATCATGTCTTTGAGATGTCTCAAAGCGTTTCACAGAATATATTGTAAAGTGTAGTGACTGTATTATCCCAGATAAAGACTGCGATATGAATGTTAAGGTGCAAATCACTTTTTTTACTTGAGCAGCCACCCCACCCCCCCCGCTGTAGATGCAATGGTGTTTCACAGTCCGCCTTTAACTGAGGGGCTGGAGTTTGGTCACTCGAGGGGCTAACGGGAATTTCAGGAATCAGACAGTTGTCAGCCATCAACGGAACATCTCATGAATCACTGCAGCCTGGCGCTGTGTCCAAAAGTCAACAGGCTGCTAAAATTGAACACTTTGCATATTCACCCACCTGGAGCTGTGAAAAAAAATCTATTTGCCAATTACCTTGGTTGAATATGAGTTCAGTACATATTCAACTGTATGCGACCATCTAGAAAATTGAGTTGTTAGATCATTTTCATGCCAATTTCCTTTGCACCCCCACCATCACCAACCTCTCCCCCAACACCCCCCCACCATCCACCCTCCACCAACACACTCTCTCTTCGCTCCCCCCCCACATCCACCCTCCATCACCACACTCAACTTCTTTTCCCCTGAGTGACCGTCCTTTATTCGGCAAATAAAGGGAGAAAAAAAAAGCAGAGAAAGGGAGCGAGTGTCTGCACCCGCTTTGACGGCGGGAAAAAGTTGAAAAGATTAAAAAAATAATCTGCGTCTTAAGCCTCAGATGTCATTATAAGATTGGCTAATAAAAGGATTGCTTTATACGCGCTTCGCCAGGTATTTTTTAAAGTATCTAATTATTTAATCTCCACCCCGTGACAAATTGGATGCTATGTTCGTCCATAAAACACACAGTCACTCCACTTTACAGTGCATCCTGTGAAGCACTTTGAGATGTCCACCCAAACTCTGTACCAAATGAAATGATTATTATTCTGATCATCATTACAATAATCCTCCAGACACTATCGTATTGATGCCAGTTACAGGGCATACTTTATAATAATAATAATAATCCTTGCAGGTGTCATAGCATCTTATCACATCATTCAGACATCTCAAAGCGCTTCACAGAATACACTGTAAAGTAAATTGACTGTGTATTTCCTAGGACAAATAACCGATATTAGATGCAAACCACGGTCTTCCTGATCTGGGGTGAAACGGATTTTCATAATTTCTGATAATGAATGACACACAATGAATTATGAAACGGGCACAAAATTCAGCAATTCGGAGTTCAGCAAATTCAGCTGCAAAATAAAATATATGAAGGATATATGTCCCCGTGGGGAGAACGTAACCATTTATTGCAACCTACACAGAGGTGAGAGGGCTTTAACCACTCACTCTCTCATCATTGTGTGCTGCAAAGGTATTGGCCAACAAGGTGCAGAGAGAGAAGTCCCTTCTCTTTCTCGGTAACGTCCACCCAAACAGGCACAGATGGGACCTGGGATTAACATCTCATTCGAAAGACGGCACCTCAGCAACAATGCAGCGCACCCCTAGCGCTGCATTGGAGCATCAGCCTGGATTATAATGCAGTTCCGACTCGGATAGGACAGTGATACCAAGTGAGCCAGACTGGGGAAGGAAAAACATGGGCGATTAAAAACCACAACCACCAGAGAAATTCACCAAGAACCGCTAGAGTACAGTGCGCTTTCTTTTACATAGCACCTTTTTTTTTGGTGGGGGGGGGGTGGTGGGTGGAGGGGGGGGGCGTGTGGTGGTGTGTTGCTGATAGTTTTAATAGCTAATCGGGAAGTAACATGAAAGCCACAATCCAATTGTTGTCAAGAGGCAGTCCAGTGTGACTTTTGAGTCATGGCAGCATAATCGGGCTGGTTTGTAAGAAACGGCAATGAGATGCCAGCCAGGATTTATAAAGTCCAGATCTAATTCTGATACTGAGAAATAGAATTTCAAATCCAGATGGCTTATCAATGCCCTGTCCCTTCAGTGAGCTGATTCCCCCAGGAGCGAGCTGTCATTGCGATCGTATAGTACAAGGAAGCTATTTACACCATCAGCTAAGCAGGGTCACCCGATGCTGTTGTCCCTGTAATGTCGGGCCTTATCAGGGAGAGAAATAGCATTACATGTGTCGGAGCGGCAGAGAAATTTAATTGAAAAGTATCAATCAAAAAATATGCAACCTCGTTTTGTGGGAACAGTGGACTGAATCTCTTCAGGGTTTCTCTCTCTCTCTCGTTCAGGGTAAAAAAATATCAGGGGTAAAGGTGGGGGGGACGGTGGTGGGGGAGCACTCAAACAATTGAGAATGACTTATTTATTTAAGGCCACTATTGCATGTTACATGTGAGAAAATTGTAATAATAATCCTTGCATTTGATACAGTGCCTTTCTCGCCAGGAGGACGTCTCAAAGCGCTTTGCAGAATATACTGGCCACGTTAAGTGTCTTCCATGTTGCCCTTACTAGGTAAGGTACGATTGAATATGATGAGCCCAATGGAAACGTCTCAAAGCGCTTCACAGAATATACTGTAAAGTGAATTGACTGTATATTTTGTGGGCGAAACGCGGCAGCCAATTGTGCACAGCAGCGTCCCCACAAACAGCCGTGGATTGAGTGAACAGATTATAGTTACTACAATTCACACTAAATCCTGTGAAGCTCTTTGCGATGTGCTCACAATAATGTGAAATGCACGCCATCAAAGGCAAGGATTATTATTAATAATAATAATATTTAGGGTAAAGTTCAGTCCAGGCGGTGGATTTGAATTGGTGTTACTTTTTCTTCTTTATTTAAAGCACAGTTTTGGTCCTGATGTTTCAGAGGAGGTCGGGGTGGGGGGTGGGGGGGGGGGGGGCGGGGGGAGTGAGAGGGGAAAAAAATAACGAGGCTCGTATGTGATGGGATGCATTTGTTATGTGTGAAAATGTATTAGCTCCATGGATGCAAATGAAAAGCAGTAAGTAACATTTCGGCAGGCAAAGGGAGATTTGTAGGTCTGCCTCAGTGAAATAGACAACACCGCACAAGAGAGATGAACGCTGTAACAAAAATGTGCGTCAACATTTTATTATACATAATGCATTGTTTACCAGACCCTGTGCATATTTATAGCAGAGGCTCCTTGCCTCTCTCACTCTCCACTTACTCTCTCTCTTTCCACACAACCTGACCTCCTCTCCCTCCCTCCCTCCCTCCATCCCTCCCTCCCTCCATCCTCGTCCCTTCCCCTCTCTCCGCTCCCAACCCTCTTCCCGTGCGCGTACGTGTGTGTGTGTGTGTGTATAAAAAAACTCAGGATTTTTCCAGTTGAATTCCGGGACATTTGCATGCAGAGCTGTCGGCTTGAAGCAATGGGAGGGGGGGGGGATAAAAAAAATCACATTCCCAGAAGAGGGAGGAATCTTTGGGAAGTGACAAGAGGCGGAGGGGGGAGGAGGGGAGGGGAAGAGGAGAGAAAAAAAGGAAAAAAAAACACAATCCTTAGAGATCAGACGAACTTGGAAAGAGAATTGCGAAATAGGTTATTTAATGCCAGGCGTCAATGTAAAACAATCATTGGCAGGCAAGAGAGGCACAATGACAGAACAATAGATACCCTTCACTGCAGGGGAATGTGCTGAAATACGGTCCATAGATTGCTAAGGGGATTTGCTGGCTGTGCAATTGAACCTCTCCAGGCTGGTCATTGTATTTTTTTATTCCAATTTCAATCCTGTGCGTTGCACTATGTGCTCATCAAGCACCAGAGTCAGCATTCGACCCATGGGACCAAGTCTGTCCTTCTATATGCAAATGCAGGTTGCACCTGGGTAGCAAAGCAAGCCTGCACATAGTTTAGCTATGCTAATCTAATTGATCGAAAGCATATTGCAGAACCCACGCAGACCACAGATAAGAAGAGCCATTTTTCAACACAAACACACACAAAAAAAAGGCAGGCAGGGAGGGAAGGAGACGTGAGGGGGGCAGGTTGGAAATGGAAAAAAAGACCCTCCAGGATTTCATCGGAAAGGCTTTTTATTGCTAGGATTATACCGATTATAACTCCTCCTAATTAAATTATTGCCAGGCTCTAATAATGAATGATCAGTTGACGGTGAATATGGAGCGAGGGAGGGAGCAAGGCAAACACAATTTTAATAACTTTTGCTATTTTCGAGCGGAATTTAAGGGGGAAAAAAATAAAACGAAGGGAGAATGAGATTTTAATAAGTCACATGCATAATAATGATGTTTGACGTAGCGAAGTGGCATCACCGGTAATTGCTGTCAAGTGTAGGGACTGCGTGTATTTGAAGGTAATGCTACTTAATCCAACTGGAGTTTGGGTTGGATATTGATATTATACAGTAATAATAATAATGCGGCTTGCATTCCACACAGCACCTTATCACATGGTCCTAAGCGCTTCACAGGAATCACTGTAAAGTGTAGTGACCGTGTGTTTTGTAGGTAAATGCGGCAGCCCATTTGCGCAAAGCAATGTCCCTCAGATAGCTGTGGAGTGAATGGTGAAACACTCAATGAGACACTCAGCACAATCATATATACCTGACATCCTGGATGTCACAAAGCATGACACAAAGTATTTGTAAAGTGTAGTGACTGTGTATTTGTGGGCGGACAACAACAACAACAAAATTACATTTATAGAGTGTCTTTCACGTCGGGAGGACGTCTCAAGTCGCTGAACAGTCAGGTGTCGGGTCCCAAGCATGGGGGAGGGGTGGTGCAGGGGTGAGGGAAGGCAGAGAGGTGGGAGGGTGTCCGAAGGCACTATTGAAGAGAAGGGTCTAGAGACCGGCCTTGAGTGGCGAAGGTCGATGAGGAGGGAGTTCCCGTAATCGAGCCTTGATTATGTCCCATCAATGTCCCAGTTGGATTAACGACTCATTCTGATGAGCAGAAGCTCCCCCCAGCACGGCACAGGACTGTGGGCTCAATGTTTCAAGGTAGGGCTGGGCCCACAACCTTCTGGCTCAGTGCTGAGACTGCCACCACTAAGCCAGCCTGACGGACGCATTGGACAGCAAAAGTGGAATGGATTGAAAATGAAAGCGAGATTATTATAGGGTGTTATCTTGGGTGAAGGGGTTCAACAAGGAAATGTTCTTATATATAAGGGAAGCCTGCATAAAGGCCACACATGAATAATGGGTGATCTTCAATTATATTTTCAATTACTCAGGCATGCATATTTCTTACCTAGTCTGTCAAGAATCAGCATGATCTGAAGTTATATTGGATTTAATCATTACGAACATGTACAGTTCTGTACATTCTTTATATATCTTTGTAAGTTTTTGGTCACCATATTACAGGAAGGATATTTTAGCATTGGAGCGAGCACAGTGAAGGTTTACAGGGTTGATAGCAGGGATGATTGGATGCAGAGATCAAGACAGATTGGAGTTTTTCTCTCTGGAGTTCAGAGGATTGAGAGGGGACCTGAGAGCGGTGTTTAAAGTTATGAAAGGATTCAGTGAGGTGGACACTGATAGGCTGTTGCCACTTGTTGGTGAATCCAAAATGAGAGGCCTTAAGTATAAGATACAAGATATTCGTTGCAGATCTAACAGGGAGTTTAGGAAGAATGTCTTCACGAGAGAGTGGTGAGAATGTGGAACTGACTGATGGAAGCTGTGGTTGAACCAAAAAGCATTAATGTATTCAAGACTTCATGTCTACATGAGGGGTGTATAGGAGAGGGGAATAGGAGGGGGTGAAGACTCGTGCAGAGTATGAACCCTGACACTGGCTGAATGTCGTGTTTCTGTGCTGTATCACTGTATCTTAACTTGGTTAGAATAGCCCAAGAGGGGTGCATTAGGTATGAGTGTGGCTGTACATTTCCCCACAAAATAGACAGTCAATTCACTTTACAGGGTATCCTGTGAAGCGCTTTGAGACGTCTCGAAGATGTGATAAGGCGCTGTATCAAATGCCAGGATTATTATTATTAAGTAGGGAGTTGGTCAGGATTCAAGGTTAGAATAACATCCCATGAGTTTGCCAAAATAGACATGAAAGATATCGAGTCCTGTAGCTCAGTGGTTAGAGCACTCGCTTTGCAAGTGAGACACCTGGGTTCAATTCCCGGCAGGGAGAAACCTTGGGCAAGTTTCCTTACTCCACACAGAGCCTAATAATAATCCTCCAAAACCCAAAACAATAATAAATTGGTCATTTTCAATCCACAGCTGTGTGTGGGACATTGCTGTGTGCAATTGGCTGCCGCGTTTCGCCCACAAATATACAGTCAATTCACTTTACAGCATATTCTGTAAAGCGCTTTGAGCGTCGAGAAGACGTGAAAAGCGCTATATCAAATACAAGGATTATTATTATTATTATTATGAAAGAATGAAGTTAGTGGGAAATGCAAAATGAGACATTCCTTACATTCACACACGGTCTGGCAATCCACAGGCAAGGTGTAACAAAGGTTCATCAGAGTCCTTCAAACAGAAAGAAGCATGTCCAAACGTTTCACCATCTGCTGGTGATTCCCTTTCTGCCTATAGTTTAAAAAAGAATCACCAAAAACATACAGACCACCGACTCACAGACACACCATTCTGCCGATTTACCATCTGCCGATTGGTAACTTTAATCCCATCATGAGGATTGGCCTCTACATCCATCTTATTCTCTCCATAACCCAACCATCGCTATGGACCTCACCCAATGGCCATCCTGCTGTCTCAGCACTCAAACCACTGCTCGGAACCTCACCCGACTACGACAACCGGTTCTCCAATTGCAGATAGCTTTTTAGATCCAAGCCAACATTGACCATCTCCTCCAGCTACTCAAAGCACTCGGAGAGCATCGTTTTGTACGCCTAGCTGCTATTTGATCTGTATCCAAGCAACCACTGTTGCTGAAAGCAATATCAAGTGAAACATTTAGTTGAATGATCGGGCCAATTGGGGTGATCTCAAGCAGGAAGTTGTTACCATGGTCTAAGTTCAAATGCAACAGTCGAAAAGATCTAGACTTTATCTGGGTTCGGACTAAGCACTTCACATATAGTGCTGCACAGTGATGCAGCTCAACCTAGCCTCCGAGTATTGGCATCAGCTAATTTTCCTTTATGAAACATCATGCTGCAGCAAATGACAAAAAGAGCTTAAATGTTTTGCTGCAGAGCGGGGCAAAGGCGGGTAATAAAGCACAGAGCATACGAAGGTGGGAATTGCTAGTAGAAAAAAGGCCAATGTCCACCTAGTCCTCCTTCTGCCATCCCAGTAGTCACAGGCTACAATAATGCAGGGTCGAGCTCACTGTCCCTCCCTTCCGATGGGAAAAGAAGCAATGAAACCTTAAAGCATATGGAGTGAACAGTGTTAAGGGCTCTTCGGTGCTTAATATCTTGCTCAATCCACACATTCTGACTTCCCCAGCACTATAACAGGAGTGTCAACTTAGGCTGTGAGCTTGAGTCTAGACAATTGGGGCGGGGGGGGGGAATTGAACCCATACAACCTTCCGACCCAGAGGCGAGAGTGCGATGAAATGAGCCGTGAAATCCAAGGCCGTACATCAAATGTTGCATGAAAGATTAGTTCTTCAATCAGTCAAATCGAAAGCACAAGAGCAAGAATGTGAAGCATCTCTAGGTTTGCTGGAGCATACCGAGGCTGTGTGGGAAATGTATCTGTTGACATCTCCCCTGCACTCTGAGCTCCTCGTAACCTCCAGTATCTATTCCAAGCAATTTCACAAAATGACATTCAAAGTCTGATTGATAATAATAATACTTGTATTTGATGTAGCGCCTTATCACGTCTTCGAGACGTCTCAAAGCGTTTCACAGAATACACTGTAAAGTGAATTGACTGTGTATTTTGTGGGTGAAACGCGGCAGCTGATTGCGCACAGCAGTGTCCCACAAACAGTCGTGGATTGAGTGGCCAAATGTATTTTTAAGGGATTACTACCCCCGTAAAAGCGATCTACCAAATCGACTAACAACCGGGTTCCTACTTACTGCCGGGTAAACAGAGGCGTGTGGAATAACGTTTCGCCCTGCCCGGGAATCGAACCCAGATTCTCTCGCTTGCGAGTCGAGCGCTCTAATAAATATGCTACAGGATTTTCTTGGAACGGGTTTTGGACCAATTTGACTATATTTGAATCTTTACAAGAAAGAAATGTAAGGGAGTTTCTCCCTGTGTTGTCTTGGCCAACAATCCCCGAAATAAAATTGGCCATTCGCTTCATGGGATATAGCTGTGCACAAATTGGCTGAATGAACAATTTTTATCTGGGGGATTCTTAGCCGAGATCCTCTGGGTATCACAAGGAATAGATGGATATATTCCTCCACAGATTTATCCCTCAAAAATGAAAGTCCCATCATCAGAGAACGCTCTCAAAGTCAGTACATTTACCGACAAATGGGAATAACAATCCAATTGCCTTTTAAATCTGAATTGGTTTTGATGTGTTGGACACAACAGCCAAGCCCTAATTAGATTTCCTCTGTTCATCTCACACATTGCCGCAAAAGCTTTTGATACACAATCTTTTTTTATGTTGTGTCAAAATGTTTGTTTTCATATATATATATATATATGTGTTATATATATAAACCCAGGAGCGAAGCATCCACATAGAGCAAGTGCAAAGTTAGCAATTGCAGAGCGAAGAGTGAGATTTGGAGTTATAATAATAATAATTCTTGCATTTGATACAGCGCCTTATTGTCACGTCGTTGAGACGTCTCAAAGCGCTTCACAGAATGTACTGTAAAGTGAATTGACTGTTAGTTCTAGGATGATGTGGAAAGTCCATTCTGACAATTAGTGAGGAAGAGAAATAACAGTTTTGTTGGCTCTCTTTCTGGCTCTTTTTTCAGAGCTGTCATCTATCAAACATCTCATCTCCAAAATCCCTGCATTTTCTGGCTCGGCATCAGGCACCGCCACTGTCAAGCTCTCTGAGACGCTGCCCTGTGCGAGGGTGCTATATAAATGCACGTTGATGTTGAATAATGCATTCGCCCACAGAACACACAGTCACTTCACTTTTAAATATATCCCGTAAAGCGCTTTGGTACGTCCTCCTGACATGAAAGGCGCTGTACAAAATCTATGGAGTATTATTATTATGTTATTATTATTGCTACAGTGTAAGAGACTAAAGGAACGGGACTGATTTTCATTGAAACAGTTAACCCTGTGAAGCTCTTCGAGACTCCCTCAAGGTGAAAGGTGCTGTTTCAGATGCGTGGGTTATTATCACTGTGTTTCAGAGTCAATTTGATGCCGAATTTTATATTGAATCTAAGCTAACAGCGCAGTTAAAAAAAATAGCTTATTAGTGGAACATTGACAGTGACAACGCCACCAGAATGGCCATACGCAAATAATTCTATCCTGTTAGCCATTAAGGTATCATTTATGGTGGGAGAATATTCACTTTACGTTTGCCTGCAAAACGTTATTATTTAAATTTCACAGAATTAAGTAATTATTGTAAATTCCATCGCAAGTCAATTCCTTTTACTTTTACAGCAGATATAAAAATTATGGGTCAATCCACCAACAGATGAACGTTTGTTTCTTTTTTAACCTTTTCTCGCTACGGCTGAATGTAAACTTTGCCCCTCGCTTTCTTTCAGCGGTCAAATGTGGATTCCGGGTGCGAAATATATAATAATCCTTGCATTTGATACAGCGCCTCATCATGTCTTCGAGACGTCTCAAAGCGCTTCTCGGAATGTACCGTAAAGTGAATTGACCGTATACTTTGTGGGCGATTAATGATGAAACAATAATGGGTCCGTACTTCAGTGATGCGTTTCGATGGCAGTGGGGGTCGGAGGTGGGATTGTGAGAGAGAGAGAGAGTGTGAGAGAGGGTGAGCACAGAGAGCGTGGGACAGAGGGAAAATGAAGGGCTAGTTGGAAAGTGAGCGGGGGTGGTGGGGGTGGGGGGGGGGGAAGTCTACGTGTGTAAAACCAAAAGGCAAGGTTGTAGATTAACCTCCGACTGTGAGACACAAAGCAGCTGCTACTTTTTGGGTCCTTCAGCTTGGCTGGATCTCCGGCCCATTCGAAACCGTGGGCTGGAAATGCCATCTGACAAGCAGGAGAGGGCCGTGAGTGCAGGGGGCGAGGGGGCCGAGGGGGGCGAGGGGGAAACAGGTGCTTGGAAACGGCCGCACTTTAATCCCGTGGCCTCACCACCCCCCCCAACCCCCCTCATCCCCGCAATACCCCACTTCACCACACCAAACAGCTGACAAACAAAAGGGTCGGTAATAGTGACTGACAGGATTCTTAATTGTATGCAGTCATTCATGACAATTTGATTAAAATATTACGAAAAAGTCTCGCCCCCTGTTTGTTTCGATCCCCGCAATCTAATTTTAAATTTTCAGAAGGAGATTAACTTCACAAGCATGACTTAGATGCCATTAACTTCCACTTAATCTTTATTACTGATGAGAATTTAACATATGTATGGGTTTGTCTCGGTGCTCCTGGCTCTCTGAAGTAATGTCTAGAAAACACAAATAGTGGACCCTAATTTGCAATTAAAGAGATAGTATCCTTTCAGACGCTGGACTTCACCGGGAGCATGTGTAAAATTATCGAAGAGGCGCAAAAAAAACCAGAATCAACCTCTTCACAATCAAACAAAAAGCCTTTGCTGTTTGCCAGTGATCAATCAGTAGGTTTTTTTTCCCTTTCTCTCTCTCGCTCTCTCTCGCTCTCTCTCTCTCTTGCTCTCTGTGTGTCTCGCTCAGTGTTATAATGGTCCTGTCCATCTGGATGTATAATTAAGAATCATAAGAGCAAGTGCTTGCCTCACATCCTCACCTCGACAGAAAACAATGAACTCAAAACTTCAGAGATTGTTTTTCACACACACACACACACACACACACACACACAGAGTCAACTGGAAGCACTCAAAGTTACCGTTCCTTTGCAGTCTTGTTCCTGGTTTGGCAATGGCAAAACAGGCCACAGGTATCGGCATAATTAACTCAACACAAAGAATGAATGAACGGAGGAAAGACTGCACGTATGTTTTGAAATTTACGCTTTGAGACATCTCAGCGACGTGATAAGGCACTTTATCAAATATCAAATGAAAGGATAATAATAATAATAATAATAATAATTTGGTCACTCAATCCACGACTGTTTGTGGGACGCTGCTGTGCAGTCAATTCACTTTACAGTATATTCTGTGAAGCGCTTTGAAAGGTCTCAAAGACGTGACAAGGTGCTGTATCAAATGTAAGGATTATTATTATTATTATTCTGTGTGACTATAACATATTGCCAACAAACACGGCCCCGTTGGAGGTTCAAATGGAGATGAGACTCCAAAGGAATTTGGGCACGTTTTCAACAAACCTCACCATTGCTGCCTGCAGTTTGTGTGAGTCGTGCATCTCTTGCTTGTGTTGGTGATTGCGTTAGCCTTTTGCATTGACCAAAGCCCTACGAGGGGGCGGGCGGGGGGGGGGGGGTGTCAGAAAGAGCAGTTTATCTGGAGGATTGTCGGGCTAGCACGCTGGGAGAAACACAGTCCAAACACACAGTCACCACACTGTGCGGTGAATTCTCGTGCGTGCTTTGAGATGCCTCGATGATACGGGGCGCGATATCAAAGGGTTATCACACTTAGTGTCACCGGCTCTTTAGTATCTGAACAGACAGAAGATGTTAGACGTCTCATCTGAAAGACGGCACCTCTGACAATCCATCTCTCGCCCTCAACACTGCACTGGAGCGTCAGCCTGGACCTAGAGGGCTGAGCGCTATGGACTGAGCCTGGCTGACACCTCCGAGCTGCGTTGCCCTGTGCGAAACCCGCTGCGTCACGATCCACTTCCAGAACGGAGCACAACAACAGCAACAACAACTTGTATTTATCTAACGCCCCTCACCAGGGTAGCGTCTCAGAGCGCCTGCTCATGGGGTGACCGGAATTCTGACTCGACTACTCCATCTTAAGCAAATCCCGTTCGGAAACAATCACGAGTGAGCAAATCTTGTGAGCAAATCGGCGGCTTCAACTGCGCAATCTCTGGAAGGAATAGAACATTCCTCTAGCCGAGGCCTGCTCCAATCTGCCCTCGCTGAGACAGAAGCGATCGGCAGCTCACTGCTGGCCCCCCACCATCACCCCACCCCCGAGAAGATGGGACTCAGCAATGCAGGGTTCAGGCTTGCACTTGTCACCGCTCTGACACACAACATCAGTTGGAGTCTGTGTCTGCCCACCTCCTGTTTAACCTCGGAGCACCGAAATCCATTACTGCCACCAATGGGTGGAATAAAAAAGGAGCATCTTCTTCCTGACACTTGCATTACATTACATTTCTTCCCCCCCTAACTCTACGAGTCTCTTCCCTTCCCCTTCCCCTTCCCCATCGTCATATCAATTCTCTCGAAGGATAGTACTATGTTCGGATGCTGCGCTGTTCTCTCTTGGTTCGAGAACGGTGGGGCCTGGCTTGTGCTTTTATGGAGGAGGACAGACAGGCAACAATGTGTTATTGACGGAGCCAAAGTTAATTGTAAAGTTCATTAGTTTTCTGATCCACACCCCCTCCCCCACCCCCCCACCACCCACACACACACACAAAAAAAATAAAATAGTGCTTCACGTGGCTTTAAATGTCCTCCCACTGTTCTCTACTCATGGCTTATCGGTTCATGATGGCCATACAATGCTACAGAGGCAATCAGTCGCACACTGTTTAATGTACATCACGCTAAGCTGCAGTTGACCATTACTCCACGCACTTAACTAAAATGAACAATAGTTTGCTGTGCGCTGCCTCATATCTGCCCACGGCTTGTTTTCATCCGGCTTTGTTTCATCCTGCTCTCTGGAACTCTCACCCTAAATATACCTGTCACCCACGCACCCACCCACCATCTGCAAGTCCCCCTTCACCCCCTTCCCCCACCCCCATCTCCCACCCCACCATCACCATCTCCCACCCTGCTCAGACACCCATTTCCCTAGGTGAAACTCTACAGCCAGTTTATGGCACGGCAAAATATTACAACTTATTAAATATTACAATTGGGGCACGGACACAACACACACACACACACACACGCGGTTGCTTCTTCAATAAACAAAAGCGTTTGAGGTTTACATTCTGCGAGTGTGTCGCGGAGGTCATTTAAATTTCATTTTCATTTTGAAAATAGTCAAAAGATGGAGAGAAACATTGTCAAATATAGGGGGGTGGGGGGGGGGGAAAGCATTTCGACATGCTCATAGCCTCTGGCCTGGAACAACGCACTTAACAAAGTATGCTTTCAAAAGAAGAAAATTATTACAGACGAGTTAACTTGGAAAAATGTTTGCAACCGCTCATGTTTTCAATTCCTTTTTACCCTTACGGGAAGCAGACCAGTTCTGTTAAAATGGCAATGTTAAACGTGCCGGCGGAGATGAATTTTCCTTCATTAACATTGCTATTTTCTGAGGTTGCCCAGGAAGAACCTATTTAACAATTCTAGGCAACTTGTGTGCAGTACAGTTTGATATCATTTTCATTTATTTAGACCCAGAACAAGGGGGCGGGGGGCGAACACAAAGGCTACAAACTATTTTTGAACGGGTCTCACTTTTTTTAGAGTTACGGCAAACAATTCACAACAGCCAACAATCCCCCGATAGTATGGGTCACACCCTTCACGACTGTTTGTGGGACGTTGCTAAGCCCCAAACTGGCTGCTGCGTGTGCCAACAAAACACACAATCACTACGCTTTGCCGTAAATCCCGTGAAGTGATTTCAGATGTCCCGACGATGTGATAAAGGGCTATACGAAACGCAAGGATTTTTATTATTACTATTATTATTATTATTAATAATGTATTTCAGGGCAAATCCTAACCCAGTCCTGCCCAAGAGAGCGCTTTAGAAACAACGGGAATGAAACCGGAACGTTTTGACGAACTGCGGGAAAACCGTTCGCGGATTAAAAACGAATTTAAGAGTTTCCCTTTTCCAACAATTCCGCGCATTCCCATCTTAATTTTGAAGAGAACAAAAGGGAGTTGTTGTGGGCTGAGAGACATTTCACCGCTGACCTGCTGTGAGCCCAACCACTAATACCATCTCTGCAATCATCATTTTCATTTCTACTACCATCTCCGTCTCCCGGGGAAACCATTCCTCAGACTCCTCCGCGAAGATCTATCCAAGACCGTGAGCTCATGGCATGTGTGTCCTGTGATCATGGGGCTGGGGCTTAGCACAGCTTTGTGGGTTCAGTTTGCCAACCACAGGAGAGGGACAATACAATACAATACAGATTTACGTGTATTTACAGCTTCTTTCACGTCGGAAGGACGTCCCAAAGTGCTTGGCGATATTGGCTTGGCACCCGTGGCACATGCAGCGAGATGTCAGCCTCTTTCCAAGAGCTTATAATAATATAATAATCCTTACATTTGATATAGTACCTCATCATGTCTTCGAGACGTCTCAAAGCACTTCACAGAATATACTGTAAAGTGAATTGACTATATATTTGTGGGCAAAGCTCGGCAGCCAATTGCGCACAGCAGTGTCCCCACAAACAGCCGTGGATTGAGTGACCGATTTATTATTATTATTTCATATGATAAGCACTTGCTGAGAGAGGGCCAGGGAGGAAAGGAAGAGTTAAAAAACACCCTCCTTTTTTTTACACCCGCTTTGTGAGTGAGTGAGATACCGCAAACACGCCCCGCACATTACATTTCTTTATCTACGTCTGTAGGTGCGTGTTAGTGTGTGTGTTTGCGTGCGTACGTGCGTGTGTGTGTGTGTGTGTGTGAGTGCGTGCCGCAAAATGTTCTCGGAAGGCAATATCTACAGTCCAAACGGTTTAACACAAATAACAACGAGAGGCTTCTGTTCTCCAGCGTGAGATACAAGGAAAATCAATCAAATCTCTGGAAGGGGGATTTGGAGAAAAAAAACATGTAGTCGGCACCTGATTTGAATTGTGCCTCCCTATGAACCAAAGCCAAATAATTTTGTACATTAAAAATTGGTCAGGGATGATGAGATTCCATTTCCATGGTTGACAATGCAGAACCACTGAAAGAATACAATTACTAATGCCAATGCAAACTCTCGGAATGTCAAGTTGATGTAAATGATCAGCTACTGACAAAAAAAAAGCCCGCCCGGAAAATCTTCAACTTTCCTCCCCCCCACGCTCTCTCTCTCTCTCTCTCTCTCTCTCTCGCTCTCTATCTCCCTTCCTCTCACGCTCCTTCCCTCTCTCCCACTGCTTCCCTCCCTCCTTCTCTCCCTCCCTCCATTGTTCCCTCCCTCTCTTCCTCTCTCTCTCTCTCTCGCTCCCTCCCTTCTCTTTTGCTTTTAACCCTACACAAGAGAGTAGAATAATCGACTTTAACGCAGCGCCTTTCATGTCGAGAGGACGGTCTCAAAGTGGTGGGGCCTGGGGGAGGGTGAGGGGCTGGGGGATGTGGCAGTGATAGAGAGAGGAGGTTGGAAGGGTGGGCGTAACCGAGAGCTCAATCAATGAGGTGGGCTTTGGAAGTGGGGAAGTGAGGGAGAGGTGGGGTGAGTCGGAGGGATTCCAGGATAGAATTCCAGAGAGCGGAGGTAGAAAGGTGGGTGGGCGGGGGGTATGTGAAGCAGACTGGTGTTCCGCCTGGTTGCCGGAGGTCACAGAGGTAGGGTTTGGGGTGATCCGCTGGGGGATGGGAAGGCAATGGAGTCAGGCAAGGATGGACACGATAGGCTCTGGGAACCTGGTGCAGGAGGGGACAGGTTAGCGAAAATATCTACCTCCAACCGGTTCGTTACTGCGTGTCACGCTTTGAGGCTTAAACTGACCTGCCCAGCTCCGAACCGCGAACCCGAGAGGGTTTCTCTCACATTCGGAAGCTGTCTTTCAGCCCCGGCAAACGGTCCTGCCATGAAAGGGCGCCATTTAAACAATAAATAGATGTAGCAGTTAGCCCGCCCGCTGGGAAAAAGATTGGGAGGGGAATCAACAGAAGATGCAATAAAGCTACGAGCATTCCATCGAGGTCATGGCTTAGTAATACAGGTCGTCCACACGTAAATGTAATTTAACTGGTTTCCTTATCAATCCCCATCGAGCAATCAGCTCCCACCGTGACACGGTGTATTACATTTCCACCAGATCTTTTGCAAGTTTAATTTTTTTTTAAACTCGGCTGAAAGATTGGCTCCCGTCGTAATTACCATTTCGATGTGGAAACGGTTGAACGTGAGATAAACTGCAAAGAAAAGGTGACTGTAAGCATTCAGGTCCTGGTGCCAGTCAACGACATCATAGGACTCAGGACATTAATAATAATAGTAATAATCATAATAATTCTTGCCTTTGATAATAACGTATTATCGCGTCTTTAAGATGTCTCAAAGCGCTTCACAAAATGTACTATAAAGTGAATTGACTGTATATTTTGTGGGCGAAACTGGCAACTTAGAGACATTTATAATAATAAATAATAATAATAGAAATAATAACTATTCAAAAATGGCTTTACCAAAATATCTGGTGAACAAAATTATCAACCTCCTGCACAAAGTAGCTATTTTAAGACAATTATATTAAGAAAAGTAATAGTTCTTCATATATAACAGTGGCAATGTTGTTGGTCTGGCTGAGTCATCACTGAAACTCATTAAGATGTTACCATTACAGAGTAGAAAAAATAATAATAAGTCGAACTAACGGGAGACGGGGGCGGTGGGGCCGGAGGGAGGGAATTTAACATCTGATCCAACGGACACTGCTTCCGACCACACAACATGACCCCCTTTCTCCCACTTCCCACTTCTGTGCTGCCCCCACATCCCCCCCCAGTACTGCGCTGGAGTGTCAACCCGGGCTATTTGTTACTGAGTGTGGTTAGTTACTGTGACCCTTTGAGCTTCGAGCAAAAGCTGATAAGACATTGTTAGCCTCAACTCGCGGTTGAGCCACAGTGGGCTACAGGCACAAGGCAATGCCATTTACATTTACACAGCGCCTCTCGTGTCGGGGGATGGGGGGGTTAGGGTGGGGGGGCCGGGGATGGACACACGTGCGCGCGCACACACACACACACACAAACACACATCTCGTAGCGTTAATACTGTTCCGGCCCCCAGGTTGAACGCAAATCTGCCTTGAAGACAGAATTCGAGCACGTTAAAAGCATCTCCTATCCAGTTCCGTCATGTAACAGAAAATTCCTAACCCGAGCATGTTTCCAGTCTCTTTCTAAACGCTCACCACATTTAATTAATACAGTTGATCCTGTGCCAGGTTTCACTGAGGGACAGCAGCATATGTTGGGAGTCTAATCACTTCTGTGCAAGATCTATGATTTTGTTAAGCGCTTTCTTTGGGTTTAAAAAAAATTGTTTTTGATTAGATTGAATTGCTCCAGAATATTCAGTGTGCAGTTCTACAAAGAGCTGTAAATTGGTTATTTTTATCTACGCTTTATAGGAATTCTGATCCAGGCAGAACACTTCTTCCACTTCACACAGGCTACGTGTTCTACATTTAACTGCGCCCGCAAGTCAGTGTTATTAAATACCTGGCATCGAGTCACGAGATCGCAGAAGATCATGCTTGGGCCCGTTTGATCTCCATCTTCACAGAAGGTCCGCCCTGCCGTCCCCATTTTCAGTGAGCTCCGAGGCGCTATCCTGTGTAGAGAGCGATATATAGATGCAAGTTGGTGGTGGTTGTTACTGTCTCGGCTATTTCTTTCATCGAGCTCTCTGGGACAGACTGCCGTGCGAGAGGGCCACTATATCAATGCAAGTTGGTGTTGTCCTTTTTAAACGAGTCCCAGCATCCTGGCCACAACTCTCCAAATAAAGGCTTTGCAACAGTTTGTGACTCTGTAAGAGCCACTTCTCCAACTTATGATTGAAAATTCACACCAATTACAACACAAAACGACATTACGTTTACACAGCACCTTCCAAATCAGGAGGACGTCTCAATGCGCTTCCCACTAGGGGGTTGACAGGGAAAAGATGACCGAAGAGGTATGTCTTGAGACAGATCTTAAATGAAGGAAAGGAAGGAATTGCAGGGAATCCAGATTAATTTATAATAATACTTGCATTTGCACTTGGTGTGAATCTCACTTGCGTTTTGAAGTATAGGACTCAAAGGGAAAGAGTTCTTGCGAGGATTGTTAAGAGAAGGAAGGAGGATGGGGTGAGATGGGGGGAACCAAAGCCACTATAATAATAATAAATAATAATAATAATCCTTGCATTTGATATAGTGCTTTTCAAGTCTTCGAGACGTCTCAAAGCGCTTCACAGAATGTACCGTAAAGTGAATTGACTGTGTATTTGTGGGCGAAATGCGGCAGCCAATTGCACACAGCAATGTCCCACAAACAGTCATGGATTGAGTGACCAAATTATTATCTTTTGGGATTTTTTTTAGGGGATTATTACACCCTGTAAAACCGATCCGCCAATCAACTAACAACCGGGTTCCATCTTATTTGTCACAGATAAGTGATCAATTTCCATGGCTGAGTCACATTTTTTGCAGTGACAAGATACAAAAATAACAACTTGCACTTATTATAGCGTCCCAGAGCGCTTCTTAGCTACTGAGTAATTAGCACGTGGCCATCCAAATTATCCCTCCCACCCCATCCTCCTCCTCCTCCTCCATATTCAGGAAGTAAGAGAGACGGAGGAAACCAAATGGGAAAAGACCTCATTGACTTTGCGACAGAACAAAATGCTGTATTTTGTGGCCATCAACAGTCTGAAGCCTGTAACCAGGAGAAAAATCAACATCCCCGTTCGCACCAGGTATCTGACAAACAGTTCAACCTGTAGCCCCCACCTCCACAGTGAGGCAAAACCAAATACAATAGAGGCTCCTAGTGATAGGATATCAGTACTGCCCCTTCCTGCTGGATTTCCTCTCTTTTTCTGCGGGCTTTGCAGTTTGATAACTACAGCTAGCCCCTGACAATCCACTTTACAGTCTATTCTGTGAAGCACTTTGAAACGTCTCAACAACTCGCCTCGCAAGGGAGAGGAACCAGGTTCGATTCCCGGGTGGGGCGAAACATCGGGCAAGTTTCCTTACTCCACACGCCTCTGTTTACCTAGCAAGTAGGAAGTAGGAACCCGGTTGTTAGTCGTCTGGTCGATCAATTTTCCGGGGGTAATAGTCCTTCCAAAAGTTTTTTTAAAAATAATAATAATGTGATTACCGGATCCACACCTGTTTGTGGGACGCTGCTGTGTGCAATTGGCTGCTGTGTTTCGCCCACAAAATAGTCAATTCACTTTACAGTATATCGTGTGAAGCACTTTGAGACATCTCAACGACGTGATAAGGCGCTACTTCAAATGCAAGGATTATTATTTTATATTACTTTGAAAGCTGTTTATCGAGATGATCTTCTCACTCAGTCACTTGGTTTGAATGGCACAGAGTTAGCACGTCTCTCTCTCTCGGGAATGTTAAAAAGGAAAACTGTTCGCTTAGTTCAGCCACAAGATTTCACTTTTGTTTCACCGTTGACCTTGGCAAACACATTTAACCACACAACAGAATGCTACTTAACCAAAGCCAGATTCAGTATTTTTTGTTATTGTGGCAAATCGTAGAACAGTTGCCTTAGGTTTGAAGGCAGCTTTCTGTAGTTCTCACAACAGTAATACTCGTTCAGTATTGCGCCTTATCACGTTGTTGAAACGTCTCAAAGCACTTCACGTGGATTTACTGTAGAGCGCAGTGACCATGTGTTTTTGGAGACCGTGAATTTAAAAGAGTTTACAGCGATTAGCAACTCAGATTTTGTGGCCCAAAGTAGGTTGCGTTGGAGCGAAGCCGGCTCGAGATGTTTATGGGTTTAACGCTATTAGCAGCTTCTTTTACAACACTGAAATACTGCGTCATAATCTGCACACCATGTTAGCTCATCACGTGAATTAGCTACCTGGTGAGAAGGAGTTGATTTGTTCCTATTGGCACCGCCACTGATTTAACTAATGCCTCTCTCCAACACAACAAGAAAGAATTCGGTGTGGAAGGACTTTTCAAAGGCTCTTTTGACACACTGCGATGTCACCCCACTCACTTTCTGACTCTGTCACGAATGGCAGTCACCTCTTTTGTTGCTGTTACGTGGCTCTGGTGACTGTACAACGGGGTTGGCTCGATTGTATAAAATACTGCAATAAATAATGTGAAACTTTAGAGCATCCAAGAAACCAACAAAGCCACACCAGTCTGGGGCTTCGAGTGATATTAAAACACTTAACCTTTGTTCTCACAGTTTAGGATTGCAAACCTGGTACCTTGGGACGTCCTCATGATATGAAAGGCGCTATATAATAATAATAATAATAAGCCTTGCATTTGATATAGCACCTTATTACATCGTTGAGACATCTCAAAGCGCTTCACAGAATATATCGCCATATATCGAAACACGGCAGCCAATTGCGCACAGCAGCGTCCCACAATATAAATGCAATCTGTTGTTGTTGTTGTTGTATCAGCTAAAGCTGTCAATAATATGAAGGAAAGCCACAGAAATGATCTGTTGTGACTTTCAACTCCTTGCATTTGATATAGCGCTTTTCACGTCAGGAGGACGTCCCAAAGCGCTTCACAGAACACACTGTAAAGTGAATTGACTGTATATTTGTGGGGGAACGCGGCAGCCAATTGCGCACAGCAATGTCCCACAAACAGTCGTAGATTGAAAATGACCAATTTATTATTGTTTTTGGTTTTGGAGGGATTATTATTAGGCTCTGTGTGGAGTAAGGAAACTTGCCCAAGGTTTCGCCCTGAGCGAGGGGTGGGGTGGAGGGGGGAGGGAGGATGGGGGTTGCGGGAATAAACAAAACAAAGTAAAAGCACAGAACCCACGAACGTACAAATCGCTGACTATATTTCCTGTCCTGACCTATCCTCGCCGCCAATGAGGGACGGAAGCAAAACGGTTAAATGATTATGCAGCAAATTCAAAAATGAATAATTTATCATTATACCAAGTCAAAATGCCACCCAGCTGAGCATCAGTCCTGCAAGAAAACAGGGATGAGTGGAGTGGGGGGGGGGGGAAATAGCAAAGAAAAGCTGTCAAAAAAACCGGCTCAGCCGACGGACAAAATTAATATGCAGATTTATGCAAGAAATTAAAAAGCAGCATTACACAGGCAAATGAGGTAGCTACACTTGAATTGTTAGGATTATGAATAATTACTGCGAATTTTCTGCTCCTAATATAACTTGTTTTTTGATAAACAAAGACTTAATTATCAAGATGCACCGAAGAATTTCCGCGGCGCTCATTAATCTTGCAAAAAAAAAAAAAAAAAAAAAACAAGTCCCCGGTGGCATGCTGTAATGAAGTACACGTGCCCGGAATTCACAGGAAAGATGCCAGGAAACTGGGGTGTCAGGGTACACCGGTGTGGAGATGGCATTGTCACCCATACACACACACACACTCGCGCACCCCCCCCCCCCTCTCCCCCACCACCTCTCATCTCCCCCTTTCTAACAATAATAATAATCCTGGCATTTGACGCAGCGTCTCAAGATTCCACGCGTCTCGAGGCGTCTCAAAGCGCTTCACGCACTGTTTCCCAGGGCTCGTGCCCCACAGAACTTATTAGCTCCAACCCGGCTGCGATGATTCGATTGCAAGGATTATTGTTAAGTAGTTGTTGTTGTTGTTGTTGTTGTTGTCATCTCGATTTGATTTCGGGTCTAATCTGCATTTCCTGTGTGTCACGGAAAGATGACGGGGACGAACCCATCCCCGTCAGATCCCACTGGGAACGTTCAATGCCATAAGCAACGAATGTGTCTCTCAACTGACCCCATCTTCGGGACGCTGTAAAGTGTAGTGACTGTGTATTTTGCGGCTGAAACACGGCAGCCAATTGTCTCACAAACAGTCGTGGATTGAGTGACCAAATTATTATTATTATTGTTACTTCTCTAGCCCCTCCATCATCCCCCACCCCCTCCCCATATATCAGAGACAGCTGATTGCTCACAGCTCTTGAGCTCATCTGCTGTGAGGTGGTGTCTTGTACGGGGTGTTTACAAAGTCCTATTACCCCCCACTCCCACCCACCACAGCCCCCACTCCCAACCCCCACACTCCCCCACACCCCACACTCTCAACCCCCACACCCCCCCACCCCCACTCTCAACCCCCACACTCCCCCACACCCCCACTCCCCACACCCCCACTCTCAACTCCCCCCCCACACCCCCCACTCCCCACCCCCACACCCCCCACCCCCACACCCCCACTCCCACCCCCCACACCCCCCACCCCACACCCCACTCTCCCCCATTGTTCTTTTTCTTACAATTAAGTTTGAGTTGAGTGTAACAACGTCTGACACCAGTAACTTTCTCCTTGCTCCGTCTGTCCATGTTTCTGAAGATGTTGTATCAAACATGGCGACGGATAATTATCTGCCATGAAAATGATGGCGCTCACACACACACTCACACACACACACACGCACATACACACGAGCGCACACATCCTCTGGATGTCTAAATACAGTTAAACACTTGTAGTAAAGGCGCGCCATTGAATGCAAGAATGATTATTATTATAAGAACTACAGAAAACCACCTTCAAACTTTAGGCAACAATTCAACACGTAAGTGCAAGTTGTTGCTGTATTAAATAAATATTAATAATAATATTATCAGGTCGTCGAAATACTTCAAAGCACTATGCAGGATTTACTGAAGAGCATAGTGACAGCGTATTTGTAGCCAATTGGCACATAGCAATGACCCACAAAGAGCCATGAGGTGAACGTCCTATTTTCAAGACGAGGAATTGTTGGCCAGGACACCAGGAAACACTCGTGTCTCCTTCGGTAGTGGCCACGGGATGTTTAACAGGACCTCACTTACTTTGGTCTCATTTGAATGATAGCACCTCCGACAGTGCAGTGCTCTCCCAACCCCACACACTGCACTGGAATATCTGCCTGGACGGTGAGCTCAAAGTCCTGACATAACTTTCTGATTCAGAAGAGACAGTGCTGCTGACTGAGCGCGGCTGATATCCTGTCCTTTATAGTACGACACCACATTTGACATCAGAATGCCTGAAAGTGCTTCACGGTTAAGTGGCATGAAGTGTAGTGACCGTGTGCTTGTAGGCAATTGCAGCAGAACAGATACTATTAGAAAAGTAACCTTGAGGGGCCGCGGATCTTATCTGTATATCAACCACAACTTGCTGACTGGTTTGTTTTTCAGCCGTCAGTCAAAGCCGAAGCCAAAAGCTCTCGATACAATTTTTTTTCTTTTTTTTTTTGTTCGCTTTTTCTTGCCAAAGATTTTGATGCTAAAAATCTGTTCTGGAAAATTTCCTTCCCTTTCTGCACACACTTCCTCACCGGCACATGGAAGCCAGATGGCATTTGCACTGCATGTCGGAAGATAACAAATGTGGGTTTACTAAAGGCTGCCGAACAACAGCAAGAACTCAACGTCAATTAAAGGGTATCATAGCACCTTGTGACCCAAGTCAATGGAGGGCTGTGCCATCCTGTGGATAGAAGCAGGTCCTTAGCACTATTTCCGTGCTTAGCCATGCTGTAGTCTCAGTCATATCCTTTCAGTATCAACCTGGCGCAGTTGGTAGGAGTTGGTACCAATAATCTCGTCTCTCTGTATAGTCATCAAGGTTATGGGTTCAAGCCTCCCCAACCCTCCTGACTTGGCTCCTACAGTCTAGGCTGATGCTCCATCTCAGTTCTGGAGGAAGGGGGTTGATCACCAATGCCCCAGATCAAATTAACTTCATGGCTGTTTCGTGGGACATTTGTCTATAAAAATACACTGTAACGAGACTTTACAGTAAAATCCTGTGAAGTGCTTTGAGACATTTCGACAGTGAAATTAAGGTACTATATCAAACGCACATTGTTACTACCACTATTATTATGATAATAATATCATCATAAAGATATACTTGGTTTGCATTTGCTTTCAAAGGCCCGTCTGCCACTGACTGAACTTGACGCACAAGTTCAGTCAGTGATTCCGAATTTTATATCACGCACAAAAAAAAAATGATTCTGTTCCCATCCACCTTGGAGTGGGGGGGGGGGGTGGGGAACGATACCAATAAGATCACATCTTGCCTTAGATCATAATTTCTTCCTGTTACAGATAAGGTGTTAATGTGAGAAAGAGCAGGCTTCGAACATGCTGCACTGAGGGTGAAATTACGTGACGTGTTAATGAGATTCAGCGTGCTGAGCTTTGAAAATATGAATAATTGAGGAAAATTGTATGTTTGGATCAGGATTCGACATCCAAGTGTTACGCCTGGATCAGACATTCTGTCATGGCAGTGAATGGAAAGTGATTTGGGTGCATTAGAAACCTACACTTGGATCAGGGATGTGTTTCTGGAGCCAGCTGTGTCAGTCTCCTCTATGTTGGTAGGGTTTATTTTCCTTCCAAACAGAATTGGGACTGTATTTGCCGGGTGACGATTAAACAACGGAGTCTCTGTTAGTTTAATATCCGGGACTTTGAGCTCAACGTGTAAGCTGACCCGACGTACTTTTTTTTTGTTGGGGGGAGGGTGGGGTGGGGGGAGAGGTGGGGGTCAGCATGTGGAAAACACATCACCGCGCTTAAGAGTATCTAAACCAGACTGAGAGTTCCATATGTGTGATCCACACGTGGAACTTCCCCTCTCTTGGAACGGAGTGCACTCTCTCTCGCTCTCTCTCTCTTCTGTAGGGAAGGAGAGCGTATTCCATTCGATCGGCCTACATTGCGCAAGTTCAATGTCCTGACGTGCACTACAATGACTCAAACAATTGTATTAATATTCTCCCCCCCCAAAAAATATGGACGTTTGTTCCTCAAGCTGGGATCCATAACTCGTATTATGAATGAGGAATAGTAATAACCAATTTCTGCCAAGTGCACTCCTGATATTAGTTACCAAGTTGGAGGAGGGCCAGGTATAGTCAAGCCTCTCTCTGTCAGTCTCATTTACTCTCAATCGCTGTGCATTAATGTAAAACGTTTAAACTTAAAACATCTCGTGCGTCCTTTTATCCGTCTGTCTCTTTCGTAGTGGTGAGTGTGCTCGCCTCGCAAGAGCGAGGACCTGGGTACGATTCCTGGGCGGGGCGAAACCTTAGGCAAGTTTCCTTACTCCACGCACAAATACTAATTTGGCCACTCAATCCACGACTGCTTGTGGGACACTCCTGTGCGCAATTGGCTGCCGGGTTTTGCCCACAAAACGTACAGTCAATTCACTTTACAGTATATTCTGTGAAGCGCTTTGAGACGCCTCGAAGACTCAATGTCGAATGCAAGGATTGTTATCACTGTTAAGTAGTTGTTGTCATTGTCGTCATCTCTGCTTGATTTCGGGTCTAATCTGCATTTCCTGTGTGTCATGGAAAGATGACGGGGACAAAATCCATCTCCGGCAGATCACATTGGGAACATTCAATGTTATAAGCAATGGATAGGCCTTTCAACTGACCCCAATTCCTCACTTGAAATGGAATCCAATTTAAGCCAATACCAACATAAACAGCGTAGCAATTAGTCTTTTAAAGCTTCGCTAAAACGCCCTGGTGATTACTGCCTACTAATTGTAGGGCACCTCTCTCCCACCTGCATTTCACACGTTATATCACCAGCCCTATTGTCCGACTAATTTAAAGCATTCTCATACAGCTGATCTTCAGCCGAATCACCAAGCACTCATTTGGAGACGGAGATAATCGCTGTCACTAATGCAATGGCTGTTCAGGGTTTTAATGGAGCAATTTCAACAAAAAAACACAATCACATGAGATGTGTTTGTTTTGGGCGATGGAGGGATGGAGAAGGGTCAGGGTATAACATTACAAGTGCTAAACGAATTGATCCCCTAACGTTAGCAAAAACTGCAGCGGTCAAATCCCATTTACTCTACATTTGATAGATTTCTCTCATGAAATACAGTCAATCTACTCTACAGTATATCCTGTGAAGGGCTGTCAAATGCAAGGATATTATTATTATTGTTATTATTATTATTATTTTGCTAGCAGAGCTTTTTGGAGCTCACAGAATTTGAACTTTCAGGTTCAGACGTGGAGTTCTGGAGCTCAGTGGTTAGAGCACTCGCTTCGCAAGCGAAAGGATCCGGGTTTGATTCCCGGGCAGGTCGAAACATTAGGTAAGTTTTCTTACTCCACACACGCCTCTGTTTACCCAGCAGCAGTAAGTAGGAACCCGATTGTTAGTTGATCACTTTTCTGTGGGTAATAATCCCTTGAATTTATATAATAATAATTTGGTCACTCAATCCACCAGTATGGGACACTGCTGTGCGCAATTGGCTGAGGTGTTTCATCCAAAAAATATACAGACAATTAATTCACTTTGCAGTATATCCGTTGAAGTACTTTGAGACGCCTTAAAGACGTGATATCAACACCAACAACAAGAACAAAATTACATTTGTATAGAGCCTTTCACGTCGGGTATCGAATGCAAAAAAGTAAGGAAGGAGAATTTTTGCAATGTGTTTGAATTTGGTTTCGAATCATTGAAGCCCAGTTTTCCGGTGGTTTGTCCTTTAAAATAAACTTACGGGGGAAAAGAGAGAGAGAGAGAGAGAGAGAAAAAACGGCTTAGAAATGAAAGACTGTATTTAAGAACTCAACAAATTCGGAAACGCTATTTTGCTGGGCTCAATCCTGGGTGGAATTCCCATCGAGCGTGTTGTTTTGACGTCAGTGTTGCAATAGCAGACTGCCCCCCCACTCCCCCCCCCCCCATCTTCAGGGCAGAGATTAAACCTACCCTGCAGAGAGGGAAGAAAGCCTCTTCTCAAGGTGCCTATTGATGCTCTGAAGTGAAAGCAGTTTAGAGAGACTTTCCACCCAGTTGGCTGCGGAGACGAGCCCATCAATAATAAATAACAACACTTACATTTGATATTGTGCCTGATCACATCAAAACATCGCAAAAAGGCTTCAAAGAAGGAGTTAGCGTAGTGACTGTTGTCACATAGACAGGTAACTTGCACCAGGGATGACCCCACATGCAGCAATGAGAAGAATGACCGATTGGCCTGGGTATAGTTGTTTTTTTCTTGGGACGATTTGAACGAGGGAGAAATCTAGGTCAGGTCTATTGGAGAGAACCCCTTCTTCTTCTTCAAAACACTCCCATAGGATCGCTCTTCCTCACAACATCTCTGATCCCAGGATGGAAACTGCGTAGAACGTTCCAGCGCGGAAACAAGTCCTTCGGCTTAATAATCATCATAATAATAATCCTTGCATTTGATTTTGCGCCATATAGAATTATAATATTTGGAGTATTTATTTTTAGATATGATTTGAAGTTTGCCTCCATTCATTTTCTCCTGGTCTCTCAGTCACAATAGAATAAGCTTCAGATGTGAAGATCCAGAAGACATTTTATGTTGTTTTGATGCCGTTAGTCGTGTCGCTCAGAGACCAACAAAATTGACGGATTTTTTTTAATATAAGTCTTTAAATAAATAAATAATTAAGTAATTCCGGTGGAAACTTATGATGAGAACGAAAGCTTCCCCACAGCAAACTCCACCAGGGGTTTTGGATGGTAATGTCACTCAACACTTTCTCGTTCTGCCTTCAAAGCAGGTCTCATCTGAACAGTTCAACATGTATCTTGTTTCAAATTGATTAATTTCTCTCTCTCTCTCTCTCTCTCTCTCGGCATTTGAATTCGATTTGCGACCTGCGATTTTTTCTTGGGTTTCTGCCCCTCCATCCCGTTGCTCTTTTGTTTCTCGTACAGAAATACAGCACCTTAATCGGGTTGTTGAGACGTCTAAAGCGCTTCACAGAATATACTGTAAAGTGTAGTGACTGTGTATTTGTGGGCAAAACACGGCGGCCAATTGTGCACAGCAGCGTTCCCACAAACAGCCGTGCATTAAGCGATCCAATATTTTATTACCCTCAAAGCGATCTGCCGATTGACTAACAACCGGGTTCCTACTTACTGCTGGATAAACAGAGGCGTGTGTGTGGGGTAAGGAGACGTGCCTAAGGTTTTGCCCTGACCGGGAATCAAATGTGGGTCCCCTCGCTTGCGAGGTGAGTGAGCGTCTAACCACTGAGCTACAGGAGTCCATGATAAACAAGAGAATGAAAGAATGAGACACTGGTAGGTGTTTCGAGGACAAGAGAGCACGAGTTGAAGATTATAACTCAGAGCGTGAAAGAGAAAGTTTTTTCTCTCTCTCTCCCAAAGGGGATATGAGCGTATGAA
Organism: Callorhinchus milii; assembly: GCF_018977255.1. Classification (NCBI taxonomy): domain Eukaryota; kingdom Metazoa; phylum Chordata; class Chondrichthyes; order Chimaeriformes; family Callorhinchidae; genus Callorhinchus; species Callorhinchus milii. Next base: position 1,398,864 of record NW_024704750.1, read on the forward strand.
ACAATCTGCCAAGGGTGGCTGTTGGACCTGAGTCGATTAGAGCATTTAAAAGGGAATTAGATTAGCACATGCGGAGGAAGGGTATTAGAAGAGACAGGGAAAAGAGCAGGGAAATGGGATTAGGATAGATGACTTCATTGGAGGAGAAGCAATGACATTAACACAATAGGTCGAGTGGGCTCCTACTGAGCTGTAGATTTCCACGGTCCTGTAGTCAGTCGAGATCAGGAGGATAAAGCAGGCAACACAAAGCCCATGTTGCACTTCAGGTAAATTTGAATTTTTTTAAAATAACAATAAGCAGAGGTCCGTCTGGTAATGAGTCAGAAATGAATAGAATCCACTGGAATTCAGCACATGCTAAATCGCAGATAAACACATAGCTTCTCATTGTGGCTGACAGGTGTTCTGACGCGTGTGTGAGACGCCCATAAGATGAAAAGGGATGAGTTGCTGTTAAACTGAGAGATTTAGAGTGTCTTATACTGTGTCTCTCAATGTACTTCAGTGTACTCCAGGGCAAAACCTTAGGTACGTTTCTTTACCCCACACACCTCTGTTTACCTAACAGTAAGCAGGAACTTGGTTGTTAGTTGAATGGTGGATCGCTTCTCCAGGGATAATAATCCCTCCCCACAAAAAAATTAAATACATTTTTTTTAAAAATAGTAATTTTGTCACTCAATCCATGACAGTTTGTGGGACACTGCTGTGCACAATTGGCTGTGACTTAGCGTTTTGTGCACAAAATATACAGTCAATATTCTGTGATGTGCTTTGAGACCCCTCGAAGATGCTATACCAAATGCAACGGTTATTATATCTCCTCTGGAGATCCCTCCCTCCACCGCTTCCTCCGCTGTTGATGCTCTGTCAAGAATGGATATCAGCAAAGTCTCTATGAATGGGGAAATGTTGCTACAGCCATGGATGGAGCAGGAGCTTGCCATTGAGAGCAGTGTACAGCAAGCTTCCCCGCTGCTCCTCCAGCTGGGACCACCCTACCCGTTCGGGCTTTGGCTTGCAAGGGTTACCAGGAGCTGAGTGGGATGATTCCCTGCTCCCAGTGACTGGCCTACCTGTCCAAGTCCTGCCGCTGAGCCGGGCTGGGCTGCAATCAGCAGTGAGTGCCCTGGGATTCTGCAGACCTGCCCGGCTCAGGCACCGGATGATCGAGACTACCACTGAGGGTTGACTTGATTCTGACATCCCGTTGCCAAGCACGTCACACCTTAGGGGACAAGTGGGATGTGGGAGAGGACGTGGAAGAGGCACGGAATGGAGCCCGACCTGGGAGAGGTGCCAGCAGTGCAGTTGGGAGGGGAGGAATTTTGCCTTCAATTGCTCAGTGCTGACAATCCTTTCGCAAATAGCGGGTTCTGACAGAGGCAAATCTTCTATTAAATGCTCCCATCACCCACTACGATTCACTGAGACAATCTCCGGTGGCTGATTGCTGCTCCTTTTTATTTATAGATTTTATGAATAAATAACCGAGACCGAAATAGCTTATCCTTTTTTTAAAAAAGTTACAGATCAACTGATACATTAGCTGAATGAGGCATTCCTCCCCTCAAGTAAAGGAACGGGGGGAGGTGGAGGAGAGGTGTGTGGTGGGGGGGGGGGGGTGCAGGGGTGCTGGGTGGGAGTGGGGGGAGAGAGACAAACTTCAATTTCTCATTTAATTCTCATTACTCAGCATCTTCTTGTCTAAACGTCAAACTCCGCAGTCGAGTAGGAAGCTTCCCCAGCAACAGAGCCCCTTCGAGATTGACAGTGACAAATAGTCACCGAATTACAATGACTTCTGGCAAAAATTAAGTTCAAAAGGGACAAAAGCAATGATCAGCGAAGGGAATATAAAAAAAAAAGCCCTCTTGTTAATTTTCTCTCCTGCTGAAATAACGCTTTCACAGGTGAATGAGCCAGCGCCGGATGGGGAGCTTGACAGAGCTTCATCAGGAACTGAGCGAGAGCTGACACACCGAAGGTGCGGATGGACACGAAGAACAAATGAGACGGCAGAGGATTGGGGGCTCTGATGGGTTCTCTGCTGAGCCGGAGGCTGCAATGCTACCTCTCCAATAGGGGGCGCTGTTGGCTCTCTTTGATTCGGGCTCTTGATTGCAAGGCTCTGGCAGATGTTTCAAGAGGAATACCTTAACCGCCCGCGATGTCTGTGGGCTGGAGACGTAAAAGCGGTCAACGTCGCGAGCCTGGGCTCGCTCCAGAGGGGCCGCACCCGTCACTCGTTTAATACCTCGCGATCTTATAGAAACAGGAGCAGGCCGTTCAGCCCCTCCAGCCTGTTCCGCCATTCTACAAGATCAGGGCTGGTCTGTACCTCAACTCCAATTACTCACCCTTGCCCCGTATCCCGTGATACCATCCATGACCTAACAAATATCCTACGTGAAAGACGCAATATATATATTATATGTATGTATGTAATATATAATATACACACACGCGTCTCCTGTGGTCTAAAGCAAAGCACGTAGTAATAATAATTCTTGCATTCACGTTATCACATTGTCGTGACGCCTCAAAGGGCTTCACAGGATATACCCTAAAGTGTAGTGACTGTGTATTTTGTGTATTACCCAAATTTCCGTTCCCTAAACTACCTCTGGAAGGCAGGGGACAAAACCCCACCTGGACCACGTACAGTGGGAGGGGAATTTGCCTGCACTATTGACGTCAGATATTGCCTCAAATCAGTATTGAAACCACGGAGTGAGAGGAGTGCCAGAGAGTACCTTCAGAACAGGGACGTACAATCCTACAGGCTGGAGTAGAGACCTATTACTGTACTTTATTCAAACTCAGCTGTTCAGGCGCTCGCATCAAGCCCCCTGACAGACACTCCATTACCCTAAAAACACTAATGGTTTTGAAAGCACTTATTCCGAGCCCGTGACAGATGGACTGGTCCTCACAGACACGCGCTCCAAGGCCCGAGGAGCTCCTGCTGCACATCCCGTTCTCACTCTCCTCTCCTTGCTTGGTCGCCATGTGTTGGAAATAATCTCACAGGATTCCGCCCTTTCCCTACGAAATTGCAAAGTTCCATTGCATGTCATCTGGAAGGAAGGACTCGCCGGCTGTACACAAACGTAGCTCAAACTGGGCTGGTTCTTTGGCCTGGATTCACCCGTATCACCATTGCTTTGAACAGCAAAGTGGTTTTGATAAGAGTAAATACGGAGAAACTGTTTTCTCTGGGGGTGGGGTCTGGAACCCACTGCCTGAAAGGGTGTGGAAGCAGAGTCAATAGTCGCTTTCAAAAGGGAACTGGATAGGTACTTGAAAAGGAAAAAATTGCATGGCTTATGGAGTAAGAGCGAGAGAGTAGAACTAGTCGGTAGCTCTTTCAAAGAGCCGGCAGAGGCACGATGGGCTCAATGGTCTCCTTCTGTCCTATAACATTTTATGATTCTATACATAATCCTTGCATTTGATCTAGCGCCTTATCATGTCTTTAAGATGGATCAAAGAGCTTCACAGAATACACCGTGAAGAGAATTAAACAATAACAACTGGCATTTATACATTGCCCTTCACACAGGACAGACAGCATGTGTGAGAAACAAGAGATGGGGACGTGACCATAGACCTTGGTTACCAATAAGAATTTATGTAAAAGTTATAAACTGTGTTTTTTTAAAACCACAACCAAAAGAGCCACTCACCTTCCTTCCAGTCAGACACACCCTCCTGGTAATGTCCAAGACTTTTAAATAGTCCCTCTAGGCTCAACCATCACAGAGGTATTCCCTAGACTTTACCAATATCCCCCATATTTGTGGGTGGGTGAGAGGGGGGATCGAAGATGATTTCTAAAAGTAATTGATGGCATTTGGAATCTGGAACATCTGAAATTCCCCGTCCTCCCTGCCCCGACACGTAGATTTGGGAATAACTTTGATTTTCGATGTTAGAAGTTGAACGTTAGACATGAGGGAGTAAGTAGAGGGGCTTGGGAGAGAGGCCGAGCAGGAGGGGAGGATGGCACACACAGACAAGGACTAGTCTGGGGCCCAATGGCCTGTTTGCGTGCTGCACGTGTCATGTGTAATGCTATGTCTGTGTCTCACAGCCTAATTTGGAAATCTGCAAGCACTTTGGAAGTGGAGCTATTCATAAAATATAAAGTAAATTATTGCTGTGTTGATGTCTCTCCTCGAGGCCAGTGATGGTTTTGTGTTGCTCTCAGCGATGCACTGCATTACTGCCGAGGCAGAAAGTCAGCTCGGGCCTTGAAAGTGCACTTTAGCCGTAACCTCCAAAGTGGCCATTGGTGTTAAACATTAGCCAGGACACAGCCAGGTATCTTAAGTTCAATTTTTTTTGGTGGGGTGGTGGGGGAAAACATGATACTAACCTCGAAATCCATTCGAGTGATGAAGGATACTGTTATGCATTTTTTTTTCTAATTCAATACTTGCAAGGTTGACTTTATCATCTATTTAACAAGGTTCTGGGAACTGTGCCGGAGACTGAGTTCCTGTCTTGGGAGCAAGCAATTGGGAAGTCCAGCCCTTCAGCACTTAACATCCTGACCTACAAAAGAACACAGTCACTACACTTTACAGTAATTCCTATGGAAGGCCTTTGAGACGTCTCGAGGCTACACCGAATACAAGGGTTGCATTATCCCGATTGGTTTAACACGATCTCACGTAACTAACACTGGGCCACGACACACATTTATATCTTCAAAGCCCACATTAAGACCTACCTTTTTGACTGTATGTTTTCGGTCACCTTCCTCCCCTCACTCCTCCTCCTCCTGTTCATCTCCCTCTTTCCCCCAAGCTCAGGCTCCCAGTCAAGCCTTGCAAAGCGCTTCGAGACATTCTCCCGCTCGAAGTGAAAGGCACTATATACATACAAGATGCTGTTGATGCTCACTATCGAGGCGATGTCGTTGGAATGACCTTTACCAATTTCTAACATTTTTCACCCTCCTGTCCTGACTTAATGCACAGAACTGCAAGGCTGACTCTAAGCACCTGCTTTGCTTATCCAATCTATTCTGCATAATGGGATTCCACAGTGTTTGATTCCATTTGGCACCCGAATAAACAGAGGGCTGCCAAGAATTGTCTTCGACAATATTGCTGGCAAAAAGGAGCACTTCAGACCCGATTGAACTGCTATTCAGCTCCGTGTGGAGAATTCCTGCACTAATGTGTGTGTAGGTAGGTAGGTAGGTAGGGAGATGACAGGGAACACTCCCTTTGGAGTACCTACAAACAACAGCCATTAACAGCAATGCTTAATCAAGTGCTATTGTAATGTGTTGTGCATTACCAAATTAGATTGCCTGTGACTACAAGAGTCAGCCACGATTGACTCAGTGCCTGAACACTTAGTCAGAGACAGACACAATGGGCAGCTTTATCTCACGTCTATGGGTAGTGGGGGACAGGGAGGTGGAGCTCCAATGCAATGCTGAGGGAGCTCTGTACTCTTTGAGATGCTGCCCTGCTCACGTCAGTGCTAAACCGAGGTCCCGTCTGCCGAGTCGGGTGGACGTTAAAAGATCCTGTGGCGCTACTTGAAAAGAGCAGTGAGTTTCGCCCGGTTTCCCAGCCAACAATCCCCCCAGAATCGTTCATTCACTTCATGGCCGTTTGTGGGACATCGCTGTGCACAAATAGGCGTTGGCCTAGAAAATACACAGCCACTCCACATTGCTGTAAATCTTCTGAAGCTGTTTGACGTGGTAAGGTGCTATATATGTCAAATGCAAGGATTATTATAGTGTATGCCTTGTGCTAATTAACACAAAGAACAGGTTATGAAAACTCAAAAATTTCTCCCCAACTGTTTCACGCTGGAGGTGCAGAGCAGTGAGTTGGGCATAGGAACAGGAGGAGGCCATTCAGCCCCTCGAGCCTGTTACGCCACATTGCTTAAGCAAGCTGCACTCCGAAGCTTACACAGTAAATAATATAAAAAAGTATTGATGTCACTGAGCGATATTTTGGCTCATGGAAAGCGTATTACACCAACTTTACTGCGGGTAATATCTCTCCTTTAGCTCAATCAGATTGAGAAAAGTGGTTACACAAAGGTCAATAAAAACACAACAGGCAGCGACTTCGAATCCAATAATCTTAATGTTGTTTCTCGGCTGGTGAAGTGATCTATTTATACCCGACACAGTAACGTGGCAGAGAACTCCTTTGATCTATGAAGCTAACCTCTTGAGGGTTTAAGCATTTCGGGATGGTATTGAAGGGCGCTGTATAAATGCGAGTTGTTGTACGGTTTCACTTCAGAGGTTATTTTATTCTGCTAGAAAATAATATCTGGGGATACAGTATTGTAATTTGGGGACCCGACATGTCAAGCGACTGCTGGGAGGGTGGAAGGCGAACTAGTTGGAATTTGGTCTTCTTTCGCCAACAAATTCTTATGTCCTTATGTTCGCAGGTCTTCCTGGGCTACAGGTTTGTCATTTGCTTCCTGTTTGTATCTCCGCAGCATTGAGGTTGTGTCAGGTTCTGCACACGTTTCTCTGCTGTGGACCTCGCAGTTAATAACAAGTTGGTCAGCCGGGTGTCCGACACATGCGGATACCACAACGCTAGAGTATCTAGCCCAACAACGACAACAACCCGTGTTAGCAGACAACAGAGGTAGGGAGGAGCGAGATCATGGAGGGCTTTGAAAGTGAGGACGAGGATTTTTTAACTCAAAACCAGATTGAGTAGCTCCACCTACGTCTGCCACCTATGACACTCTTTGAGATAAAGCTTTGAGGCTTTTTGATGACGTGATGAAGCCCTGTATAAGACGCAAGGGTGATCATTATTATTAATTGATTAATTTGGCAGCTGGATCCTTTCTGAAACAAAAACGTGGAAAATCAGCTTCCAGATCGCGACCGAATTGAACATCTTTAAATGTTAAGACAAACGGCCGCGAGAAACATTGGCGTCTCAGAATCTTGTTTGCGAGGACTTCTGTGATATCTGAAAATTAAGTATTTTTGATTCTTTTCCGCGCTCGCTTCACGGTTCACTTGGTGGTAGCCAAATCGGGACACGGATATATGTATTATATATATATATTATATGTACCGAGCGGATTGTACCTGTGCGTCACCGCGAACCTTCGGTGTTCTGTTTCTTTTCAGCTGGAGAATGGCAACGATTAACATACTGCGTATGTTCCTGCACGTAGGAGAGTGCACTGGGATAAGGTGTCATTGCGAGTGTTTGGTGGGTGTAATGAATGCCAAAGTGCAAGTCAACTGCAACACTAAGCAGCAGTGCATCAGTGTGCCCTGGTGCAATGCAGATCTGTCAACGTGTCTGCAGCTCTAATCTCCGAACAGCACCCTCTGCAGAATTGCTTTTTAATTCATCTCACTGCCAATCCCAGGGTCCTTCAGAAATTGCTGACTATTTTTTTTGACACCGATTTTAGGCAGTCAGTTCGAACCGCAGACCTTCGTTTCACTTCGTGTCCGCGCAGTGCACAGTCACTACACGCTGACGGATTGCGTCATGGCATCTTTAACGTCCAAACCCGGACGGGCACACAGACTGGAGCTCGGTTTAACATCTGTACGAAAATCACAATTTTCATGAAAAAATAGTTTTTTTTAAATAAAACAAAAATGTGCAGTCACTTCACTTTACAGTATATCCTGTGAAGCGCTTTGAGACATCTCGAAGCCGTGATAAGGCGGGTACTGTGTCAAATGCAGGGATTATTATTATTATAATTATTATAATTATTATTAAGTGCTCCCTAACCCGGCCCCACCTTGTTTGCTCAGATAACAGAACAAAACTCAGCAAGTCACCAAGTGTGTGTGTGTGTGTGTGTGTGTCTTGGGGCGGTGGGGGGGAGAGAGGTATAAAACTCTGTCCTGTTATGTATTACTGTGCCATCGTGCTGTTCCAACTAGGCTTTAACTGCACCCTGGGCCGTACCCAGTGCATCAGACAATTAAGCCGTGAATCACTGCAATGAATTATAATGTCGGTGAGCTGTGAAATTATTCACACCCATAGAATAAATATACATCCATAAAACAGCTGATCCCTAATAAGAACAGACTGCAGCCTCTCCTCATCCATCCAGCCCAGTCCCCAGAAACTCCACTGAGCTCGCTGTCCCCACCGACCCCTCACCCCCCACCCGCTAACCTCATCACCTCCCCCTCACCCCCCACCCGCTAACCTGATCACCTCCCCCTCACCCCCCAACCGCTAACCTGATCACCTCCCCCTCACCCCCCAACCGCTAACCTCATCACCTCCCCCTCACCCCCCACCCGCTAACCTGATCACCTCCCCCACCACCTCCACCACAGTTAGAAAGCACCAAATGCTATGATTTATGAAACGGCTACACATCTCCCACCCCCCCCCCCCACCCAACAGGTTGAGATACAAGCAGTTCCCGCCCACCTGCCCCGACACTCGTGACCTGAAACCAGAGATAAGATGAAGTCTTTGCCGTCCAGACTGTAATCTTCCTCGTCTGTGCCCGAGCTGAGAGGATCCTGTGTCGCACAGTGTAAGATAACGACCGGTCATGAATCAGCGACACTGCCCCACTGATAGGGAGGCTGCGCAGACTGGGACATTACGGCGGAGTCCTGTAGCTCAGTGGTTAGAGCACTCGCCTCACAAGCGAGAGGACCCGGGTTTGATTCCCGGGCAGAGAGAAACGTTGGGCAAGTTTCCTTACTCCACACCCCCCCACACACACACACGCCTCTGTTTACCTAACAGTAAATAGGAACCGGTTGTTAGTTGATTGGCGGATCACTTTTCCAGGGTTAATAATCCCTGCAAAAAAAATAATTGGGTCATTCAATCCACGACTGTTTGTGGGACACTGCTGTGTACAATTGGCTGCTGACGTTCGCCCACAAAATACGCAGTCACTCCACTTTACAATATATCCTGTGAAACGCTTTGAGACGTTTTGAAGATGTGAAAGGCGCTGTATCAAATGCCAGGATTATTATAATTGTAAACCGCGCTAGCTATAACAATAATAATAATCCTGGCATTTGATACAACACAGGATGAACTGTAAAATGACTTGACTGTATCCCCAAGTGAAAGGCGCTATACAAATGTAATGGTACAAAGCGAAGGAACGTTGTGACTGCCATCCACCCTGGCTGTTGCTATCAGCTGTTAGTGAACGCAAACTGCTGGGGTGGGTTGGGGGGGTGGTGGGGAGAGCGGTTTGGGGAGACGCACTGGATATTATTTAACGTAGACAAATGTGTGAAACAGTCCCTTGTATCATGACCTTCAAGCATGGCTCTGTATATCCTGCCCCAGACTGTTCATCTTGAGTCCATTAATCCTGTCATCTCCCAGTTTCATTTGCATCTCTCAGACATGCACATTTCCTCCCGTGTAACATCCACGCAAGTCCCCCCCCCCACCCCCTGTTGAACGTTATACAATGGGAGATTAGGGGAATGCACGAGGAGACCGTAATAACGATAATAATAATCTTTGCATTCGATTATAGCGCCTTATCACATCGTGGAGACGTCTCAAATCGCTTCACAGAATATACTGTGAAGTGAATTGACTGTATATGTTGTGGGACAAACGCGGCAGCCAATTGCGCACAGCAGCGTCCCACAAACAGTGGTGAATTGAAGTGACCAAATTATTATTATTTTTTAAGGGATTGGCAGTGGCTTTCTCTTGTGTTTTCTTCTGACAAGAAATTGCAATTTGTTTTGTGTGGCTGCAGGAGTGTTACTGTAAACTTCAAAGGGTTAAGTCTCCCTCCCCCACTCCCTCCCTCTTTCCCAATGTCCCCTCGCTTTGCTGATGACACAAGCCTGTGCTTCTTATCTACAGATTCAGACAGGTATCAGCACATTCCCCTGAGGTCTGAGTGCATCAATCCATGGCTCATCCCATCGCTTGATTTTTTGCATCCGAGTCTCTATTTAGTTGCCTGAGATACGCATTTTCTTAGCAACAAAAGATCCAGGGATCGTGAGGACTTTAATGGCAATTCTGTGGCTAGCAGATGGATTTTCGGACAATGCCACAGTTTCCCTTTATTCAGAAAATAAAAAGAAGCGTTGGGACGCCTGATTGTGGAGCCTCGTAGCTCAGTGGTTAGAGCAATCGCCTCGCGAGCCAGAGGACCTGAGTTCCATTCCTGGACAGGGCAAAACCTTATGCAAGTTTCCTTACCCCACACCCCGCTGTTTACACAGCAGTAAGTAGGACCCCGGTTGTTAGTTGATTGGCCAATCGCTCTCTGGGGTAATAATCCCTTCAAATAAAATAATAATAATTTGGTCACTCAATCCATGACTGTTTGTGGGACGCTGCTGTGCGCAAGTGGCTGCCGTGTTTCGCCCGCAAAATAGAGTCACTACACTTCACAGTATATTCTGTGAAGCGCTTTGAGGCGTCTCGAAGATGTGATAAGGCGCTATATGAAATAGCAAGGATTATTACTATTGTTGTACATTGCTTCCATTACCATTCTACTCTGAAATATTTTGACATTTGCGGTATTTTATATACCAAACAATTGGGGTAGGTTCGAGGATAGAAATTACAGTACGTGATCATTATCACATCAGTGGTCACAATTACTCCTGTTCCACCCCAACGCACACAGAAATACATTGGAAATGTACGCTTGTTTGTCATTCCACCTCTGGAAAACTATCCATGTTTTGCTTTCAGCCCTGTGCTGCAGGATATACATATTTATTATTATATTTATCAATTAATTATTATGTTATTGCAGTTTTGAAACACTCCGTTGAAGGAGCTTCTTGATTTACGACTCGAATCCAGAAATAATCAATCGAGAACATTTATTTTGTCGGCCGACCAAAAGGAATTTGCGAGTTCAAAGTCCCCACGTGGAGTTCAGAAGTTTCTGAGACGAGAGCGAGTCACTGAGCCGGCCTGACACCTGCACTCGCTCTGATTTGATTTTCATTAGAAATAGCACTCGCGACCATTCAAGGGGAATATTTCACTACCTGCCAAGCTGATCTGTCTCAGTGAATGAGAGAGGCTCGAATTGTTCTACATGCATATTTCACGTAGGGAGGAACGTGTGTGTGTGTGGGGGGGGGGGGGGGGGGGAGAGGGGGTCCGGTTGAATCTTGCCCCCAAGATCATTCCGACAGGAAGCTTTCAAATATCGTAAATCGCTTTAAACGAACGCGAAAAAAAAAACGAAACCGCTTTAGAAAGTGCTGGATTTTCAGACATAACTGCAACAGGATCATTGGAATCACAGGGTGACTTGTTTGGTACGTGTACACACACTATACAATTCAGGCTGTGTTGAACAACATAAAAGGGATAGCACACGTTTTATGGCTGTTTCTTGAATAAATTGTGTGTGTGGGTAATATGGAGCGTGTCATTTTTTTGGAGAGGTGGGGTGGGGTGGGATGGGGAGGGGTGTGTAAACATGGTCCAGATATGTTTAAATAATTCCCGGAGGAATTAATTATTGCGTCTTCACAAGTCAGTTCAATTCAATTGAACCGAAGAGGTCACTCAGCACAACACAGTCCATTCCTGTAAAGAGTAAAGCGTAACTAAACCCTGGCACTCCATTTATCTATCGTCTGCTCTCTGCCGGCGAGAGATAAAACAATGTAAAGTGATGCACCTGACAAGACCGAGCTGGGTTTCCAGTGTATGAGAACGTAGCCAATGCTATCAGACTCAAGGTCACCTAATTTTTCACCCTGGTTTTTCGAACCGCACTATCAAGATGTAATTTCATCAATATTCTCCCCAGTAAATTATGCCTGTCGACAAGCGCACTACATAACTGCTTTCACAAGCCTTCAATCCAACTGGATGGTTCACGCACCGACACATTGCTGGAGCTGTGACAGAGAGAGAGAGAGAGAGAGAGGTGGGAGGGTAGGAGAAGAAAAAAAAAAGTTCAGTCATTTCAGCAATAATGAATGGAAATGCATGGCTGATGAGCAGAGCCATGATTTTTAACATCACAAAAATCAATCAATAGCAAACTCAATTAAACCGTCCTCTAAGTGATCAAAGCTACAGGGGATGAATCTCTTTTTCATGTTAAAAAAAAAAAGCACCTGCCCTGATGGAAAATATCACTTCAAAGTGACATTATAAAACACACCGAACAACAAAACAAGAGATTGACTGTAAGCATTGCTGGTCCTGACTTCTGCCACTAGAGACAAAAAAATATATATATTGGACACTCAATCCACGACTGTTTGTGGGACGCTGCTGTGCGCAATTGGCTGCCGCGTTTCGCTCACAAAATACAGTTAATTCACTTTACAGTATATTCTGTAAAGCGCTTTGAGACGTCTCACAGGCGTGATAAGGCTCTATATCAAATGTAAGGATTATTATTATTATTTTCCAGACACAAGGAAATTCCCATACAAAGGTGAAACTCTCAAACTGGTTTGGATACTGTTAAGTATGGGGCTAAGTTGACACATTCAACGATTATTATTACGATAGATATCATGCACAGTGTAAAGGTAGGTAATTAATAGCATTTTAAGTAAGTGAAACATGCGAAACCCAGGCAAATATACATTAATAACCTTCAATGCATCCACTCTGTCAGCAGTTCATGTTTGACTTTTATACCTGACTTTGGGACGGACGTTTAAGTTGACTTTCTCTCCAGGCGTGACAACATCCCACCATCTGTCATTGGCTGGTCCAATGGAAGGTAATCTCAGGCCAAAATTAATACTGTGTGGTCAGAGCTGGCAGAGAGAAGACAATTTTGTTTAATTAGGGACTTGAAAACCTATTATTTGATCCCTACCTAACAGATGGCAGTGTGTGATTCCATTCCCTACTCTCTGCACAATCTGGTCAGTCAAGATGGAAAATTGAATACTCCTTTTTGGACCACCTTTAACTCTGGCCAAATCACTCCGGCATTTCTGGTGTTCATTAGGTTGAGGGCTGACAGCGCCCCAGAATGAAGCTATTTTAACTCTGCATCTGTCGAGACATTCAAACATTATGCCAGGTTTCAAAGAGCGACCTCGAGCAATTGTCCTCCAGTATAACAGAACATCGCTTTGCTTTTTTTTTCTCTCATTGAACCGCATTTTTGGTGGCAGATTTAATTCGCTCTTTTCGATTGCAATAAGTTAGTCTGTGTCAAGAGGCAATTAGAAAAGAATAATTTTAAGCAACCCTTCGCTTTTATCATTTTGTAAGCATAACTGCTTTCTTCCGAAAGAAGGGAGTTTCTCCCAGTGCCCTGAATTTGGTAAATAAAATCGGTCATTCACTTTATGGCTGCTTGTAGGATGTTACAGTGCACAACCTGGCTGCCGAGTTCTCCCACAAAATACAGTCACTCTGCTTTACAGCATATTCTGCAAAGCGCGTTGCGACGTCCACTTGACGTGAAAGACGCTCTACCAAATGTAAGGATTATAATGAAAGGTACAATGCATTAATGAACTGATAGCACCTGTTTAATTCCCCAATTCAGTCCGGTGAGCTTTCCAATACATATAGCATCCACGAACACTCACGTGTAAATTGAGGAGTCGGTGGCAATAGTAATAATAATCCTTGCATTTGATATAGCGCTTTTCACGTTGGGAGGACGTCCCAAAGCGCTTCACAGAACACACTGTAAAGTGAATTGACTGTATATTTGAGGGCGAAACGTGTTAACACAAAGTGTAGATGCGCTTACACACTCGATGGGCTGAATGGGCTTTTGTCTTTCCACATACAATTCCTAAACCATCGGGTACCAGGCAGACTTATTCTGAAAGACTTCACCACTTATTCCCTTTGAGAAACAGCTGGAGGCTGTAAATGGTAAGGCAGTCAGATGGATACTGGGATGAAGGGGTTTCTTCACATGAACGATTCTTGGGGATTTCATTCATCTGAAGGCATCATCACATCCAATCATTGGTTTGACAGTGTAACAGCTCCCGATGTGAAAGGTGCTGTACAAATGTAATTTGGCTGTTGTTGGGGGTAAACTTACCACGTTTCTAGCAATTGTTTAACACGCAAAATTTACAGTCAATTCATTTCACAGTATATCCCATGAAGAGCTTTGAGACATTGATGGACAGGCTGGGGGGCCTTTTGACACTCTGCCCCCACATTCTGGAACTCCATTCCGCAGTCCCTCCGCCTCGCCCCCTCCTTTGCCTCCTTCAAGACTCATCTCAAGACCCTCCTCTGTGACTGTGCCTTCGGTCACCCTCCTTCCCCCCTGCTCTCCACCTCCTCGATCCCCAGATTGGGTCCGAAACACTGACTGTCCAGCGCCTGGGGACGTCCTCCCGATGTGAAAGGCGCCTCACAAATGTAATTTTGTTATTGTCTCAACGACATGATAAGGTGCTATATCAAATGCAAGAATTACTATTAGTATTGTGGCACATTATCACTGGCGGTAGTCAGTTGGCAGTAATCAATTATTACTGTTAACGCCAAAACATTTAAACAATAATCAAACTAGGAATGAATAACACCAATTGACTAAAACAATTAGGCCAATTACAGGGGAAAAACTCTTCAGATGCAATTGCTTTAACCTTAATCAATGGTGTTTCTGTGATCCCTTGTTATTGCGTGACGTAGTCAGCAATGCTGGGCGTGTCAATCTACACAACTGATGTACACGATACCCTTAAGCTGGTTCTCAGCTTGCTTTCGGAAGAGCAGGTTAAAACGACAAAACTTGCGCTTGACAGGCAAGTAAAAGTTCTCCTGTAAAATAAATCATTCAATTACTGGTAGATTTCACTCGTCTGAATTCAATCTGCAGCGAATTAGCATCATCAACTGGCACCCTCCCAACCCCAGGCCGCAGAGTAGGTAGGACACCAAAATGAGTGTTTAGTAGCTGATGCCCAGCTCGGTCCATTTTCACTTGAGCCCACAGGTGATCAAACAACCAGACAGACCTCAGACAGATCTCGTCCCTGCTGGAGCTCACGTCATCCAAATTATGATAGTGAGCAAGTTGAGCAACAGAAGTACTCTCGAGCCAGGATAAAGCAATCGTTTATTTTCTTTTATTTTAAAAAAGCGGAGATAGTAAAGAGATCAGCACTTTGTTGACAAGTGTTTTCCTGCTGCGACAATAAATGTCACCACAGATTTTCACGCCTGTGAGCGGAGATTAGAAGCTATAGGAGATCTCTCGGGATGTGAACAAAATATCAATAAGAGCAAACATTCTGTTCTCGAGTTATGGGCAGCAGATATAAAACTTCCTCCAACACAATCACAGTCCAGATTAACCCTGACATTAGATAGCGGAGTTTTTTTTTTAGAAACACCACTGTTCTCATCAGGACACTGTCGTTTGAAATTTATCAGCTGTTTTTAAATGCAGTACATCACTGAGTTTTTAAGCAGACCGGGAGGCTGCCCAGTGAGGGGTGCTACATAAATGCAAGTTGTTGAGTTGCCTTGATCTACGGAGGGTTGTAAAAATCTCAAGATTGGCAACCAAAATGCCCAGATTATCAATTACTCTCAATCCTCAGGATACCACCAGACTTTTAAGCTTTGAAACCCTTCCCGCAACGCTGGTTTGCAGCTCTAAGTACTTATAATACTGTGCCTGAACAGAACAGCGATGTCCGTCCGGTGTGTTCTGCTCTTTACTGGATCACGGTTGGTAGCTGAATCCCATTTATACGCCTCCCTCTGAGATCCCAATGGATTCTGCTCAGGTCGAACTGAAGGGAGTTTTGAATGTTCTTCAAAACACGGTACAGTTGAGGAGCAGGACTCAAGATCAAGGACAGTTTTTAGAATATAGGACAAGAATTCTTCATTTTGCAAACGCCTGGAGAGGCCGGGGGTTTCCTTCCAAGCTCAGTGATGGCATTTCATCATGGGATCTGACACTTTGCTCACTTTCGGTTCCATATGAAAGATTTTTGTGACTTTTTGTTAGGCATCGTTTTGAGAATCTTTCAATTCTCATAATATGCGCACTGTACACTTTCGGATTTGTTATTTAATTGTTCTGTTCGTAAATACGTTAAATTAGGTTGAGTTGGCTGAAGAAGGTCTCAGATCACAATACTTTTGTCTTCAAATGAAAGTCTGGGTCATTACCGGCAGTGTCACAATATTAAGATTTTGTTATGTGCTGCAAAACGGACATTACTTACACATTATTCAGAATGCAATCCATTATTGCAAAAGGGATTAAGGGATATGGGGATAAGGCAGCGTCAGGTTATTAGCTGGAGTTAGATTGGAAGATCAGCCATGATTGAATGGCGGGGCAGAGGCTCGAAGGGCCGAATGGCCTACTCCTTCTCGTACGTGTTATGTTAATGTCCCAGTTCCACATCGCAGGAGACAGGGGGTTTCTTATGTGAATTATGGACAAGAAACGTTCCTTGAAGTCCTTTCGAAAAAACACCCGGAGACAAGTTTTA
The DNA here is from genome assembly GCF_018977255.1 of Callorhinchus milii. Taxonomy (NCBI): domain Eukaryota; kingdom Metazoa; phylum Chordata; class Chondrichthyes; order Chimaeriformes; family Callorhinchidae; genus Callorhinchus; species Callorhinchus milii. Next base: position 1,415,314 of record NW_024704750.1, read on the forward strand.
ATGCACAGCTTTTTTTGTTGTTGAAAAAACATTACGTTTTCTCACCTTTATTTCCTTTTTCCCGTAAAATGTTGGAAATACCAAATGTCGCAGTGAACAAACACAGGGAAATTTAAAAGGCTTGGATATCTGAACAAATCACTCAATGTAAAGAGGTTTCACTGAATGGATGGACGGATGCAGTAGTTTTATGGCCAAGTTTACACATTCTCAGAAATATTGCTATCCACCTTTGTGGAGAATAAAAAGACCCATCATTTACAAATAAAAGTTCAAAACTATTTGGAACATAGTTCTACATTTCACCATCCTAAACAGCAGGATTGTGTGAAGGAATTCTGGAGGATCATCATCAATCAACACTGCAAACAATCCCATTCTCAAATCCCAGACAAAATCACTCTCTATATAGACTTCCTGCTCCCAAAACCAAAACAAGCACTTGAATCTTTATTACAATTGTGCCAAGTTTACAATTTTAAAAAGAATTGTAATTAAACTAATTACTCTATTACATTTGTTATTCCTTCATTAATCTCGGATACAAAAGTGGACCAAACAGTGGGACATATGAATGGAGAAAGATATACACCCAAAACAAATCTATTACGTAAGTAAAGAAAGAGAAATATTAACCTTTAATGTATCCGTTTTTATTTGAAAGAGGCAACAAAGAAAAGCACAACACATAAAACCTTAATAAAAATCTATTATTGAGACCAATATTTAGAACTTGATCCGGACGCGGTTCGACTTAGTAAAAAAAAAAACAGAAACGGGCAATTATACAAAAACATTATTTTCCTTTTGAAAGGATTATTTATTTATCTTCTTTCTTCTCGCAGGAAGTGAATGAACAGGAGAAGTCTGAGTACCCATATCTACTGTCTTTGGTGCCTTTGCAGGCCTTTTCCTAGCAGGCTGTTTTCCTAAAACAATTTGAGAAAATAAAAAGATCACAGTTCTGTTAAACCCACAGAGGAGGGTAGAGCAGTTTATGTAGTTCAATGATTGTGGCTGAATTTCTTTTAACCTTTTGCTGGAAACCTGAAACAATTGACATTACTTTGTCCTTCGTTCTAAGGCACCTTCTTAGAAGGGGAGGGGGGAGTAAAATTGGTGGTATTTCAATCGAAACCTTGCATTTTCTCTCCCCTCAAATGGAAATTGAAGCCACCTGGCTAAGCGCTGTATTCTGAAGCTGTCGCTTCTCAGAATTTCAACCGCGGCCCTCGTTATTCTGCCTGAACAGAATGTGGATGAATGGGGATATTGCCAGCCTTTGTGTGGCAAGTTTTCAATCTTAGAGATTAAATACTTCTCTGTATTTAAGGACTGTTGTGTTCACTGTGCTTACCCGTCTCTTCATCTTCTCCGCTGCAAGTTTGTGTCCTTGAAATGCTGAAATGAAGAAATGCTTCTTCCCATTTTGCACGGGGAGAAATGACATCTTTATTACCTGCCACGATCGGCAAACAGAACCCGCATTCCTCATCTGAAGGCACTGCGCGTCTAGCAGTACATCTCAATGGCATTCAGAGCTGTCAGCACTCGTTGGTCACTCAACCAGATAAGAAATGCGCTGACTAAATACACTCGGACACTTTGCTAGTCTTTACCTTTTGGCTTTGGTGATTTCCGTGGTTTCTTTGCACTTTTCGCGTCGGAGTCTGATATGTTGCATTCCAGATCATTATCATCGTCATCTGTCTTTCGGTAATTCTTTAAAAAAACACATTTCAAAATCCGATTCAAGTACTTCCACACAATTTCATACTTCTTTTGTGTCCAACGGCCTTTTCTTAAATGGACAATTTTGTTTGATGGCTGACCAAATAATTGCGGTAGGTCAGGACAAGCATGTGTTCTATCACCTCTACGCAAATAAACCCTGGTTAGCCGACTCTTAGGAAACTCTTCTGTCTCTCTCTCTCTCTCTCTCTCTGGGCAAGTGGAAGGTTTGGTCATCTGATCCTTACTGGAGCCAAGGCTACAATACAAAAACAGTGCAATTCAGCACGTCTTTTGGCAATAACATCCAGAGCAGTCACAGGGAGGGCCAGCTTAAGTACTAAGAACATACACTCACTGGAGTCGATTTTGTGCCAATTGCACACAGTTGTGCATCTCCGTGTGATTTACATATTGATTCAAAAAAATCAAGATATTCAACAATACATCGTCAACGGTCAATTTTCCCCAATGGCCCACGAGAAAGAAAGTATTGCTATTTAATAATATGAAATCACATTATGCGCAATATACATTTCCATGCAGAATAATAAAGAAACACATGTAAGGTATCAGGTTGTACACAGTGGTCTAATTCCCCCAAATCTTTATCTCTAATTAATAAGCGAATCCTAACAAATCTACACACACACAACCAATAATAATCATAGGTCTGAATTTTCTTGATAGCTTTACACTAGCTGAGACAGTTTGGGATGGAAGCCTAGATAAGCAGTCAATAAGAAATAAGATTTCAAGCGCTTTGAGACGTCCTCCCGACGTGAAAGGCACTCAGAACAACTGCAAATTGTATTGCATTGTATAAAGTCAAGATTTAAGATGCAATTAGTCAAACACTGTGGCATGTTTTTATTCAGCTAATTGTTTTCCCATAGCCAAACGGGAGACTCAGCCAGGCGATCAATACAGATCACTGTTGCTACTGTCTGGCCCTATAGCAGCTAATTCTCCTCTGGGTTTCCCCAAATTGTTAATATTGTTGAATTCACATTTCACTTGGATATTGTCCAGGGCATACTACACAGCATTCTACTACTTAATAATAAATTCTACGAGGAGTTTTAAAATGTTTAGCAAGAACTGGCTTTTGGACTCCCCATTCAGAGCAATTATTTTAACTTGATAACTGCTGCTTAATAGGGCACTTACATTTTTCAACACGTTACATACTTTCCAAGGGCTTGTGAAGAAGTGGCTTTACATTGCTAATGAAGCCTGGCAATTTGTTTCCCCTTTGACGGCTTATGCCGGCATTTTTGCATGCCATCAATTTAGCCAATAGCTGCTAGATGTAAATCAACAGGCCACGATGGCTCATCTCTGCAATAGTCGAGTTTATATTGAAAACGTAACAGCAGGTTGCTAAGAGCTTTCCTTTGGATGCGCAGTAATGAATCAACAGCTAGGATTCACAGCTACCGAGAGTAGTGTGCATCTTTTGCCTTCATCTCTGCCTCATGATTACCACCTAAACCCTGCTGCGCTGAACAGATTGGTTTGATAATTACACACAATAACTGCAGTGGGCACATAACCCTCAGCTGGCATAGGGCACTTCCCGAGCGGCAAGTTCCATATGTAAACTACACTGATTAAGTATATGAGGTACATTCTCCCCCGCCTGTCTGTAGCCCTGATTAGCAGCAGTTAGATACTGATATTACTATATGTCATCAGAATCATGATGCACAGGTCAAAGGAAAGTTTAAAATTACAAAGTACTATTTGAAACGCTGCTTTGTTCCGCCACGGACCAAACTGAAGGAGTAACGGAGCCTACTGAATAAGCCTGCAACCTCGAGGCCGGGAGGGATTTTTTTTGGAAGGGGGAAGGCCTTGCACACCTCTCCCTAACCTAACCTGGACCACGGGCACTTTGAGCAACCTCTATCTCTCTGGGACGCTACCCTGCGCGAGGGGCACTGCATAAACCCCGTTTGATGTTCTCATCCTCAGATCAGCTAACCCAGCACTGCCCAGCAATCAAGCACGAAACGGCAACGACAAATTACATTTGTACAGCGCCTTTCACGTCACAGGATGTCCCAAAGCGCTGGGACTTTCCTGCTCCACACGACTCTGTCAAAGAACAATTTGTATTGTCGGGCAGAGCACACCAGACACTGTCAACCGTGAGACCTGCTGACAGAATTAACTATTCCAGTCTGCACTCTGCGGCAAAAGTAGTCGAGCGCAATTTCTAGTGATTTTGTGCTCAAGGTGAACAAGGTTTTAGCACAAGGAAATGGAACACTTGACAATTTTGGTACCCAGCATTCACATTAAGTGGCCATATGAAGTGTTAGAGGCAGAGGAAACATTCCTCTCCTCTGACGCAACTTCAAAGGAATCCTTTTTTTAAAATTATTAGTCGCCATTCCACCTTCGCTGCATTTTGAAGTGACAATGGCAACAATTCACGCTTTGCTCTTGCGATTTATATTACTTGGATCACTTCCACCACCATTTTCCTACACGAACTGTACAGATTATTGTAATAGCAATTAACGTGATCATCCAATAAACTTGTGGTGATGATATTAGCTGAACACACAAGCTTCGTGTTCCGTAAAGACTGGATAGTGGGGGGGGGGGAGTGAATGACAAGGCAGTAATCTCATTGAGAAGTTCAGATGACAAACCACAAAAGCCAGCTGGCTTTCAATACCAGTTATCTAAAATGAAAGGCTGAAGCCTCTCCGGGGCATGTGTACGTTTAAGAATTACACCGTGTGGCGTAAAAGTGATAGTTTGGGTTAGGATTTTGTTTCAGGCAGCAGGTGTCATGGTAGATATGACATTCACCTCCATCAATGACACAGAGCATACTCGCAGTCCCTGTCTGATGTGACAAAGCAACAGCTGCTGACTGCAAACAGAATAGCATCACTCGGAGTGATTTCAATCTCAGAGTTTTTCAGACGACCATTACTAGCTACTTGGACTTTGCAATCACCATTTAGATCTAAACTTGGATGAAATTACCTTGTGCTCACACCCAGGGATTTATTTATTATTCTTAGCCGTCATCTGCTTCATTTATGCAAGCAAATGCTTTCCCTCCTATTCCAGACATAGAAACCCGGTCAGAAACATTTAATTGAAGTAATCTATGCGTGTACAAAAGTAAGTTCAGAGGAGTATAAGTAAACTACACTGTGCCCACTATCCATTCTTTACGGCACCAACTCGTTAGATGAGCTACAATTTTTCTGCTTTATCCATTTCGTATTTTAAATTTGAATAAATATGGTCACTCAATCCACGACTGTTTGTTGGACGCTGATGTGCGATTCACTCACAACATATACAGTCAATTCACTTTACAGTATATCCTGTGAAGCGCTTTGAGACGTCTGGAAGACGTGATAAGGCGCTATATCAAATACCAGGATTATTATAATTACAAAGCACTGCACTTAACAATTATTTCAACGTTTGGTCACCTGTAAGTCATGGTTGCCGGAGATTGGCTGAGAGTTACCAATTCCCACTGATTGAGGGCTTCAACCAGGTATCTTGAACCAGCAGTTCACTCAGTTAATGCTGCCAAAATCGTCAGCATTTGCCAATTAAACAAATGGGTATGAAGGGAAAAAACATCCCATTTGATTTGAATTAGCTTAATTGAAAAGGGCCACAGATTTCTATTTGAAACAATGAATGTAGAGTAAGACCTTGCTTTACAGAACTGCCTCGATTTGTGCCCGAAATAATAAATTATTCTTGCTCTCTTTATTTTGCCCACAAAATATACAGTCAGTTCACTTTACAGTATATTCTGTGAAGTGCTTTGAGACGTCTCGAAGACTTGATCAGGCGCTGTATCAAATGCAAGGATTATTATTATCATTTGCAACATTACAAGCTGAATCAGAAATAATCGCTCAAAATAATTACTTGTCAACACTTCAAAGCGCGTCCTAAAATGTCCTTAAGGGTACAAAGGTATGATCAGAATTCTCAAAGTACGATTCGTGGTCTACAAAACTCAGCTACGATTTTCTGCAGGAAAGGGACTGTACATCTTCCTGAAGAGCTCCCTCTTCAGGCTTTGCACACTGAATCTTTTTACACTCGTAACAATACAAATACAATTCAAACCCAACATATCAAGCAAGACGCCCAAACAGCACCTACAAAATAAGATCAAACTTTGGAATTTTATACTTGAATCTCACGTTGATTTTAATTGAATCAAAGTACAAGGTTTTTTTTTAAACCTAGCAGTAAGTAGGAACCCGGTTGTTAATCGATTGGCGGATCGCTTTCCGGGGGTAATAATCCCTTCAAAAAAAAAATGTGGATTGGTCACTCAATCCACAACAGTTTGTGGGACATTGTACACACTGAATCGCGGCAACAAACTGAATCTCGGCAGCCAATTGCGCAACGCAGTGTCCCACAAACAGTCGTAGATTGAGTGACCAAATCTTTTATTTTAAGGGATTATCAGTGGCATCTCCGCAGATTGGGAGCCTGGTTCTCAAGGCATGTCATGAGTTCCCATGAAGAGTCAAAACTAATTAACTTTTGCTTTCTGATCAACCCATTGTGAAATTACATTATCCAGCTTTCCTTTTTGTCTCCTCTACGTAAATTCCAGCTGTATGAAACTTTAAAAATAAGTAGTTTCTTGCTTAAAAACCTATTTGATATACGGTATAATAATAAATAGTTTGCTGGGCAGAATGGTTTGTTGACATGATTTTGATATAATCATGGTGATAATCTACAGTGGATTACCAGTCAGCATAAGTGGTAAGAAGGCCCATGCAGTTATAAATTTGACAGTTTAACTGTGCTGTGACATCTTTTACAGTAATCTATGGTGATATAAAAACATGAGAACTTTCCACGGGAAAGACCAAGGTCCATCCAGTTTGCCTTCCACCATCCTGACAAATCGCTAGACATACACTAGTGTCGCAAACTATATATTGTATCCTGAGATATTATTTCCTAACAGAAATCTATCTAATTTGTTCTTGAAAGAATCAACACTTTCTGCTTCCACCATCTTCCTCGGAAGCCTGTTCCAGTTTACAGCTCGCTCATCAAAGTAGGGTTTTATAACTGCCGCTGAGAATTGGTTTGTCGGTACAACAGCAACTGACTCAAAGTCCCATCTATGAAACTAGCTTTTGGTTTGAAAATAATAATAATCGTCATCCTTGCATTTGATTATAGTGCCTTATCATGTCGTCGAGACGTGTAAAGGCGCTTCATAGAATATACCGCAAAGTGAATTGACTGGACATTTTGTGGGTAAAATAGTACATTTTACTTCATCTTTGCTTTTCTAATCTTAAGATAAATCATCGCCAGTCAGAGGCCAGTGAGCAGAGCTGTGTGTGTATGTGTTTAAGTGGGCAGATTCCTGCCTTCCATTATTGGAAACACAGTACTGGCTGTTCACACTGCTCAGAAGAATGCCACTGGTATATAAAATTGCTAGGTGCACAGTAACTCCATTAACAATTACATCCCCCTTTAAAAGCCTAAACGCAAGTTAGTCTAATGGATGCAGCAAAAGAGCACTTGTATACCAGACACATATGCTGACGGAACTGGCCTGGGCCGTGCTCCATCTGTACTAGCCAGCTGCCTCATTGATATGGACACATGCCACAGAAGCTGCTGAAGCTTAAATGACGGTCTCTTAAGTGTCTGTTCTTAGCCGATCTTTATCAATTATTTAAATGATTTCAATTTGAATAGTCCGTTTTTGTTGGCCAAACATCTTCAGCCAATTTACTTGGGGCCTCGTTATGCGACTACTTTTGACATTTTCTTTTTTTGTTAAAATGGCTTCGATGTAAGCAATATTAAAAAAATCAGTCTTCACATAAATGGAGCTTCTTGCCTCAGGCAAATCTAACTTACATCCTTACTTAAAGGTACAGCAACATTTCCACTGCACCGATCTACAGATAGAAACTGAAGTGAACACATAATTCGGTTGTTCAGCTATCAACAGCTTCGTCATTGTCAAAAGAGCCCAAAGTCTGCTCACAATTTGAATCCATGGGCTTCATTCAGTTGATATTCAAGAGTTATTAGAAGAGGAAACTGAAACATTCCCAGATCGGTCAACTGATCATCATTGAATCTTACAGCACAGAAGGAGGCCATTCAGACCATGGTGCCTGTGCCGGCTCTATGAAAGAGCTACCAACTAGTCCCGCTCAACTGCAAATTATTCTGACTGATCATGAATCAGCAATAGCATGAAGTATGGACATTTCCACAACTAGAACTACTGGACCCTTTCACATGGTCTATCAGTTCATGTTCCTTTCCTTCCAGTTCAGTGTCTAGTTAGGAAGCACTGCCCCCAGCTAGACCTGCTCCAGGTAACTCCACGGGAACATGCCTTTCTCTCAGCAGCTTATGCTATAAAACCAGATTAGAAATTTACGTTAGCTATCTAACATAGAGGAAGCTATTCAACCCACCAAACCTGCCCACATTATTGGGTCATGGTAGAGTTATTAAGGTAGTCCTTCAACTTTCTGTTTCAGGGGAAATGGGCTCATATCCTCCAATCTTTCCCCATGAGTCAAACAACTTGTAAGTGACTATCAAAACAAATTGATCACTTTTCCAGGGGTAATGCGCAATTGGCTGTACAGTCAATTCACTTTACACTATATCCTGTGAAGCGCTTTGAGACGTTTCAAAGACGTGATGAGGCGCTATATCCAATGCAATGATTATTATTATTATAATCCTAGAGCATCTGATCTTCACCCACAAAGCAGCACACAACAGATGTCAGTGCACAACTTTACTGCAAAGTCCAAGAAAGAGGAGACAGGAGGCAGAAGAAATGAAGCAACACACAAAGGCAAACACTGTACCTTCCTCTTAGACGTTGTTGGAGCGTCTCCATTAGAGGATACACCCAATGACAAAATGCCATCGTCTTTGGCGCCGATGGCTTTAAGTCCTTGCTGAAATATGTCTCGCAGCTTCTGGTACTGCGGTCCGTCGTTGTAATTCAGCGACTTCACATACTCAAAGTACTTTAAGAATTCACCTGCATTAAATAAAATTAAAGGTTGCATGACCGTTTTTCGAATGAAAGTCATTGGGAAAATCAAAGGAAAATCCAGCAATTTTTTAAATAAACGCATTCCTTGTAAATTGATAGGATATCTGGGAACATTTCTGGCAGAGGCAGAGATCATGTGAAAGGTTGATCCTGAGAAAGTATTTATTTGCTTAGAATAGAGCCCATCTATACAGAAGCCACAGATCAGTGGGAAAATGTAGCACTCGGAGTAGCGATCAGGAAAGTGCCGGGTTCCATCGCTGGTCTGTTACTCGAGTTAATTTGGTCCTCATGTAAGAGTACAAATCAAGCGCTCTGAGACGCTATATATGAGCAAGTCTTTGTTGCAATCGGCTTCAACACACCAAGGTTGGAATGGATAGAGTCTCACGTGGCAGCACTTCACTGAAGCAACCAGCACCAAGAACTGTGGAACTCCATGTTAGCACTCTCAGGGCGGGCTGGGGATAAGGAAGGCGTCAGCAATACAAGTTCACGGGGGAGTATTTGTCTATTTGAAAGTTGAATGACAAAAAATGTTCCTACCTCCTTTGGTTTTGGAAGCAAAACATTTCTCCATCAAAGCTGGGAGGTTTGCCCTGTACCTGAAGCAGAAACAGCGTCAGTCAGTAAATGCAATTCACAGATTAGTACCACAGACTGCTTTATGGCCATCCCAATGCTCAGTACAGTAGAACCCCGTTTATAAGACGCTCCCTTACACCACTGGCTTGCTAGTAACGTGTGTGCCCTATAGACTCGCTTCGCATGCACTAACAAAGGCTGACTTTGGGTTATCAGATCAACAGTCACTTTGTGGTTGCGAGAGCCATGGTTTCACATGGTTTCCAAAACTGGTCAATATTGCGGTGTTCAGCACCTCACCGATAATAGAAAACAGGAGGCGGTTTTTCACCCAAAGACTAGTGGAAATCTGGAACTTTCTCCCTCCCCCAAAAGGCTGTGGATATTGGATCCATTTACATGGGTGGATAGATATTTATTAGGTCAGGGTATCAAGGGATATGGGGCAAAGGTGGATAAATGAAGTTGAGGTACAGATCAGCCATGAACTTATAGAATGGTGGAACAGGCTCGAGGGGCTGAATGGCCTCCTCCTGTTTCTGTGTTTCTATATCACCTCCTCCTGCTTGAAAGGGTGCGGTTTATGTGCTGAAAAGTCACATTTCAGCATCAGCTAAAAAAACCCAATCCACTCGTGATTTAGAAGGCACGATGAGGCAAGCGTTTTGTTTTGGGGAAAAAAAAAGAAAATCGTCAGACATTTTTGATAAATACTTCATAAGTTCACTACAAGGCTGTGTCCCGGAGCATTTCTTCACCATGTTGCGAAGCTCTAAGAGAATTCAAACTAACAGGAGGCGTCTGAAAGCTGTAATATCCTTTCTACGGATATCAATTTCAACGTTTCTGTCAATTTAAGGAACTTTGCACGATTTGCTCAACCATAAGGAAACTCCTCAGAATTATGCACATGTTGCCCTTTGTCAACTTACTTGATTTTTTCTTGCTTGACATAATTGGCGTCATTGAGATTGTCCTCCCAGGGCAGGCTCCCACAGAGCCACTGTAACATGCAATATCCCAAGATCTCCAGGTCACCACGCCGGGCAGGAACTGAAAGAAAATGAATGGATCAGAAGGAACTTAATAAAATAATAATCCTTGCATTTATTTGATTAAATGCCAGAGCCTTGGGACGTCCTCCCGACGTAAAAGGCACTATACAAATGTAATCTTGTTGTTGTTGATTATAGCGCCTTATCACGTCGTTGAGATGTCTTCAACAAAAGAATATTACTGAGTAATTAAGCATTTAAATATTCCGTTGTATTTCATGAAAAATCTGCAGTTTACTGTGCTTAGCCTGAAAGGGTTAATAAAAAGTGAAAAGTAATTTTCTAGTCCATATAAAGTCATGGGGAATTTGTGAGTTCTCAGTATAAAAGGTTACAGTTTAATTTGATGAAGTGTTTAGTTAAGTTGCTTACTAATGACTAAGATCAAACCTTGCATGATAATGTTGAAGCCTGCTATTGAGCTGCAGCGACGGGCCAATTATTAATAAGAAGAATGTCATGTGAATGAGATTATCCTGAGATAAATGACAAGTTAGTTAAGGGTCACTCAGCCTCTGGTGCAAGGTCATCCTAACAGCTGACTATATTCATTAAAGTGTCATTTATTCACACTGCACATTACAAATGATCCTACCAGTCTACTCTGGATAAATACACACCTGATCCAAACACACAATTTCAACACATCTAAATACCACCTGCTCATTCCTAAAAGTCAACACATCTCCTGGCCCAAAAGGCAACAATTTCACCCACTACTCACATCTTTTGTTTGGAGCGTTTATTATAGCATTGACAATTCCTGGCTCAATTTCACACACAGTTCACAAGTTAATATACCTTTGCTAAATCTGCAAAACTAGAATTCTATACACTTTTGGGGCTGGATTTGAAAGCATTGATCTGGATTGAAATAGAAAGAAACTGCAGCAGAATGTCACGTATCAAGCACTCTGGAACCTACCCTGCGTGAAAGCACACAATATATCACGTCTTCTAGACGTCTCAAAGCGCTTCAGAGTACACTGTAAAGTGAATAGACTGTATATGTTGTGGGCAAAACGTAGCAGCCAATTGCGCACAGCAGCGTCCCACAAACAGTCATGGATTGAGTGACCAAATTACTATTATTTTAAGGGATTATTATCCCCGGAAAGCGATCCGCCAATCAACTAACAACCGGGTTCCTACTTACTGCTAGGTGCACAGAGATATGTGGAGTAAGGAAACTCTCCCAACCTTTCGCCCTGCCTGGGAATCAAACCCAGGTCTTCCCGCTTGCAAGGTGAGTGCTCTAACCACTGAGCTACAAGACTCCTGTAGGACGAACAGGCTGTTTCTCATGCCTTATCTGTCCATGGAACGAAGCGAGTTAACTCTCTCAGAACCAGAATAACTTAGCAAAGCAAGATGAATCGATCCAGCGTAAAATCTATTGATCGAAGATGAGCTGAGTGAAGTTCAAATTTTCACAAACCTGCTCCATTATGTGCATCAATACTCGTAAATTCAAGGGTTCCATCGTGGCAACGCCTTGGATCTTCCTTGTATTCCTTGTGTACTCCTTCAGGGCGGTATCTGTATGCAAGGCCATAATCAACTAAATACACCTAGGAAGATGAGAAACAAACATGAGCAGCGGTCAGATTAAGTGTTGGAGCCCCTCAACCATCAATTGAATTTGAATGCCTATTTGCAAATTTATACATTATCACATTATGCAAATGGTCAATGAATCTATGAACATCACCCATCTCTACAATCTGGGACGAGGAACGAAAAGTGATCTCTGGAGCAAAAGTATTTTATATGAGGGGTGGGGGGAAAGAGTTCTTTATTTATCAGATCCAGATTCATAACAATAATTTGCCCTCGTTAGTCCCGGGATCCATCAATAAATCCAAAGGGGTCTGCGAGTCATTGCCAAGTGGAGATTGTGTGAAATCATGCAGAGGCTGACAGACTATTTCTAATGATGTTTTGGAACTGATTGTGTAGAAGATTCTGACCATGTCTCCAGCTTCCCCGAAGTCAAGCAGGATCTCGCTGAACCAAAGTTAAATTACAAACGAATGTTCAAATGAGCCAGTCATCTAAATAATAGGTGCTGCAAATGACAGCTGTTGAAATAATCCATGGATGAAATACATGTAAAATTTAAACAAAAAGTACCTCATTGGGATTCTGGTAACTCAGGAGAAGATTAGAAGCTTTAATGTCACCGTGCACATATTCATGGTCATGGATATATTCTAGTATGTCAATCTGTCCAAAAGGAACAAAAAAAATTGTTTAAACGGCTCTAAATTGCAATTGGAAAAGAGCTATTAGATTCTTCAAATGCAAGGGCACAATTTAGGAAATTCCATTGATACCGCAAAATATCAGGTCAGTTTATATATATAGTATATATTGATTTGCATTTAAAAACACCATACGGGCTTAATTCTAATTGAATCCCTAGTCTGGCATGTCTGACCAAGTTTTATTTTTAAATCTATGAAAACATTTGCATCTGTTACAGCAAATCTTAAAACAATCCCTGATAACCTAAATACTTTTCCCAAGGATTAATAATCAGACACCCTCTACAAATTCACTACACACACACACACGCACGGTGTTCTCAGTAGAAGAAACAAGGATATTATATTCTAATAAGGAAATACCTTCAAGGCAGGGAAGGGTTAAAGCTTACCAATCTAAGGCCTAACTGTAACACAAATTTCCGTGGGAATTTTCTTCCATTTTTTTCAAAGATTTTCTGAAGGTCAGATCCAAATCGATCCATCACCATGAATCTGTAACTGGAGATGAACACAGAGAGTGAATTGAAGCTTGAAATACAGCAATTCAAAGATTCATCTGTACAAGTTACATTGCACAAAGGGCACCGTGGGTGGGGATTTTAAATCCACCACTTAGGTCACTTTACTTAACGGGAACCAAATTCATCCCAGCCAGAATGCAACTGATTTTGCTCGTTTGGAATCTCTGCATTCCCATCTACAATTCCAGGACGCTACCCTGTGTGATGGGCGCTACATAATGCAAGTTGTTGTTGTTGTTGACTCTTGCGTTCAAATCCCCCAGTGCCTCGTCCCACCCTACAACCCATAACTCCCTACAACCCTGCTACCTCAGCCACTCCTTCCAATCAGCCTGCTTCAAGTTCCACACCCCATTTCCTTCACCATCAACTATTCTGTTTCGCTCACAAAGTAGTCAATTACAGTATATCCTGTGAAAGCGCTTTGAGACGTCTCAAAGACGTGATAATGCAAGGATTATTATTATTCCACCGTTCTCTGGAACTTCATCCTGAGACCTTAACCTCCCCATCTCACAAGTCTACCTTAATCTTTTGGTCAACTCTCCCAACATCCGAAAACTTTAAATCAGCAGTGATTATAAAAATAACAAAACATCCAAAAATCAAGTAAACTTCAATCAGGAAACATTTATTTTGTTGGCCAAACCAAAGAGATGGGATACCAGTGCTTCAAACAATACAACAACTTGCACTTATATAGCGGCCTCCACGCAGGGTGGCGTCTCAGAGCGCTTAACAGTAGCGGAGCCTGACTCCGAGCAGAGGGTTGGGGGGTGTGGGGGGAGGAAGTGGCCGTAAGTACGGTCGAAGAGAAAGGTTTTCAGGCGGGACTTGAAAAAGGGGAGGGGGCAAGACGGAGGGATTGAGGGAGTGTACCAGAGTTTCGGGGCGTAGAGGCTAAAAGCGGGACCTCCGATAGTGGGGCGGAGAGTGTGAGGGACGAGCAGGAGCCGGTACAAAAGCTATAACAAGAGTTCCACTGATTGTATGCTGTGCAATAATAATCCCTGCATTTGATATAGCACCTTATCACGTCTTCGAGGCGTCTCAAAGCGCTTCACAGGATATACTGTAAAAGTATATTGATCAATAAAGTGTCCCGGACTGATTTGTTTACCTGGAGTATTATTTGCTTTAATTTGTTTGGGTCAAAGAATACATACCTTTTGCCTCCTTTTGCATACAATCCAGATCCCCAATATTTGGGCACACCGAGGTAGTTGATCTTCCGAGAACTTATCCAGCTCTGAACTGTTGTGGGAAGAACGCAATTATTAATAGAAAAAAAATACAATTCAAGCAAGATACAGAAGAAATGTTCTCAGCCAATGGTATGAATAGTGTGTAAGAAGCATCACCAATAAATAATCATAGTAAACTTTTAACAAGAAATGCAGTGAGTTTCAAAAGTTTAAGAAAATGTGCCTTTTGCAATCGGTTATAGTTGCAAAGCTTCCCACACCTCTGCTTCATTGCAAGAGCAAGATTTTAATGTTAGTTATAGCTACTTTATCCTGTCTATCTGTGGGACCGTATTCCTTTTAGGCAATTTAAGTTATAAAGTAGTACAATGGTAGTGCCTTAGTTCCTTCTGTGTTACTCTAATACTTTGGGAACATCTACTAGTTTTACAATGCATCCAATTATATGGATGAGCAGGGAAATTCCCACTTAATTAATAACAGCCAAATGGAAAAGATTAAAACCCTAATGTTGAAAACGCATTTCAAAATCATCCATTTTTACAATTAATAGGGGTTGATCTAATCTTTGAGCTATTCAAATTGGCACTTTTGTTTCACCAGATTCACGATCTAACTTGTCAAAATGATTTAATTTCATACCCACGATAAAGAACGGCACGTTTCACTCGCCCCATTTCTCTCACCTCCCCTCTCACCCCCCTCGCTCCCCATTTATAATTTATTTTCAGTTTCACTCTTACAGTCTTGGACATATCATACACAGGCTCTAGTCTCATTCTCTCCATCCCCCTCCCATCCAGCTTTATCCCCATTCTGGTTTGCATCTTTCACTTTGACTGTCAGTTTTCAAATTGATTTGCTTGGAGATGCAGCTAGCTGGAACAAATGTGAGCAGCACCAGCAACTCACACTAAACCCCATTCATGTCTTGGTAATGGAGAACTAAAAGCAACTCAAGGATCAAGAGTGTACAGGCTGGAAAGTGATCACTCGAGAGAGTACGAGTGGAACAGGACCAAGGGAATCATATGCATTTCATGCCCAGACACCTTATAATTGAAGTGCTGCAAATTGCAGGACAGAAATGGTTTTGTTCTTGTATAACCTCTTCCCTCTACAAGAGCAACATTGCTTCTGAGGCTCCTGTAATGCAGTGGGATCAGTAAACCTAATACACAGCCAACATCAAGTGTAAGAAATATTCATTCTAAGAACTAGTAACAAAGTTTTAATTTCCAATATAGTTAAATATGACAATCAGCTAGCAGGGACATTCATGCTTAGGTAATAATAATAAACCTTACATTTGATATAGCGCCTTCTCACGTCTTCCAGACGGCTCAAAGCGCTTCACAGGATACACCATGAAGTGAATTGACTGTGGGACATTCATGTTCAGGGACGGATTGTGCCGTCTCGTGTTAAGCAGCGCCCTAATTGCTGGGTTTGAACCGAAAGACTAACAATAATACTTATATTTGATATAGCAACTTATCATGTTGTTAGAGATGTCGCAAAGCGCTTCACGGAATATATTGTGAATTGACTGTATATGTTGTGGGCGAAATGCGGCAGCCAATTGCACACAGCAGCGTCCCTCAAACAGTCGTGGATTGAAGTTACCAATTTTTTTAAAGTACATTAATTCATGACTAAAGTAATTCAGGTAAATAGTCTTTTCTCTTCTCAGAAGTATAAAATATACTGCAATCTTTGCTTCAAACTCTTTGCCCGTTTCCTTTCCAAGGCACAGATTTGGGCAGTTCGAATCACAAAATGCAAAAAAGCACATTACATACACATAAACATATCAAGCAGAAAATATAGACAATATATACACAGAAACAGCCAGATACAATCTGCATGCTTTAAAAAAAAACTGGAGACATGATCAACTAAAAATCTAATGTTGCATTAAATCAAGCTATAAAAAAAAACCAAAATATAAACTCCATCATTTCAGCCAGATGATCAAAAGAAAGGCCTGCATACAGATTCCTTCTAAAAAAAAGGAGTTAAATATAATACAGTATATATATTAATATATTTATAATATACATTTTATATATATGTAGATATCAGAGGCAATTGAGAACAGGATTTCTCAGAATTCTCAGCAGTTCTGTGATATCAAACCAGATTGGGTGATTTTGCACAGCGGGACACTACACCACAGATTGCAGTTTTGTTTCACACACAATAAAAGTAACTCACTTAGCTCGGGCTTTGCTGCTCTCATGTAGAACTTTAGCTCGGAAAAAAGTGGTCCATTGTCACTGGGTTCCTGGAAATAATAAGAAACCATGAAAACAGTAGGAGGGGGTGTCCTTAAAGCTGCAACACGGAGAAAAACAGAAGCAGAATTCAGCAATTCTTAAGCAGCACAGTATAATATGTAATAGATCAACAAAGACACAGCAGGATACCGCTGAATATACTTCCTCATCAAGCAAATCAACCAAATAGCCGGAAAAACATCTGTTACTAAAAGTCTGATCCTTGAAGTAATTTTGTGGGGAATGCGATTACAAAGTTAGTAAAACTTTTATTTTCAAAAAAAAGCTAAGCTACATTAGCTTGTTGAGGGGATGGATCGTCCCCATGAAGGCAAAGGGGTGTTAGCCTTCAGGATTGGAATCTGTTCTCAACTTTGGCACTCCCGTGTTATTAGGGAAACTCGAGTAAGGTTTACAGCATAGTCAACCGCATAGTCCTGCTCATTGAAGTGTACTCCCAAGAACCAACTTTAATCCCAGATTTAAAACAGCATCACTAATAAGTGTGCGTAAAAGAGCAACATAAGCCTGCACTGATAAGTGTGCGCAAGAGTGACAATCCACAAGGCCGATTCCATACCAACCACTCTCGTGGAATGCGTGAGTGAAGCTGCCAATTCAGGAGTTGTAACGAGTTCTCGACTTGCAACAAGAAAGAAATGGTCTTGCAATAGTCCAGAAGTTTTTCATCATCAGATCCATGTGAATAAGTAATAATCATTGCATTTGATATAGTACATTTGATATTAAAGTCCTGACCTTCTGACTCCGAGGCAAGTGGGTTACAGACTGAGCCAGGCTATAACACAGGATCTCCAGGTACTAAGTAAGAGCTGGCAGTTTACTCTGAGGATGCGGCACAAGTATCATGCCTCACCTTTAGAGAATGGAGTAGGGAGGGAGAAGAGGAATCTCACCTTTTGACTGTTATACCCACAGTTACAACTGCAAAGAGATAGCGCAATATAGAAGTGATCCAGTAATAACTCACACCATTGAAAAACACCCACGAGGTGCGTGTTTTCCAAATAAAGAGATTCTATTTTCCAAAGGCCCCCCTCCCCACCCATCTCATGTATGACATAGAATTATATACAAATTACAGCACTGACATTTCATTCGCACGTTCGCTAAAAGGAAGATATTGAGACAAGTGAGCGCTGCTTTAGCAATTATCCTGAACAGCCATTCTCTAATTTATAAAAAAAATTGATTTGCATCTAATTCCACCAACTCATTTTGCAGAACCTTTTGCTTTTAATTTGATTGTCAGTTGCAAAACATCCCATTAGCTGTTTTTTACGTTACCATTAATCAGTCAAAAAGCAATGGCACTGCTCACTGCTGACTCAAATTTGTTGTTTTCATGGGAAGCCTAAATGCTCCTTCAATTGGTAAGAAATCAATGCAGATGTTAATGCTAGCAATGTCTTTGTCTAAGACAAAGTTAATTAACCAAATTGCCAACATTCTTCTCCGTTGAAAAACAACGACAGCATTCGGAGAATTAAAATGGCAATGTTAGCATACGAAAGCGATAACAAAAAAAAGTTCTAAACTGATATTGCTTCTTAGCCCCCCCTCCCCCTCCACTACTATGTATATCCCATTACTTTATTTTTTTTAAAAAAAGGGGTGCCAGTCAACCTTATGTAAATCCTTCAGAACAGAGGACGAGAGGTTTTGGGGCGACAGGACAAAAGTATCAGATCAAGCAAGATGATTCTCATCATTCTACTTTTCACACTTGTTCCTGGTTCATATATTTCCCCTTTAGATCATTTATTTTTTTCCATATTTTGTTTTATTGCATTTCTTCACATTTATTAGTTTCCTCTCTCTCTTTCCTCTCCCCAGCTTCCTCCCTTTGGTGTTCGGCTTTTAAAACTCCAGTCGGCTCCTGGTTCCTTGCGGTTTCAAGCAGGTGAATTGAACAGATTCATTACTGACATTATCATTGAATATGCTTGCACACATGCATTAACCCAGGACAAAACAAGCAGCTATGCTTCCTTTTCACACCCTCGGTCTGCCACGAGTCGAAACATAAACCAATAACCGCAAAAGTCATAAAATTCAATTTAATAATTTTTTTTTTTTTTTGCAAAGGAAACACCCGACAGGTTGTGTGGCCTTGCACAATCGTTTAATACAAATAATACTAAGCTAAATTCCAACTAAAAGTAGCAACTCAGCTTGAACGTACCACTTTGATGACATATGAAGCACCATTCCCAACAGCTTTGGAAGAATTTTCATCAGCTTTGGGAAAAAAAATAAAAAGTAAAACTAAAAAAGGTATTCAACTCTGCAGCATTTATTTCAAGGTAAACATCCTAAAATACTAATCATGGTCATTTTTAATCAAAAGGAGTATAAATAACCCAGGTTTGAGATTTGTGGTCCAAATTAATTCCTAAACAACAAGAATTTTAAATTGGGCATTTTGGTTTCCCACGGTAACACTTTGGAGCATTGACAGATCGGGCCATCTTTCTGCATGCACGCACTGACCTGGTCAACCACAACAACTCGCATTCATATAGCGCCCTTCACGTGAGGTCGTGTCCCAAAGCGCTTGAAATAAGTGTAACCAGAAAGGGAGGCTTCGACGAGGGATTGCCAGGTTTCCGTGAGCCCGAGAATGTCGATTTGCTTTTCCAGGATGAGGTCATGGATTGTAAGAGCTGTATTTGAGTCGTGCCCAGTTATAACGCTGGTGGAATTTTACAGATCTAAACTACCGAGCTTGTAACAAACAGGGACGGCTCTAATATAATATAAAGAAAGCACAAAGGGTGCCTGAATTCACTTGGGTTTCAATTATGTATTCCCGGGAGTAAAAGTGAAAATACACTTTCTTACGATCTTTGCAGAGGACCGTAGAATGTGTTCAAACTGCAGGAATATGTATGAAGCAGGCCATCAGTAATATAATTGGACCCTTTGACGACCACAGAATATTTTTCTATTGCAACTTTATGCTTCTGGCATTTTAGAGCAGTAAATCAGAACATTATATTCGACATTATGTCATTCACGGTCTATGAATCATTACTCAAGATCTATCTATGACCTGCATAAGAAGAGTGTATATTTACCCAAGTATAAGAGACCGAATCCACCCTTGCCTATGGGCATTCCTATTTTCCACTGCTTTTTACCAGTGTCAGTCAGCACCTCCCCTGGTTTCATTTCCTCTGCCATTTTCCTTTTGGGTGGAGCCCTTGCTTTGGCACCCGCTGACTTGGATTTAGGAGGCATCTGGAATCAAAAAAGAAAATAGTATTTAAAAATAAAACAAATGCACAAGTTTTCACAATCTTAATTCCATGCTTTCTATAGCACAAATGACACTGATTTCCATCTTCGTGACAAAGCAACTAACTGCTACTCGCCAACTCCTCACAAGTCAAGATTCAGTTACAGGCCTGATAAGGAATAATGACTCAAAGATAATATAGTATTTATATTCCGACATGCTATACTGGTTGATTAAAATGAATGTCTTTTTTTTGGTTTGTTTTCCTGTCACTTTCAATTTGTTTAAAACGTTAAAGAGTTGATGACATTGGGAAACAAACAAGGAGATGGTCATAGACGTGAGATTGCCTCTTTCTATACCTGGGCTGTACTCACCTCATTTAACACAAATTTTGCCAAACAAAGTATTGCTTATTATGTTCATCGCAGCAGGATGGGAAGGACAAAAAAAAATATTTTGAAACAGACTACAACAAAATTACATGTGTGTAGTGCCTTTCACGTCAGGACGTCCCAAGGTGCTGGACAATCAGTATTTCAGACTCGAGGTGGGGGTCGGGATCGGGGAGGGTGGAGGGCAGATGGGCAGGAGGGTGGGGGTCAGTGGGGGGTGTCAGTGTGGGGGGTCAGTGTGGGGGGACTGTGTGGGGGGGTCAGTGTGGGGGGGTCAGGTGGGTGTGGGGGGTCAGTGTGGGGGGGTCAGTGTGGGGGGGTCAGTGTGGGGGGGTCAGTGGGGGGTCAGTGTGGGGGGTCAGTGTGGGGGTCTGTGGGGGGGGTCAGTGTGGGGGGGGTCAGTGTGGGGGTGACTGTGGGGGGGTCAGTGTGGGGGGGTCAGTGTGGGGGGGTCAGTGTGTGTGGGGTGTCAGTGTGGGGGGGGTCAGTGTGGGGGGGGTCAGTGTGGGGGGGGTCAGTGTGGGGGGGGTCAGTGTGGGGGGGTCAGTGTGGGGGGGTCAGTGTGGGGGGGTCAGTGTGGGGGTGATGGGGGGTCAGTGTGCCGGGGTCAGTGTGCAGGGGTGTGCGGGGGTCAGTGTGCGGGGGTCAGTGTGCGGGGGTCAGTGAGCGGGGGTCAGTGTGCCGGGGTCAGTGTGCGGGGGTCAGTGTGGGGGGTCAGTGTGGGGGGGTCAGGGGTAGTGGGGGGGGGTCAGTGTGGTAGTGGGGGGTCAGTGTGGGGGTGACTGTGGGGGTCAGTGGGGGGGTCAGTGTGGGGGGTCAGTGTGGGGTGAGTGTGTGGGGGGTCAGTGTGGGGGGGTCAGTGTGTGGGGGTGCAGTGTGGGGGGGTCAGTGTGGGGGGGGGTCAGTGTGGGGGTGTGTGGGGGGTCAGTGTGGGGGGGCTGTGGGGGGTCAGTGTGGGGGGAGTGTGGGGGGGGTCAGTGTGTGGGGGTCAGTGTGGGGGGGGGTCAGTGTGGGGGGTCATGTGGGGGGTCAGTGTGGGGGGGGTCAGTGTGGGGGGGATCAGTGTGGGGGGGTCAGTGGGGGGGGTCAGTGTGATGGGGGGTCAGTGTGGGGGTGACTGTGGGTTTGAATTTCCCGCCATATGGGGAGAAATCGCGCGACAATTGTTGGGGGCGGAGCCTCTCGGGGCCAACATCCGCGGCTGTTGCTGATGACGTCAGTGCGGTGGGGGCGGGGCTGACGGCGGCGGTTTGTGCGCCAATTTTGGAAGTGTAGAAAGAGAGAAAAAAAGAGGGAAAGAGTGTGAGAGACAGAGAGACAGACAGAGAGAGGGAGAGAGAGAGACAAACAGAGAGAGGGAGAGAGAGAGACAGAGAGAGAGAGACAAACAGAGAGAGTGAGAGAGAGAGACAGAGAGAGAGAGACAAACAGAGAGAGTGAGAGAGAGAGACAGAGAGAGAGAGATAGAGATAGAGAGAGAGTGAGAGACAGAGAGTGTGAGAGACAGAGAGAGTGAGAGTCAGACAGACAGACAGATAGACAGAGAGTGAGAGTCAAACAGACAGAGAGAGACAGAGAGAGTGAGAGACAGAAGAAAAGGAACATAGAGAGAGAAATAGAGAGAGAGAGAGTGTAACACAGTAACAGGAAGAGAAATAGAAAAAAAACAGAGAGAGTCCCGCGGTGCCCCCCTCCCCCCCCCGTCACTCCCCCTCCCCCCCTCCCCCCCCCCGGGCCCGAGGCCCGAGGCCTGAGGTCTGTAGCAGTGACTGTGCGGCCCTGTGAGCGGAGCGGAGCGGAGCGGCCCCGACAGTGCAGGAGGAGGGCCCGAGCCTGAGCCACCGTGAGTCAGGGCCCGGCCCGGGGGGGGGGGGACTCCGGAGGTTGGGGGCAGAGTGGCTGAAGGCCCTCCCGCCAGTGCTGTGCGGGGGGGGGGAGGGGGCGGGGGGGGGCCATGGGGGGCTCTGTAGGTGAGTCAGTGGGGGTGAGGGTGGGGGTCAGTTACTCTGTGATGATGATGGTGGTGATGATGATGATGATGATGGTGGTGATGATGATGATGGTGGTGATGATGGTGATGATGATGATGGTGGTGATGATGATGATGGTGTAGAGGTATCTTTTCCAATCGCACCTCTTCCCGTTGGAGGTCTCTGTGCGGAAAATCTGACCCCAAACCGCACAGTGAGTGCGTTTTTACGGTACATTTCCGTGAAGGGCTTTGAGACGTCTCGACGACTCGGATCGGAATATAGTAATCATCAATGAGAGACGGACAGAGAGAGAGAGAGAGAGTGTGAGGGTCAGACGTCTGACAGAGCGCCCGGGGTCACGCCCTCCCAGACAGGCGTCTGGAGGCGCTTCGCGGACGGAGGGCGTTGCGAAGCGGCTGCGTCTCCGGGCGCTATATACCAAATACAAGGACTGTCGTTATCGTCAGAGTCCTGGAGCCCCGTAGCTCAGTGGTGACAGAGCGCTCCCTTCGCGAGCGAGACACTTGGGTTCCATTCCCGGGGGTGGGGGGGGCACACCTCGGGCAAGTGTCCCTACTCCCCGCGCCTGATAATAAACCCCCCCCCACAAAAGAAACAATAATAAACGAGTCACCCTCAGTCCACGGCTGTTTGCGGGGACGCTGCTGCGCGCAGTTGGCGGCCGGGTTTCGCCCACAGAATAATACGGTCAATTCGCTTCACGGGGATAGACCGCTTTTGAGACGTCTCGAAGGCGCGATGAGGCGCGGCATCAAATGCCGGGATTATTATTATATGTTATGTATGACGCCTCGACACCTGCGCGGAAACCTGTCGCCGTGCTTTAAAAAAGGGTATCCGAACCGAGCCGAGAATTCCCTGCGTTCCCACCTCGGTTTGGACATTTCCAGCGATAGGTCGATTGAGAGGCGGTTTGGAACCTCGTTCCACGAGTATAACAGGATCTGCTGGAAATAACCTGGTTCCGATCCCTTTGGCCTCTCACTCATTGCCTCTGGTTCACTCCAGCGCACTCGGCATTGTGTGGGGTGTTTTTTTTTTTTCAAATGGCTTTTGTTTTGCCTTTTCTGTAGAAAGCGAGAGGACCCGGGTTCGATTCCCGATCGGGGCGACAGGTTGGGCAGGTTTCCTTACTCCACACGCGCCTGTGTTCACCCGGCAGTAAGTAGGAACCCGGTTGTTAGTCGATTGGCGGATCGCTTTTCCGGGGGTAATAATCCCTTCAAAAATAATAATGAATTGGTCACTTCAGTCCACGGCTGTTTGTGGGGACGCTGCTGTGCGCAATCGGCTGCCGCGTTTCACCCACAAAATACACAGTCAATTCACTTTACAGTATATCCTGTGAAGGGCTTTGAGACGTCTCAAAGACGTGATGAGGCGCTAAATCCAATGCAAGGATTATTATATAAAAATATGTGATTATTGTTGATACCGCTTTTAAAACGAGTTGCAACAAATTCTGGTAAATGCAAGGACTATTTTACTGTTTAACTTATATAGTCAAGCGTTCCTGCAGGAAGTGCCTGTAGGGCCTGGTCAGAGGTGATTTGAGTTGATGTTTCTATTGCTTTTTGATAGAATATTGTAATGCAGAGAGTGTTTCAACTATCGTCGATTCTTAATTTCTGAAATCAATTCTTAAGTATATTTCACAAACTTTCAATCTCTTACCGTCTCTCTCATCCGTTGCAAACCGCTTTCTCCATTACTCTATATGAAGGATAATAATAATAATAATCCTTGCGTTTGATTGATATTCTTTACGTGAAGAGATATTTTGTGACCTCAGTTGTGCTGTGCCCCTCCATAATAATCCCTGTACAGGAGGGAAGAGTGATCCACTGTCTACCTTGTTAATTCCTTTACTTTAAATACCTCAATCAAATCACTCTTGAACTCCTGCTCCAAGGCGTATAACCCTAGTCTACCCAGCCAATCATAATTGTTTAGCCCCTTCAGCCCATGTATTAATCCCGTCAACCATCACTGGACACCCTGCAAAGGCTCGTCTATCCGTTCTAACATTAATAATAACAGCAACAACATTGGATTCCCAAAAACTGAACACAGTACGTTTACCCAACTCTACATAACTGGAGCAGCACTTTTTACATTGCAGATCTACGTAAAGGCTAACATCCCATTTCCCTTATGGACTGCCTTCAGCTGTCCTCATTAGAAGGGTCGTATAAGTGAGGCAGTGCCATATCGGTGGGCGCTCTAATAACAGGGTTGGTTGCACTATATAAAGGATAACTTGAAATGACTCGAAGATCTTGGCGTTAAAATGAGTTGGAAACTACTTAAGATTAGTTTTCGATTGCTGTTAAAATAAGCAGCGTACATGCCAAGCAATTGGAGAAGCACATCTCATCTGTCTCAGGTGGACAGTTACCCTGCGAGATTTGTGCCCACATGCTCACAATGTGCATTATAGCTGTCTAGATGACATCACCTTGATGTAAGGTTTGTCTATGTGCCTCCTGTAGCTCATGGGTTTTGGAGAAGTCGAAAGGTTTGTTCTGCTTTTAAATTATAAAATGCCAAACACATGTTAACTTGCGCTGGGCTGTTTTTGAGGGTATAACAATGTTGTGGTTTTTGATCACTACAGGTTTCTGAAACTCGTACTGTATGACAACTAAATTCCTTGATTTTGTTTTATGATGATGTACTGTATTTACTGGGCTGGAGGTGATTTGATTTCCTAAATGATGTTTATGTGGGTTATGCACTTGTTCAAATTATTTTTACTTGTATTATATGTGTGTGTGTGTGTAAGTGTGGTGGGGGCGGGAGGGAGAGGGTAGGAGGGGGAAGAGAGAAAACCTTTCAACAGCACTTTGACATTATCCAAGGGAAGGACGCTATGTAATGCAATTTGTTGTTGTCATTATGATTCACACAATTTACTATTTTGTGTTGTGTCCTATGGACACAGCTGGAGAAAAATCGGTTTGCTTATTAGAACTTTAATAAAGAAATACTTTACTCCAGAGTTGCTTTTTAGAGAGGAAAGCATCTCTGATCTAAACGCGTCCCCCGCCTCGCCCGCCCCACCATTGGCAGGAGGGCCTTCAGCCACTCTGCCCCCACCCTATGGAACACCATTCTGCAGACCCTCTGCCTCGCCTCCTTTCTTGCCTCCTTCAAGACCGATTTCAAGACCCTCCTCTTCGACCGTGCCTTCAATCACCCTCCTGCCCATCTGCCCTCCACCCTCCCCGATCCCGACCCCCACCTCGAGTCTGAAATACTGATTGTCCAGCACCTTGGGACGTCCTGACGTGAAAGGCACTACACACATGTAATTTTGTTGTAGTCTGTTTCAAAATATTTTTTTTTGTCCTTCCCATC
Source organism: Callorhinchus milii (assembly GCF_018977255.1). Classification (NCBI taxonomy): domain Eukaryota; kingdom Metazoa; phylum Chordata; class Chondrichthyes; order Chimaeriformes; family Callorhinchidae; genus Callorhinchus; species Callorhinchus milii. The sequence continues at coordinate 1,441,049 of NW_024704750.1, forward strand.
CTGCTGCGATGAACATAATAAGCAATACTTTGTTTGGCAAAATTTGTGTTAAATGAGGTGAGTACAGCCCAGGTATAGAAAGAGGCAATCTCACGTCTATGACCATCTCCTTGTTTGTTTCCCAATGTCATCAACTCTTTAACGTTTTAAACAAATTGAAAGTGACAGGAAAACAAACCAAAAAAAAGACATTCATTTTAATCAACCAGTATAGCATGTCGGAATATAAATACTATATTATCTTTGAGTCATTATTCCTTATCAGGCCTGTAACTGAATCTTGACTTGTGAGGAGTTGGCGAGTAAGCAGTTAGTTGCTTTGTCACGAAGATGGAAATCAGTGTCATTTGTGCTATAGAAAGCATGGAATTAAGATTGTGAAAACTTGTGCATTTGTTTTATTTTTAAATACTATTTTCTTTTTTTGATTCCAGATGCCTCCTAAATCCAAGTCAGCGGGTGCCAAAGCAAGGGCTCCACCCAAAAGGAAAATGGCAGAGGAAATGAAACCAGGGGAGGTGCTGACTGACACTGGTAAAAAGCAGTGGAAAATAGGAATGCCCATAGGCAAGGGTGGATTCGGTCTCTTATACTTGGGTAAATATACACTCTTCTTATGCAGGTCATAGATAGATCTTGAGTAATGATTCATAGACCGTGAATGACATAATGTCGAATATAATGTTCTGATTTACTGCTCTAAAATGCCAGAAGCATAAAGTTGCAATAGAAAAATATTCTGTGGTCGTCAAAGGGTCCAATTATATTACTGATGGCCTGCTTCATACATATTCCTGCAGTTTGAACACATTCTACGGTCCTCTGCAAAGATCGTAAGAAAGTGTATTTTCACTTTTACTCCCGGGAATACATAATTGAAACCCAAGTGAATTCAGGCACCCTTTGTGCTTTCTTTATATTATATTAGAGCCGTCCCTGTTTGTTACAAGCTCGGTAGTTTAGATCTGTAAAATTCCCACCAGCGTTATAACTGGGCACGACTCAAATACAGCTCTTACAATCCATGACCTCATCCTGGAAAAGCAAATCGACATTCTCGGGCTCACGGAAACCTGGCAATCCCTCATCGAAGCCTCCCTTTCTGGTTACACTTATTTCAAGCGCTTTGGGACACGACCTCACGTGAAGGGCGCTATATGAATGCGAGTTGTTGTGGTTGACCAGGTCAGTGCGTGCATGCAGAAAGATGGCCCGATCTGTCAATGCTCCAAAGTGTTACCGTGGGAAACCAAAATGCCCAATTTAAAATTCTTGTTGTTTAGGAATTAATTTGGACCACAAATCTCAAACCTGGGTTATTTATACTCCTTTTGATTAAAAATGACCATGATTAGTATTTTAGGATGTTTACCTTGAAATAAATGCTGCAGAGTTGAATACCTTTTTTAGTTTTACTTTTTATTTTTTTTCCCAAAGCTGATGAAAATTCTTCCAAAGCTGTTGGGAATGGTGCTTCATATGTCATCAAAGTGGTACGTTCAAGCTGAGTTGCTACTTTTAGTTGGAATTTAGCTTAGTATTATTTGTATTAAACGATTGTGCAAGGCCACACAACCTGTCGGTGTTTCCTTTGCAAAAAAAAAAAAAAATTATTAAATTGAATTTTACGACTTTTGCGGTTATTGGTTTATGTTTCGACTCGTGGCAGACCGAGGGTGTGAAAAGGAAGCATAGCTGCTTGTTTTGTCCTGGGTTAATACATGTGTGCAAGCATATTCAATGATAATGTCAGTAATGAATCTGTTCAATTCACCTGCTTGAAACCGCAAGGAACCAGGAGCCGACTGGAGTTTTAAAAGCCGAACACCAAAGGGAGGAAGCTGGGGAGAGGAAAGAGAGAGAGGAAACTAATAAATGTGAAGAAATGCAATAAAACAAAATATGGAAAAAAATAAATGATCTAAAGGGGAATATATGAACCAGGAACAAGTGTGAAAAGTAGAATGATGAGAATCATCT